>NW_022196891.1:75793917-75843390 GCF_008632895.1 Mastomys coucha | reverse complement strand
AAAGTTACATGTAAATAAAGAAAATATCAAAAAAAAAAAAATAAGGCTGCTATGAACACAATGGAGCATATGTCCTTGTTATATGTTGAAGCATTTTATGTATATGCCCAGGAGTGTTATAGCTGGGTCCTCAGGTAATCCAATTTCCGGAGGAACTGCCAATCTGATTTCCAGAGTGGTTGTACCAGCTTGCAATCCCACTAGCAGTGGAGGAGTGTTCCTCTTTCTCTACATCCTCGCCAGCATCTGCTGTCACCTGAGTTTTTGATTTTAGCCATTCTGACTGGTGTGAGGTGGAATCTCAGGGTTGTTTTGATTTGCATTTCCCTGATTACTAAGGATGTTGAACAATTTCTTTAGGTCCTTCTCAGCTGTTCGATATGCTTCAGTTGAAAATAAACTCTGTACCCCATTTTTAATAGGGTTATTTGATTCTCTGGAGTCTAACTTCTTGAGTTCTTTGTATATATTGGATATTAGCCCTCTATCCAATGTAAGATTGGTAAAGATCTTTTCCCAATCTGTTGGTTGCCTTTTTGTCCTATTGACAGTGTCCTTTGCCTTACAGAAGCTTTGCAATTTTATGAGGTCCCATTTGTCGATTCTTCAGGAATTCAAGGCCCATACCTAAACATAGTAAAAGCAATATACAGTAAACTAGTAGCCAACATCAAACTAAATGGAGAGAAACTTGAGGCAATCCCACTAAAATCAGGGACTAGACAAGGCTGCCCACTCTCTCCCTATCTATTCCATAAAGTATTCAAAGTCCTAGCCAGGGCAATTAGACAACAAAAAGAGGTCAAAGGGATACAAATTGGAAAGAAAGAAGTCAAAATATCACTATTTGCAGATGATACGATAGTATACTTAAGTGACCAAAAAAAATTCCACCAGAGAACTCCTAAATCTGATAAACAACTTCAGCAAAGTGGCTGGATATAAAGTTAACTCAAACAAATCAGTAACCTTCCTCTACTCAAAGGATAAACAGGCTGAGAAAGAAATTAGGGAAACAACACCCTTCACAATAGTCACAAAAAGTATTTCATACCTTGGTGTGACTCTAACCAAGCAAGTGAAAGATCTTTATGACAAGAACTTCAAGTCTCTGAAGGAAGAAATCTAAGAAGATCTCAGAAGATGGAAAGATCTCCCATGCTCATGGATTGACAGGATTAATATAGTAAAAATGGCCATCTTACGGAAGGCAATCTACAGATTCAATGCAATCCCCATCAAAATTCCAAATCAGTTCTTCATAGAGTTAGAAAGGGCAATTTGAAAATTCATCTGGAATAACAAAAAACCCAGGATATCCAAACTATTCTCAACATAAAAGAACTTCAGGAATCACCATCCCTGACCTCTGTAGCTGTACTACAGAACAATTGTGATAAAAACTGCATGGTATTGGTACAGAGACAGGCAGGTAGATCAGTGGAATAGAATTGAAGACCCAGAAATGAACCCACAACACATATTGTCACCTGATTATTGACGAAGCTCAAATCATCCAGTGGAAAAAAGACAACATTTTTAACAGATGGTGCTGGTTCAACTGGGTGAGTATGGAGAAAAAAATTCAAATTGACCCATTCTTATCTCCTTGTACAAAGCTCAAGTCCAAGTGGATCAAGGACCTCCACATAAAACCAGATACAGTGAAACTAATAGAGAAGAAAGTGGGGAAGAGCTTCAAGCACATGGGCACAGGGGGAAAGTTCCTGAACGGAACACCCATAGCTTATTCGCTAAGATCAAGGAATGGCAACCCCTTCTAATCCCAGCACCCCGAAGACAGAGAAGGTAGTCACCAGGCAAGCTATCTATAAGAGTAGCCAAGTCAGTGGGTTCTCCATTCGTGGAGAGATCCTGCCTTGGTAAAATAAAAGTAGGAAGCAACGGAGGAAGACACCGTACACCTGAGCTTCATGCCTCCACATAAATGTTCATATGCGCAGACACACATGCACATGTTCATACATGCACACATGCAAACACACACACACACACTCTACCACTACCACAACACACACTCAACACTCAAAATAACAAAATAAAATAAGCTCGATTGTTTGCTTCTTCTGTGAAATGTTTAAAGTTTTGAGTCATTTCCCTCCAGACAACAGCCAAACACACATGGCTTCCAATATGGGACCCTCTACCAGAACACCCACCCTTCCACATCACCTTTCTTTCCTTCTGCCCTTTAAAAACCATGCTGCCTGCCGGCCGAGGAGATGACTCAGGGAGTGAAGGCACAAGCCTAATGACACTAGGTTGTCCGCTGATGCCCCTGAGAAAGCCAGGTGCGGTGGTGTCTGTGAGTAATCCCAGCGCTCTGTTGGTGAGGCGGGAGGCAGAGACAGGAAAGCAAAGCGCCTAGGCCAGCTAGCCGGGAGCACGAAGTACAATAGTCACAAGCAACCCTAGTGATAAAGGAAAGCACTGACCATACATGCACAGGAGCACAAGAACCTGCACATGCACATACATACATACATACGTACATACATACATATGTACATACATACATACACACATACACACACATACACACACACATACATACACACATACACACACCCATACACACATACATACACACATACACACACCCACACACACACACATACACACATACATACACACACACATACATACATACATACATACACATGCATACACACATACACACATACATACATACACACACACACACACATACATACACATACATATACACACATACATACATATATACACACACATACATACATACACACATACACACACATACATACATACACACATACACACACATACAAACACACATACATACACACATACACACATACATACATACACACACAAATAAATAAATAAACAAATTAATTAATTAAATAAGCAAGCAAATTCATTAATACATCAAAACACTGGCAAGGTGTCTACTGCATTGTAGAAAACTGCTAAAATCTTGCAGGTTGACAGTATGAAGGAAAATCACTCATGACTGTAAAGACTTCTCCAGAATCACAGAAGGAGCGAGAGTGATTTTACCTCTAAGTAGGGACTTGGTTATATAATGAAGCATATGAATTGTGTATACAATGCCATGGTCTAAAAGGAGGTATGCATATTGGGCTCTAGGGAAGGGCAGAAGTTAGCCTGCTGCATCTCCCTGACCCTCCGCTCTGTCAGAGGAGAGTTCATTAGCAAACGAAAAAAAGCTCTGAAGGCTCAAGTATTAGCAAGATATATTTTCTTTTATAGATACTGTGGAACTCCAGGGAGATCATTAATAAGCACACTCCTTTTAACTCTTTTTAAATTACTTGGCTTTTTTTTTTTGATGCAAAAAGCTAGGTTTTGTCACACAGAGAAATGTTACATTTTTAAAAAGAATCCACTTTCATGCAAAATTGGGATATTGTATATATATTTTGAAGTCAGGACTGGTGGTTTGAATTCTATCCTAGCTACATGCTCCATGTGTGATCTCAGACTCTGGAAAATTGTGTACCACAGCTACTTAAAATTTAAAATATAGATAAAAGCAGCTACCTTTTAAATGATTGTGCTCATTAACAGAGAATGGTGACTATGAAATAATACGGCCCCCGCAGGTGTCATCAATAAACTTTGCTGCTTCGCTGTCGTTTAACCCCTTCCCCTCCTCCTTCTGTATTGACCTCTGTCCCCTCTCCCTCCCTCCCCCTCCCTCCTTCCCAGATGGAGCCCCTTTTCAACTTCCATTTCTCGTTTCATATCACCTTATCCTGCTATTCCCTCTCAAGCCCCTCATGAGGTTCCTTCTCACCTGACTCTTGTAGTTAGCCCAGGTTATGCACTCGTACCTGAAGATTTGGAAATGGAAACCACAGAGAGAACATAGAGTGCTTGTCTTTCCTGGTCTAGCCTGCCTCACTTCTTTCGCAGTATAGCCTTTGCTAGGTCCAGCCGTTCACCGGAACATTCCTGATTTCATTTTTCTTCTCAGCTGACTTGTGTATTTGCACCACATTTTCACTCTCCTTTCAACCGTTGAAGGACACACAGGCTGTTTCTAGTGCCTGGCTGCCCTGATTAGCGCAGCCATGAACATGGCTGAGCTGATGTCCGTGGAGTACGATGCTGAGTCATTCGGGCATATGCCAAGGAGTGGTATAGCTAGTCATGCAGTAGGTTTATTGTAGTCTTCTTGAAGATTCCCCAGACCTGACTTCCAAACTGGCAGCGCCAGCTTGCAGTCCCACCTACAGCAGGGCGTCCCTTCTCCATACCCTCTCCAGCATGGTTTCTCAGTTGTTTTCTTGATCTTAGCCATCCTGAGGTGAGGTGAAACCTCAAAGATTTAAATTTGTGTTTCCCTAGTTGCTAAGGCTGATTAATACTTTCTGAGATATTTCTCAGCCATATGTGTGTGTGTGTGTGTGTGTATAATATATATATATATAATATATATATATAATATATATATATATATATATTATATATAGCCTATCTAGCTAAGAATTCTTTTTTTAGATCCTCAGCCCATTTTTTTAAAAACTAGGTGAAGTCATCATATGATTCATTAGCTCTCAAAGTGGCCTATGTTGCTTGTGTAGCAAGGAAGAATAGTGTAGAAGACTAGGAAGAGGTCCTGGTAAAACTCCCATTCCCAGCTTTTCTCCAGGATTTAATAACTTACAGTCATTGTATCATTTGTTATCATGGTTGGCCCTTTAAAAACATTTACAGATAGCCTCAGACATTTCACACCCTAAAATGGCACCGCCAAATCTGAAACCTGCAAAGGACAGGCAGCAGACCCTCTTGTCACCGCTAGGAGTATTAACCAGAAAGCTGCTAAGATGAGCTGGAATGCCATCCTGTCTGCCATGGCATCCATCCGGTTTGTGGGGGCAGTTTTCCTGCTTTGTGTCATGGTGTTAGTGGGTGAGGGCCCTGGGCAGGAGGAGCAGGTTTGGCCGAGGGGAGAGGAAACCAGTACATTTGGTGAGACAGGGAGTGCATTCAAGGTGGTTTAACCCTGTGCAAATACAGACAGAACAGTGGTCTCTCAGCTCTCAGTTCATGTTCTATAAAGAAATATCAAACCCCAGACCTTTTGGAAGACTTGCTAATTTCTATTTTTATTTGTCTGTTTTGTCTTATCTTGTAAAATTCCCTTTTTAAAAAAAAAAGCATTCATTTATTTATTTTATGTACATGAGTACACTGGAGCTATCTTCAGACACACCAGAAGAGGGCATCAGATCCCATTGCAGATGGTTGTGAGCCACCATGTGGTTGCTGGAAATTGAATTTCAAGACCTCTGGAAGAGCAGTCATGGCTCTTAACTGCTGAGGGATCTCTCCAGCCCCCAAATTCCCTCTTTTTTTTAATTTGAGAATCTTTATGCATGCGTACAATGTGTTTTGATCCAATCTACTTCTCTATTCCCCTCTTCTAATTTCTCTCCGATTCACTCTACCCCCACACCCCTCCCCACTTCAGGAGCTCTGTTTTTAAACCCGTTGAGGCCACTTGACTCTGTGAGCCTCTGTGGGCACGGGTGTGGGGACCCTCTGCTGGAACATGGGTAAACTCTCCAGGGTCACAACCCTGCAAGAAAACTCTTGCTCCACCAGCAGCCATCACGCGCCAATAGGTCCCACAAATGGTGGGACCTTGTGAGCCCTTCATCTTTCCACACTAAGCGTTGGCTTTTGGACAGATATGGAAGCTGCATCTGAACGGCCACTGAGCTTATATGTGCAGCGGCCCTGTGATTCAGATGTCATCTCTGACTCCTACAGTCTTTCTGCCCCCCTTACACAACGATCATTCATTCTCTCTCATTGTCTCTGTCTCTTTCTCTCTCTCCCTCTCTCCCTCCCACATACTTATCAGCCCCAAGAATGCAGGCATTTGTGTTTGAACATTGTTGTATACATTCCCAGGGCTGGCCTGTCACTTTTTTACACCTGGGCAAAGGGTGATGTGACAGTTACCAAGCTGCTTCAGCCCAAATCGCTGTCTCCTTCGTTCTAATTTACGGCTTCCACCGATGAGTCTCTGCTGTTTAGATTAAATAAAAAGATTTTTTCCGGTTCTCAGTATCTAATTAGAGAGTTCATCTCAACAGTGGATCCTATGCAGACGATTCCCAATCATCAGAACCATGAGGTAAAAGAAAGCCCCCACCTTTTGGGCAATGTGTGAGAAACGTGAAATGCGAGACGTATTATTTTGTGCGCAGAAATGGTCCTGCTTACTAATTTTCCAGAGTAAAAGAAACCCAAGAAAGACTTCATTGTAATGTTGTCAGGTCCAGTTACAGCGTGGGCTCTGTGAATGTTCCCACACTAAGGCAAGTGCATGCACAGAGGTGACAGAGACACATCCGACCTTCTGGGCTGCGTGGGGCACCGGTAGCACACATCACAGACACAGAGGGAATTGGGGGGTTTGAGGCACAAGGAATCACAGCTGACCCCCCCACCACCACTACTGTTGGAGCTGTGGATGGAGGGGACATTGGGCAGGGCCAATCCACTTGGGGATTAGCAGCTTTCTGGGCTAACTGTGGGTTACGTGTGATCATTGGGCAGTGTGGTCTGTCTTTCCTCTCTGGCTCTTTCCTGTTGGGGGTAGGGGACAACAAAAAAATGTATTTGTTACAAGTCAAAGCTTCCCTGTCACAAAGGCATAAATAAGTTTCGTACAACAGCTGTTTTAAATTATACAGAGCCCAGGGAACAGAGGAGGATTCTGTGACTTCTCAGAGAGCCTTGTCCCTGTTCCCTGTGGGGCTTGCTGCTGAGTCCTGAAGCCAAGTATCTCAGGATTGAGTGCAAGCTGCAGCTTCTACCTTTTAGAGGCAGGGTCAGTGTCTGGAAGAGAGTGGAGGAACACTCCGCCCCTCCTTGTGTCTGTCATTTTCATTTGAGGCTCCGAATATAGAAGAACTCCAGCACCCTTGGAGACTTGTGGTGACAGGGCTCCTTCCTTCCTTCCTCCCTTCCTCCCTTCTTTTCTTCCTTCCTCCCTCCCCTCCTTCCCTCCCTTCCTCCTTCCCTCCCTCTCCTCTCTTCACTTTTTCCCTCCCTTCCTTCTTCCCCTCCTTTCTTCTTTGTAAAAGGTAGAGTTTTAATAACTGCTTTTGACGGCAGGTTATCATACTCACAAAATGATTAGGGTATTTGGGATGGTATTGTCTAAACGCTCATTTTTTATATAGAATATGTGCCGTACTTCATCAGGGTACATGACTAGTACTCCAGAGGCTTCTGTGCTGGCCACCATCGTCTCTCCCAACTCTCCCACGGGTGAATTGTCCTCACGGAGCTGTGGACTTGAGTCTGTGTCTTGCTGCCACTTATTATTTGTGAGGTTTCTTAGGGTTTATATGTCAGACCTTGCTCTGCCCACTTCTCCCTTCTCTCCCGTGAGATCCCAGCTAACATGCATTTCCCTCCTGTGAATTATGATAGATACATGTCATCTGTCCTGCTTCCAGTTCAAGGCCCAGAATCAGGACTAATTGTAGCTTAAATTATTGCGTTATCACTTCCAGTGTTTTTATGTGGTTCTGATCTTTGCTAATATTCTTTCTTGTTATTTAAATTTTCAAACATACTTTTTTTTTTTTTAAGACAGGGTCTCTCTGCATAGCCCTGGCTGTCCTGAAACTAGCTCTGTAGACCAGTATGGCCCCATACTCATAGAGATCCCCCTGCCTCTGCCTCTTGAGTATTGAGATTAAAGGTGTCCACTACCACACCTGGCTTATTACAGTTCTTTGAGAAGTCTCTCAGAACCTAAACATTGTAGTACAAAAGTTCTGTTTCATGTCTGTGTTTCCCTTCTCTCGGTTTTCTGACACGTCCCTCCTCCTGCACCTGGTTATGGCTTTGCTGGCTGCAGACGGTTGTACAGAGAAATTAAAGAGATGACGGGGCTTTGGATGGCGCTGCGTTCCTCGCAGAAGTATCTTTTTGCTGCCAATCAAGGCAAAAACATATCACCTTAATTCAGGCAAGATGTACATTAAGTGATTCGTTCTGGGCAGGGGCCGCTCTCTTCCTGCTCCACCACACGATTCAGAGGTTGTAGTCCCTTGGGAGCCACTGATGGAAGCCTGACCCTCCTTGTCCTCGAGGCCACCCGAGCTGTTGCTCAGCTACTTGCCCTTCCTAGCCCTGGCTCTCTTTTCAACGCATCACAGGGGAGAGTGACTCCTCCCACAAGACGCAGAGCCCCAAGCTTCCAGACTTTTCTACAGACATGAGTCTTTAGGAGCCTATGGCCGCCATGCTCTGTCTCACCTCCACACGGGGTCTCAAAAAATATTTTGATCATTTTGCCTTGTTTGTAGCATGAGTCAGTCTGAAGCAAGCTAATCCACCATTGCTGGGAAGGATGGATTGTGCTGGCGATATTTAAACCGCATCTCAGGCATTACATCATTTAATATAAAACAGGTGGACGAGCTCCAGTGTATCTCGTGTTAAGATCTCCTTCGGTGTCCGAGACGGGCCTTTTTTTTACCATTGCCTACAGTGAATCCGGATGCACTGGACCTATGTACTACATGTGTTTGCTACATCACTTAAGTCTGTTTAAATCTCAACTGTTCTTCCCCGACACCCTGCCCCCCTCCACCTCTTTCTTTTTCTGCCCTGACCTGTGCAGGAAGGACTCTGTGCCGAGGTCCTGTGGATTCCCACACCCTGAACTCGGCCCGCTGCTTCTACACATTCCTTTATCACTCGTGTTTCCCATAAGATGGGATTTAATTTTATGGGCTCCATTAGATTCTGTTTTGGTTTGTTGGTTTCCATTTGGTTTGGCAAGGATGCTGTATAGGTAAATGCAAAACATTTTCACCCACGTCCCCTCAGACAGTACTCAGTGTCTGGTTTCCCAGGTCAGTGACTGGGCAGAGCGTTCATCTTGCAACAGCCTAACCCGCCACTGGAAGATTCTCCACCAAAATCCTCTGCCAGCTTCGGCTAGTGATACGTTTCCCTCCTGGACCAGATTTTCAGGAGGTGCAAACTTTTTTTTTCCCCCAAGCCCCATCACTCTTCCAGATTTCTTAGCTAACATCCATACAACTAGGTCTGTCTATTCATTCGGAGATGCGACTCCAACAGGCAGGTTACGCTCACTCGAGGACCAGCAAATGCTTTGCCTTCAGGCTTTACAAACGGGGCCAGAGGAATAACTGTTTCTTCCTGCCCTGTAAAATGTCCAAGCTCTGCCACCATGGACGTAGTACCAGTGCGGCTGTATCATATGGAGAGCGCTGGGCACGAGGGTCCTGCCAGCGAAGGCTTCTCTGCTTTGGGCCTTTTGAATTCTCAAGTAGACCAATTCCCTGACTTTCAGCCTCTGCGGAAACCTGAGAGCAGCAAGACCATATGTGCCTATCGGTGGAACTAAAGCTAGAATGTATGCCTCTCCCCCAACCCCCCACGACACCCCCCTACCCCCGGCACAGCAGCACCAGGGCAGCTTTTGCACCCCAGGCCCCATGCCTTCTGGGGTATGAGATGGCTTGCCCTGTCCCTATGAGAAGATTTGTGATGCCCAGACGGGTAGACTAGCCTGTCAGATGACTATGGTGTTATGTAATTGTCATATGTGTCTTTGTGAAGGTGTTTCTGAAGCAAGAGTTCGGGGGTGGGGTCACCTGTGACTGCTGCTTCCCAGCAGGTCCCCAGATCCTGTTGAATCCACTCTATGACCTTGTTTGTCTCGGACCCTTCTTTCTTAAGGATTTGAGACAGCAGCCACTGTCTTTGACATCAGGGCCTTTTTTTTTGTCCCCCTAGTTCTCTGTGTTTCCTACCTGGTGATGTATTTTCCTTCCCCTCCGTAGATAGGAAGACTTGGGGACTAGATCAGTCTGCAGTGGGTAGCCTGGCCTGAGGGCACCGCCCCTCCATATCTGCATCCGGCCTCCCCTACTGTTGGTAGAATGACCTGGCCCCTTCCCATGCCCCACAGGCTGAGCCCAGCATTGCATCCTCCTCAGTGAAAACTGGCCCATCTTGCTGTTCCCCAAGTCACTGTGGTCCCTCCCTGCTGTGTTGGGAGTGGGGAGGGATACCCATGCTCCTCTTTGTGCTGTGACTTAATCCTCATTTCTTCAACTTGGCTCTGTGTCCCCCAAGGGTAAGAGTACACCTTGGGCTTGTGCAGAGATCTGAAAGCACTGGACTCAGAACCCAGTATCTCCCAGCGAACTCCCCCCCCCATGTTGACACCCTAATTCCTGTTCCGCCCCCAGCACACCTTTTAAGTTTGCTATGCATCCGTGATTGACATCTGATAACCCAGTGGGTGAAGACCAGTAGACTCCCCCACTCTCTCACCACTTCCCTTTGCAGGTTGATGGAAAGGCCACACCCCAAGTGGGCCACCCGGCAGGAGTGAGCCTCCCCTAGAACTCCCTGGGGTGCTACCCCAACCAGCAAGCCTGAGTCTGATTCCACATGTCCTCTGGGAGGTCTCTAAGAACAAAAGCCTCCAGCAGCTCCTTACTTAGAGTCAGCACACTGAAGTTTTGTGTGGGCGTCCCCCACACCTCACAGGAGCCTCCCGCCTCACCCTCTCTTAAGAAACTCCACTCGGTTTTTAATCTTCCCGTGACCGAGGCAGGTACCCGTCACGGGGTAATTATGCACCACTCTCTCTGCTATCACAGAACCAAAGATTTTCTTCCCTTCTGCTCACTGACATGACAGACACCCACTTAGCAGAGAGATTATTAGTATAAAATTACTTTTTGGCCTTTAAATTTAACTATACCATATTCACAGCAATAAAATAAAATCCCAGATCCAGGTGTGCTTTTCAGGGAACGTGTCCGGGGCAATTACCTTCTGATAATGGCATCCTGCACTTAAGCCTTTTGTCTGAGGATCCTGAAATCATTTCCATACAACTCCGTAATGATGTTCATTCTGTAAGGGACAAGAGGTGAAGTGACTGACCTCATAGCCTCATAGCGTACACCAGAGATGAAGGAGACTAGGGACCCAGGTGTCTGCTTTGTTCTCCATCTCCTCCCTTTCTGGGTCTTTAAAGAGGCACGGTCCGCCTTCTGTGGCACAGTGCTTGCCCCCAGGTCAGTAATCTTCCTTTTTAAGAGCATAAATGGATAGCTTTCTATATTGCGTTTCTCAGAGAGAAGCTGCATCAAGGGGATGGGGTGCCGAAGATCCGTTACACAGGAGGGCTTCAGTATGGATTCAGTGGGCTCTCCGTTAAGGGGTAGCTGAAGCTGAGCCACACAGGGCTAGTATTGTCTATGCAAGCACCTGAACCATCTCTGTGGCCATGGAACAAAGGCAGGCCCTCCTGTCTTCACATCAGGAGTATGTCCTGGTTGCACCCCCTGGTTGTCTAACTACATACTCATCCTTCCATTCCAAGTTCTTGGAAGCCATCTTACCCTGTGTGACCTTCTCCAAGCCCCCCAGCGACCAGTCCATTCTCTCCATCAACCACTGTGTCACTTTCTCCCTTCACTCTGGTCAACAAATTTGAACTGAATATTGTATGCCTCACAGGATTTGGGCACGAAAGCACTCTCTTTCCCATAATGTTATTTTCACTCTTGTATGAATGTTGATCCGTGTCTGGTGGGATCATTGGGACCTGATGGAAATGCTCATGTCTGTCCAGTGTGGTATTTCCCCTCAGGCCCGAACATAATCCTACATAGGCATAATCTTGCATCGGAAGCTCAGTATTAGCTTAGAGCAGCAGTTTTCAACCTGTGGGTCATGACCCTTTTGGCAAACCTCTATCTCCCCCAAATATTTACATTACGATTCATAACAGTAGCAAAATCACAGTTATGAGGTAACAATGAAAATAGTTTTATGTTTGGGGGTTGCTAAAACCCAAGGAACTCTGAAAGGTTTACAGCATTAAGAAGGTTGAGAACTGCTGTTGTGGAGCCTGTGGGAGGCAGAAGAGACCAATACAGTGGGATCCAAAATGGAATGATACAGTCTTGAGTCCTCATTCTCTGATTTACCACCACACCCATCCTATCCTATGCTAGATGCCTACGATAGCATTAATTGCCAACTTGACAGGTAGGAGGTAGGCCTCTGGGCACACCTGTGTGGGGCTGCCTAAAGGTTAGCCTTTGAGAAGGTTCGAGGGGAATTGTCTTGACTGTGTTGATGTGGGAAGAAGACCAGAATGGAGAGGGCCAGCCGAACATTAGCCTGTATGAGTTTATTGCTGTCCTCTTCTGACCATGTGGGTGACCATAGCGTTGCCAATTGTCTCAAACTCCTGCCACTGCAAATCCCCTGCCACGATGGGCTGTTGCCTGGAACTGTCAGTCAAATAAACCCTTTCTCCTTTAAGTTATTTTTGTCGGGGTATTTTATTACAGAAATGGGAGAAGAAACCAAGACAGTGTGAAAGGTCTCATGTATGAGCTGTGTGCCTTCTGTGTGCTGCTGCCATGGGAGCACACTATAGACTGAGTACCTTAACCATTGGTGACAGAAAGTAGGAGAGGCGGTTCATGACAGGCTCTACAACCACGATTCCATTGAGGGGCTCTGCAGCGGAGGCGTGGCAGCATCTATTTGAAATCAGGAGAAATGCTCATCCCTTTAGCCAGCAAATATAAATTGAAAGCATCCGGGCACACCCCCAGTGCCATTTCTCCAGAGGAGGGAGGCACGTGGATGCCTGGATGGTCACGTGGCCATTTTGGCACCATCTCGTAGATAATTCTAGTCCCGCGTTCTCTCTGCTTGAGCTGCTCTTCGTCTGTGAGCCTGTGCAGCCCATGATTAAATGTTCCCATGTCGCAGATCTCTTTCATTTATTCCACAAATATATACTGATGAAGCTGGGCTAGTGTTGGAGCTTCATGGAAGAGGACCAGGAGCAGATTCATACCCCCAAACGCAATGCAGCATTCTCCTGATGTAAACGCACAGGGCCAGGTGGATGTCTCTTCAACCTGACCCAAATGCAGGCGGTACTCTGGAGATCTGAAGGAAGGCTATAGATCATCTCGTCTCCATATTGGCTTCTAGATCACAAGCTAATTTCCCTTCAGGAGCTCATTAACAGTCCCAGCCAGCTCTTCCCCTGTGTCCCAGTCTTCCGATGGAATACCGACTGCGAGGATTGAGAGCTACTGCGACTGACTGCCTTTTGGTTTCTTCCAGGATTTTTTTCCCTGGAAGCCATCCCGTCAGAGGTGTGCAAGTGATGAAAGTTGGCAAGCTGCAGCTCCATCAAGGCATGTTTCCCCAAGCCATGAAGAATCTGAGGCTGGTGAGTGTGCCAAGACTTGGGTTCTGCCCAGTGTACCTTTCTCTGGCTCTTGCCAGGCCTCTACTCAGTGATTGCTAAGCTCTGCTTTTAGCAGTGTGAGCACACACAAGCCCAAGTGGGCTGGTAAATGTTGAACAACCGTCTCTCAAAACATTCGCAACCGTTGCCAATTTCTGTGGGATGAATGTACCCAAAGATGTAATTCATTTCACACTTGTCAGTATAGACTCAACCTGCTTGCGTATTATGGGTGCCTGTGCATGCCCATGTGTGTGCAGGTGTGTGCACATGCATGAAGAGGCCAGAGGTCAACTAGGTGTCATTCCTCAAGAGTCATTCACCTTATCTGGGGGAGACATGGGATCTTGCTGGCTTGAAGCTCACTGATTAGGCTAGACTGACTCCCCAGGGCGCATCAGAGACCTGACTGTCTCTATACCCCAGCATTGGGAATTACAGGTCCGCTCCTCTAGCCCCAGCTTCTAACACCAGTCCTAGGGCTCGAACTCAGGTCCTCATGCTCACGTGACAAACACTGAATCTACCCAACTGTCTCCTCAGGCCCCTCCCTAATCAGTACAATCTTAACCATCTCTTTGGTATGAGTCTCAGAACGCCCATACACACGTGCCCACAGATCACCCTTCTGCACGTGCTCTGAGCACAAGATGTCTCTCCTTGCAGTAGGTGAGACCTTCCCATCAGCCTGTAGTCTCTGTATCACTTCCCCCTCCCTCTCCCTCCCCACTGCCAGGGCAGGCTCATGTCAATACCGACTCACTAACTTTGAGGTCTTTACAAAGCCATTTCCTCTACCTGAAATGTACTTCCCAGGACAGAACTGTCCCGGTCTTTCAGGGCTCAGCTCCAATGTCTATATTATCTTGGGGTGCATGTGTGTGTGTGTGTGTGTGTGTGTGTGTGTGTGTGTGTGTTTTGGGGGAGGGGCAGGTTCTTACCAATCGCAGCAGCCTGGAACTCATCACCCTCATGGGAAGGGGAGGAGTAAGAGGGTCAGCACAATCTTAGCAGCCCGTGTTGGAAGATGAAATGGAGGGTCTGGGTTAGTGCCGGCTACTTTGCTAAAGGGGCAACCCTTGGCTAAAGAGTCTCACCCTCTTAAGGAGGCTCTCCGCCTGGAGCAGCCCAGGGCTCCTGGCCTGACCTTCCCACACTTCAGAGCATCCTCTCGCATGGCAGTCATGTGCCTATCTGGCCCCTGTACTGGTGGGTCAGAGGAGACCTGGATTATAGGCTTTCTGGAGGAGCCTTTGATACCTGAAGTGGGGGTCTTCTGGGCCCCAATACTCATGTGCCAGAGAGCTGTGGGAGAACAATGGAGCACTGCAGTGAGGCTTCCCAGGGAGTGCCCAAAGGAGACAAGAAAGGTGTTAAAGGATTTTTAACGCCAACTTGTATTGGATGCTAGCCACATTGTCTGCTCCTGGTCTTTAATTGACAGCAGCCATCAGCCAGTGGGAACAACACGGGAGGTGACCTCCTCTTCCTCTTTCTCCTTTCTCTGGCATCCTTCCCCAGATGAATATTAGGACAACCTCCTGCAGTCTCACAGAGACCACCCCTTCTCTTACCTGGTCAAGTACATGTCCACCAGTCCGTCCATCTAGGCAGATGACACTTACTGTGATCGGCTATGTGGAGGTTTCCGTAGAAAACAGTAATGTATCAAAAGCAAGAAAAGTGTTTCTGTTCCTGTTTGGAAAATGAAACATTAAGGTGGATATGTGCAAAAGCCTCTCTCTTCGAGACTCAGCCAGGTCTGATATATTCTGCTTAATTCACCACAAGTGGTTGATAAAGTGCTGCTGCTACTCCAAGTAAGACCCAATAATGCCGTCCTTACAGTTTACTGGAGGAGACAGACACATTCAAAGGTTTTATAATCTACACTGGGATGCAAGGCTCCTCCCTTCTCTCGACTGTAGAAGATGCTTTCTGGAAACATAGCATCTAGAATTGCCTTCAAGCCTAGTTAAACTCCTGAATGCGATTTTAGAAGAAAGGTGGGTGTCTTAGGGTTTTACTGCTGTGAACAGACACCATGACCAAGGCAACTCTTATAAGGACAACATTTAATTGGGGCTAGCTTATAGGTTCAGAGGTTCAGTCTAGTATCACCAAGAAGACTTTCCCATGGGATTCGTTTGCTGGAGCCTCCCTGACGTGGGTCCCAGCCTGGTTCCTTTGCTCACCGTACTTCGCCAGTGGAAGCTGTGTTACAGTCAGCTTCCTTTGCCTGGATAACATCTTTACAACCCAGATCCAGGTTCACTATGTCTCTTCCCCTCTCGTTTTGAGGATCTGTTGGCTTTTCCTGGTCTCAAGCAGGAAGTACAGGCATAGGGTTCCGGAAGTCGCTCCCTTTGCCCATGCACAGGTGTTGGTTACACTCACCCATCCGGGAAGATCCCACAGTACAACGGTGCTGGCCTCTGCTCCCATCTGCACCCTTCGTCCCAGCACCTCACAACAGCCAGAGCCTTCAATTTTACTTTTCCCATTTCCTAGCCCTCTGCAGTAGTTTTTGATCTCCGCGCTCATGTTCACATTCATGTTCTGATCAGGAACCTGCCTCGCCAGAGGAAAATGAACAGACCTACAGCCTTGTACAGAAGCCCTCAGAGCCTAAGACTCTTTGAGCACACGTGGCCCACCCGCACTGATGTTACAACTTGGCTTGTGGGTCGGAGGGGAGGGAGGAAAAGAGGACATGAAGGCATGATAGGCTGTAAGTGGCACTGGTGTCATCAGAGCCCCTGGCTCTGGTACTTAATGAATGTCGCCGCTGACTGAATCCCAGTAGGAAATAGTAACATCAACTGTGCGTTTTTAAACAAGAAACAGGAGATAGGGCTAGAGAGAAGGCTCAGCATTTAAAAGTACCTGCTTTTCTTTCGGAGGACCTGAGCTCAGTTCCTAACACCCCCTTTAGGAGGCATCCAAACTCTTGCAACTTTAGCTTCAGAGACTCCAACACCCTCTTCTGACTTCCGTGGGTATCAGCACGCATGTGCAATGGAGTGCACGTGCACATGCATTTACACACACAGTGACACACACACACTCACCCAGAGACACCATATTTTTTAATATCAATTTTTTAAAAAGAGGAGGTAAAAAAATTATTCATAGTGATTAAACCGTCTTAAAGAAAACAAGCACAAATGGCTCTGTCAGAGAGTCTAAACCCAATAATAATTAGCAAGGAGCTGAGTAGGAAACCCGGACTTGTGTCTCTGGCAAGGTGCCATCCTTACTCCCTTCTAGAGTGATGTCAGGGACAGCCAGCTTGAACAAGGTTTGCATAAAATCCAGATTCCTAAAATGTCTATATTTAAGTTGAAAGTCATTCACCATACAAAGATCTAGTCTTAATCTTTAAAATCAGCCAGCAGATACCAGCTTTGAGAGAGCAGATGCACTGGACTCATTTGACAGTGATGTCACAGTGATGCCACACAGCCTTTGTAAGCATGCTGCTTTGGTGAGTAATTATAAACACATGACAACAAACAAGAATCGTAGTAAGTCTTGTGAAGAGAGAGGAAGATGTGAAGGAACACACAGAATGTAAGAGCCAAAAAATTAGGAAGCAAGTGAATAGAGAGGAACTCAGTGCCAATCACACAGGGAAAAAAACCACAATAAAAGTAAAATTGTACATAGCCTTGGGGACCTGGGAACCAATGACTAGTAGTGTTAGCTTTCTCATATTAGACTCCTAGAAAGAGAAGAAAAAATGGTAAATATAAAAAATATTTGAAACAATATTAGAGGCATCAAAGCTAGAAGAAAAACTAAACTAAGATGTCAAAATCTTATGTTTAAAATACACACACAGAATATGTAGTTATATATTATAATTAATAATATAAATTGTTAAAATTAATAAACCAATTATCAAATTAGTACAATCAATCTAAGATCAACATTCATAAGTCATTTGAATAAGAAATTGAATTCTTCCACTTGTAAGATGATAAAATGCTTAGAAATTAACCAAAGTGATGAGAGAAAGGCATTAAAATATAAAGTGATGTCTTGTGCTGTGGATCGAGAAACTGAAGGTGTAAACATCTCTCAGAGTGATATATGCATTGCCATCAAAGGCCAATATTTTTTTTTCAAAATAGAAAAATCAATCTTAAAATTCACAAGGAAACACAAGAGACACCCTCTGCCTCAACAAAATAGCCAAAATGAATCTTTAAAGAGAACTAAATTGGAGAATCCCAACTCCCAATTTCAAAACTTACTACAAAGCGACAGTAATCAAAGCCACATGCTACTAGTGTAAAGATGGATCTGTAGACTGATGCCTTCACAATGAAAAGGGCAGTAGAGCCTCACACACATGGAGAAGCAATTTTCAACAGCACCATTTACTAAGGAAAGGACGGTCATCTCAACAAATGGTGTCAGAGAAACTGATGTCCACATGCAAAGTCACCTAACCAAATACAGAAAATAACTCAAATGGATCCAGAAACCCTAAACATGTCAGCTAAAACTGTAAACAGATCAAAACAGAAAAGGAAAATGTCAAGATATCAAGATGAGCAACGATTTCTTGACTATGACAACAAAAGCTGTCTGGGAGTTAAAGACTCAGTCGTCGCCAAATGGACTTCATCTAACCTCTAAGCATTATGCATCCAAAGGCCATCTGCTCCCCACCCCCGACAGAGCAAAAGGTAACAAGAGACACACCAAAGCCTATTACTCAGCCCTGAAAAGAGTGAAGCTCTCCCACGCGCCACGCCCTGATGAACTTTGACAGTATTACCCTAATTAAATACAACAGGCACGGGCTCTATGATTCTGCACGTGTGAGGCTCCTAGAACAGCCGCTCACTGCAGAAGGCAGGGTGGTGGTTACCAGGGTCTGGGGGGATGCATCGGGTAGGTGCTCCTTACGTAGTATGGAGCACGATGCATGGCATGATGCAGATGTTCTGCATATGGATGAGCGGCATGGTTGCCCAGTAGCATGCATGTACCTGGGTGCCACTAACCATTGCCTCTAAGGATAGCCCTATCAGTTAGGGTTTCTAGTGCTGTGACAAAATGCCACAGCCCAAAGCAACTTGGAAAGGGAAAGGTTTATTCCACCTTACAGCTTGTAAGTTCAACGCCGAGAGAAACCAGGGCAGGAATTTAGAGCAGGAACCTGGAGGCAGAAATTGGAGCAGAAGCCAGTTGCTTCCTGACTTTGCTCTTCCTGGGTTGCTCAGTTTGCTTTCTTATACAACTCAGGACCACCTACACAACCCACAGTGGCCTCCCACGTCAGTCATCCATGAAGAAAATGCCCCCAGGCTTGCCCCCCCAGGCCAATCCGGTGAGGCCATTTTCCCAGCTGAGGTCCCCTGTTCCCAAGTAACTTCTATCAGGTTGACATAAAACTAGCCAACTGACATGGTAAAGGCTTTCTAAAAGTCTATATTAAAATATGTATTTATATATATACTTATATATTAAATTACAATAGTTTTCCTATGTGGTGGAGAACTACCTGAATTTGTCAAGAGATATAAAGCTAAGCAAATTTCCCCTCCCCCAAATTAAAAACCAGAAGACATTCTCACCTAGATTCATTTCTCAAATACAAAGGAAACCCAAAGCAAATACTCAGCATAGCAAGAGGATAAAATGATTCCTTGCTGAGAGGGGAAGAACAACCTGAACTAGAGTGGTTCCCCAGAAACCCTACAGAATAGCACACTGTCTTCAAGTGTATCCAGGGAAAGGAATTGTTAATCCCCCAAACCCGAATCCAGCAAAGACATCGTTAAAGCACTGAACAGGAAACCGAGCTGCTCACAGCTGCAGGAAAACTAAAAGAACTCATCCCCTTCTGGCCTCACCTAAAAGAATTGCCATCCCAAATCCCCTAAAACAAAGGAAAAAACAGAGGAAGAAACCTTCAAGCATCAGGAAGAAAGGCTACAATAAGCAAAAGTATAAATGAGTAGAATTTCTGTCTCTTCCGCTTTCCATGTTGACTGTTGAAGGAAGTCGGACACTGTCTGAGGTCGTTCTACAAGTCTGTGGGGAAATAGCTGGATACTTACATTTGGGGTTGGGGGTAAAGCTAGAGAGGAGGGACATCCCTCTCTCTGATTCCAACTGGTAAAAGTGAAGATGCCAGTAGACTATAACGAGAAAGGAGGGGTGGCCTAAAACAGCCACTTCTTAAACGCTGTGTAAAGGAATGTACTCAGAGGCACTACAAGGTGGAAAGGCCGTGTGGCTCAGCTGGTAGAGAGCTTGCCTAGCTCCCACGAGGCCAGGGCTTTCATCTCCCAGAATCTCATTACGTGAGCATGGTGGTGCTCTCTTGTAATCTCAGCGCTGGGGAGGTAGAGGCAGTGGGATGGCAAGTTCAAGGTCATTGTTACCCACACAGCAAGTTCAAGGCCAGCCTAGACTACACAAGGGCTTATATAAATAAATAGTCCTTTAAATGGCATGTTAAAAGAGATATGGTAACACGGGGGGATTAATAAAAAACAGACACACCAAAACAGGTAGAAAGAACAAACAAAATAACTAAAATAAACTAAACTATAAAACTAATATAGGAATAATTACATTATAAATGGTATAATGTGTGTACATATACATATACATATACATATATATGAGATCTAAATCAGTGGTTCTCAGCCTATCAGTCATGACCCCTTTTGGAGTCAAACAACCCTTTCACATAGGTCCCCAAAGACCATCAGAAAATACAGATATTTGCATTGCGATTCATAAAAGTAGCAAAATTACAGTTAGGAAGTAGCAACGAAAGTAATCTTATGTTGGGGGTGGGGGGCGCCACAACATGAGGAACTATGTTCAAGGGTCGCAGCATCAGGAAGGTTGAGAACCACTGGTCTAAATACCCTGGAAGGCAAAAATTAGTAGAGCAGATATATTTGAAAGTAACCCAAGTCTGCGCTGTCTATAAGAGACCTCTTTAAACATAATGCTATGGACAGACCGAAAGTAAGAAGGCAGGAGGCGACACATCATGAAAATATAATCAAAATATAGCTGCAGTGGTTATGTTGATATCATAGGAGTAGAGTTCTTACTAAAGATGAAGGACATCATATAATGGAAATGTAGTCAGTCTGCCCACAAGATGCGACAACACTGAACATGGCTTCAGCAAGCACACAGTTTCAGACAGTGCAAACCAAACCTGGTATAGCTCTGCCGTAGAGCCTGAGGCGGGAGGATCACTAGTTGGGAACAGGCTGATCACCCTAGCAAATTCAAGGCCGGTCTGGGTAGCAAGCATCTCAAGACTGTCTCAGAACCAAACCACATCAAACCTGGAGACCCGAAAGAGAAAACAGAAAACCGCCAAGTCCAGGGAAACGTAATGCCTCTCTCTACGGTTTACACGAACAACTAGACACATATCGACAAAGACAGAAGGAAACTTCTTACTATCACCAGTGATGTTTATAAAGTACCCTGCCCAGAGAGGCAGAAGAGACATCCTTCACAAACGCCGTAAAAAACACATGGCACAGGAGAGCCCAGGACACACTCTGGGCCATTAGACAAATAATCAATTCATGTAAATGGTTCATAAGTGTAAGAGATAGATAAATGCTCTGGCCTCCGTGGAATCAAATTAGAAATCAATAACAGTACTTGGAAACAAAATCAAGACTCCATCCCCCCCACACCTCTTGTCTTGTGTGGTATGTCACACAGCACAGCACAACGAAGAGGCCTGCTTTCATCCAGTGACACCAAGGTCTTGGGAAAGTATGTGACTCCTTTGGAGTCTCTCTGGCCCTGTGTTACTATCGATTGGGTTGGCTCCGGAGAGAATGCTCAGCCGTTAAGAACATTTACTGCTCTTGCAGGTTAGTCCCCTACACTCACATGGTACCTTACACCATCTGGAACTCCAGCTCTGGGGGATCCATTGCCCCCTCCCGGCTTCTAAGGGGACTGGATAAAACGTGGAGTGCACACTCATGCATGCAGGCAAAACACTCAACATATAAAATAGAAATAAATATTTTAAAATATTATATTGGTAGATTAAAGATAATAGCACAATAACATTTGTGTGTGCACACTCGTTTTGTCTGAATGTGTGTGTGTGTGAACCATATGTGTGCAGTGACACGGGGGTAATGAAAATGCACTAACTCTCACTGGAGTTACAGGCAGTTGCGGGCTGACTTCTGGGTGCTGGGAACGGCACCAGCCAGTGTCTTCTGCAAGAAGTTCTATTATAGTGTCACTCCATCCCTAACAACAGCAGCCCTTTCTGGCCTGACTTCTGCCACTGACAGGCATCCCTGAGCTCACCACATCTGGAACCCCCTCCTGTGGTCACCCCAGCACCCTGCATTCTCTGTGATGATTTCATAGGCACAAGCTGTCTGACAAGGCCTGGAGCCCCTCCCACAGCAAGGGCCCCGACCTGGTCACGGGAGCTACCTGTCAAGGTAGTGTACATGAGTGAACATGTGTCTCTCCAAGGATATTTCGCCTCCCTGGAGCATACCCCTCAAGGGTACTTGGCACTTCAGAGTGAGACTTGGACGGTGTAGAGCGATGTGCAGGGAAGCTGCTGAGTTCACATGGGTCATCAGAGACTTTGGGGTTTCCTGCTGCCTACCGCAGTCAGTGGCTCTGGAGCTGCCCGTGGGCACAGCTTTTCTTGATATCCCCTACTGAATGCCAGGACCACCTCCCTCAGCCCACACAGGGCTTCCATCTTGGGATGGACAGAAGAGGAAGCTCTCATCCGTGTCCCGCTGTGGTGACCTGATACACAGGCTCTCATCATGTGTTTCTTTTCCTCTTGATTTTTATATCCATATTCAAATCATGCCCGGGGAAGTCATTTATTGCATTCCCCCGGCTCACCATAGAAGGCATATGAGATCCTCGATAAACTTAATATATTTATATTAAAAATTAATAAGAAAGCCACATTGTTTCCAGCTTTAAATCATAATTTGATCTCATTCATTCTCTTTAATACACAGTCACAATTCTAAAATTACGTTTTAAAAAAAAAAGATGTGATGAGATGGAAATCTGTCATGGGAGCCTCTTCTTTATTTCTCAGAGAGCCCTTTGCCTCTCACGTGGCAGACTGTCTGCATGGCCATTTCCGGTGTAACATTCAGAATCTGTGTGGGGGTGTGGCCCATCCCACTGGAGGCTTCAAATGAGTCCTTCGTGCGAGACTGCATGCAGGCTCCTTTTAAATGCTACCCTTAAAAAAATAAAATTTAATGGCAGGAGAGAAGCTTTTCCCAAACCAAGCGTGCTCCAATTTAAATTTCCTTAATCTGTTTTATACTCCACTACAGGAAATTAAATTGGAATTGTCCCCTCTGACACGCACATGTGTAGCAGCATTTGGGAGGTGCTGAAGGCAGAGCCTCAGAGCTCCCAGCTGCCATTGCTCTGGCTTGTCCAAGATTTACTGCAGCCTCATTTGCAGGGTGAGGTGAGAGGAAGCACCGCTTGCCTTCAGCTGAGCTAAAGAAGTGACCTGAGCCCAGTCAGGGCTCTCTTCCGTCCCAGGCACATATTTGCCCCAGGACTATAGCAGACACAAGTGGCGTCCAGGACAAGAACCAGATCTTGTCCTCTACTACCAGGCCTGCCAGTCCCTGTCACATTGCTAACGCCTTCAAACACAGCAAAGTTGCTGTCAGACTTACCAGCCTTCTCTTCTCTCTCTCAGTTTCTCTTCTGTATATGACTACCACTCAGAGAAAATCTCGTTTATTAATTATCATAAGCTCTTATTTCTACACACATGATGCACTTTCGATCTTTATTCCCTCCCACACACTATCTTCATGTTAGTACTCTGCCCTCCCCCATGCCCAACCTCCATACTCCTGTCTTCGGCTTCTAGCCATTCTGGTGCATAGGATCCTAGAACACTAGTACCTCATCCCATATGACCCTGAGGTTGAGATCATCAGCAAAGGAAAGGACACAGAACATGCCGCCGAACATCATTTGACCTGGGCCACCCCAGGGTCCTCAGGCTGTGGAAAAGCTATGTCCACCGCACTGTCCATGGCTGGAGGCTGCACAGGGACACTGGGGTGAGGCTGACAGCCGGGCATCCCGCTCTCCTCCCTCTCAGACCAGGTGAGTGGGAGCAGTTCCTTCTGATCAGGGTAGGGTGTCTGGCTGGATGCTTCGCCCCGCAGAAGCAGTCTGGGCAGTGTGCCTGTGAGCCCGGGTGGTGGCAGCTTCCCTGTCTGCTGGGCCCCGCAGGCCCTGCGTGGTCATAGGTCCCAAGTCTCCAGTAAAGCCTGAACACTGCCTTGCTATCCGATGGCAGCTCTGCCCCTTCGGTGCACGGGAAGAGTCTGGTTAGGACTGGAACTGAGGCAAGAAGAGTGGAACAAGAGAGATGCTTGGGGAAACACAGATCAGCCTTCCACTGCCAGGGCGACAAGAAGGTGGCGGCATTGTCATTAGGCTCTCTCAAGTCACAGAGAGGCCCAGGTCCCTCTCCAGGTGGAGAACAGCACTGAAACGTAGCCACCACGCAAAGCTTCTCTGCTTAGGAGCTGTGAGAACATGCCAGCAGAGGGCGCTAGGGCAGCTGAGCCCGTTCTCAAGGCGAATTGCAGGGCCAGTTCCCATTTGCAGGGGGCTCTAGCAGAGAACGTTCATCCCCAGCAAATCACAAGCACAGCCAGCCCTGGGTAAGTAGAAGGGGACCAGACAGCCACAGTGGCTTTCAAGTAGGAGAATGTGCCGGTGAAGGATCCAGACTCCTCTGTAGTGACACTATTATACAGGTCTCTCCGTCTCAGACCCCCAGCATGTCCAGCGCAGCAGAGGGCCCAGGGCAGAGCAGGGAAAAGAGAATAAAACATGAGGCACCAGATGTGTCTTTCTAATCTTCTCCCAGAGCTTGGCTGCCTGCAAGGTGGGGCGGCTCCGGCTCTTCCCCTCTTCTCCACCAAAGCCCTGCCTTGGGATATGTGTGCGGTAGCTGCAGGACAGGCCTGTGCATATTAACAAGAAACAAGTTCCCTGTACCTGTCCTGGCTCCTCCTGTGGGCCTGCCTGCCAGTGTCAGTCCAGAGCCACTAGAGCTTGTTTTCAAATGTCCTTTTATTTTCTCCCAACATTGATCTGTAACCATATTTCCTGCCTCTCCAATACTACACACACACACACCACACAAATACACACACACCACACAAATACACACACATACCACACACACACATATTCTCACATGTACACACATACTCACACATGCACACACACCCACACAGATTGAGGGAGAAAGGCAGAGACAGAGACAGGCAAGCAGGCAAACAGACAGTAGACAGACTACTTTCAATTTTCTTTCTTTTTCTCCTAACATCTAACTATAGCCACATCTCCTGCCTTCCAACACAGACCACACACATATACACAGGTTGAGGGAGGGAGGAAGGAAGGGAGCGGGGGAAGAGATTGAGGGAGGGACAGGCAGGGAAATAGACAGTCAGACAGATAGAGAAAGTCTACTTGTTTTCTGCTCTTTAAGCCTATAGAGAAAATCTTTCCAGAAACCTGAAGAGAAGCTGGGAGTACAAGCTGCCAGCAGCCTTCAGTCTAAAGCTTTGTCACCCTGCCTTCAGTCTTTCTCTCTGTGGAGGTGAGGGCGTCTGACTTGATGAACGTAGTGAGGACAGAGGGGTCTCACTCAGTGATTTTTAGCTCTAAAATCTCTACAGCCTGAAATCCCAACAGATGCTTAGCAGAGTAAAAGAAAAATAAAACATGCATGCACGTGCGTGTACTCATGCACATTAGGAGCGAACCCATAGACTGAAAGACCTGTGTCATATCATAATCAAAGTCAGCTGAAAGTGACCTAACTTTTCAAGAGTGGTTTATGAAATGATGCCCATAAACGTGGTAGAGCTGTCCACACCTGTAATGAGTAAATCATACTGACTTTAGACTAGCACCAAGTAGTGGACAATGGCTATCATTGCTTTGAGTTACCGTGCCTGTCCTCAGTGGAGTGGGGAGGTATCAGGTTGCCCAGGAGCCCATTGCCTGGTGCTTCACAGCCACCAGCACCACACCGAAGGGTCTTCAGAGCCCAGTCACACCAGATACTGTAGCTTTGGATCCCTCCCCTAGCCACATCCTGCCTCCCACTGAACAGTGCATGGTGCTGCTGCTCAGGCGTTCATTTCTCCATAGCAAACCATCCAAAGACTCAGGAGAGTAAAGAACAGTAAGACGAAGGTCACAGTTCTGAGCCGGGAATTGGAGTTGAACACAGCAAGTGTGGTGGTTTGAATATGCTTGGCCCAGGGAGTGGCACTGTTAGGAGGTGTGGCCTTGTTGGAGTAGGCGTGTCATTATGGATGTGAGCTTTAAGATCCTCGTCCTAGCTGCCTACAAGCCAGCCTTCTGCTAGTTGCTTTTGGAACAAGAGGTAGAACGGTCAGCTCCTCCTGCACCATGCCTGCCTGGATGCTGCCATGTTCCCACCTCGATAATAATGGATGGAACCTCTGAACCTGTAAGCCAGCCCCAATTAAATGTCGTCCTTATAAGAGTTGCCTCGGTCGTGGTGTCTGTTCACAGCAGTAAAACCCTAACTAAGGCAGCAGGAATGGTGTCCGGCTTCTCCGCAGTGCCTTGCTGGCTTCTGCCTGGATTCTGGGGTCATATCTGGAGTTAGTCACCCAGAGCTGCTCACATATGGCCTCTGCATGTGGCTTGGGCTTCCTCAGGGCTTGGAAGCTGTCGTCCCAGGAGCAAATGCTAGTGACCGAGGCAGAGACTTCTCGTCTTCAGCTTGCTAACTTTCTGCTGTGCTTTCATCCCGGAGAATTCACAAGCTCCGCACAATTTTTTTTTAAAAAAGTTCTAGAGGTTGAATGTCAAGGCTTGGTAACAGGCTGAACATGGAAGCTGAAGGAAGAGACCGTCAAAATGCCACTACCATGCTGGCGTATGCCTCGAAGCGAATGTTAAATGTATGTGTGTGGTATGTAGTCATTAAGAACCTGGAGGTGAGAATAAGATGCAAGAAAAGAAATTACCGTGGGCTAGTGAGGCGGCACAGCATATGAGAGAGCTTGCCACCAAAATGTCAGTCTGAGGTCTATCTCTGGAACTTACATGGTAGGAGAGAGTCCGCTCTGACCCCCATAAGCACACCTTGACACAGGTGCAGCCCTCATCTCCCAACACAAAATAAAAAGATTTAAAACCTGTCTTTGGGGGAAGCAGCATACCCTTTCTTCTTTTGTGTGACATAATGGCCTTAGTGAACCACTAGCCACCTAACTCTGTGCATAAATATAGCACTGAAGATCATGTCTGCCCCAGGACACCCAGTGTGGAGTCTGCCTTCTAAACACCCAGGCAGCACCCACACCACCTGTATTCTGGCTTCGTCAACCATAGCGCTGCCAGCTCCTTAAAGACTGGTTGCTCACCTGTGGGCCACAGGGCTCCTAGGCCATGAGGAAACAGTGAGAAGCCAGAGAGGGGCTTGTCTGTTTTGAGGTATTAATCAGTCACCTGTCCTTTCTCCTTAGGCCTTTGACATTATGAAAGTGACCCATGGCCGAGAACACAGCCTGATTGAAGATTTGATTCTTCTCCTGGAAGAATGTGATGCCAACATTAGAGCCTCCTAAGGACACCTGGAAGGACAGGGAAGGTGGCACACCCTCCATCGAGCGCCTTACTGAGATCACACACTCTGTGATGTTTGTTGTGTGGACCTCCTGTAGAAATTGCCAATGTGTTTTTGTGGGTAAATGTGTTTCTGTGGCATGTCGTGAGAAGTCTTATTCGTGGTAGAGCAGAACCATTATAATAAATATAAAAGATGAGTCCAAAATGCCACTGGCCACTTGGTTTTGCCTACTCATGGGCAGTTTTGATGGTTAAGATGTCAGCATTGGAAACAGGAACTTAACAAAAGAAAATGGAATTCCAGGCAGCACCTGAGAGGCAGAGGCAGGTGGATCTCCATGAGTTCGGGGCCAGTTTGGCCTACACAGTGAATTCCAGGACAGCCATGGCTGTGTGGAGAGACCCCGTCTCAGAAATAAAACAAAAATAGGGTAGAATAAGTTCAGGTTTCCTCTGTGTGTGTATATAGAAGTAAATGCATAAAAGTAATCATTTTCATATAGACTTCTAAACACAAGTGTATGTCAAGAAGATTTTTTATTGTTGTACTCTTATCTTTATTGTCAAGTCTTAATTGTACTTATTAATGTGGTTCACTGTGATATTTCTATATCTGAATACACACATATGGTATACACCTACCATTGAGGAAATCTGGTCTCTTGTTTCTTTTTCTGCCTCCATGGTTCACCATTTCTCACAGCCTCCCCCTGCTCCTGGCTTTTACACGTGACGGGGAAATCACAGTCCTTGTCTCTGTCCCTGGCTTATCTCCCTTTGCATAATTTCCTCCAGTTCTGTCCATTCTGCTGCAGCTGACAGAGCTTCACTCTTCTTTATGGCTGAGCAATATCCCATTATTTGTGTATACTTTGTACATGTTGGAGAGCACCTAAGGTAATTGCAGCCTTGGCTATTATGAATGGCTTCACAGTAGACATGTGCTGGCTCTCTGCCTGCAGGTCCAGGCGAGAGGAGAGAGCCCGGTCCAGCCGAGAACCTGGTCCAGCCAGGGCTGAGTGGGATGGTGAGTGTCTCTGGCCAAAACAAACACACCCGGCTGGGGAGCCTGTCAAAGCAAGAACTCGTTTTATTGTATCAATCTTTTGTTTATATAGGATTGAGGAAGGGGGTGGGGATTTTTGCTGAGGTGAGATGACATGGGGGATGGGGAAGGGTGACAAGGGTATGGGGTGACTGACAGGGCCAACTAAGTTATTCTACATCAGTGGTCGCTAGGCAAAGACAGGCTTAAGCAGGTCCTGCTGAAGTCACTCGAATTCAAGACAGGTCTCTAAACTCAAGCAAAGGCTTAAGCTTCCTCACTAGGCCTCAGTATCTGGCCGATAAGGCCCAACAGACATAGGCAGGCAAGTATGTTAGGGATTCACAGTTTCCTCTGACATACACCTAGAAGCAGGATGGCTGGATCCCATGGTGGTACTCTTTTCACATCTAAGATGAATCTCCATATTCTCTTTGGCTTTAGGTTCCCACCAACAGTGTTTGAGAGTTCCTGTTCTCCATGTTCATGCCAGCATTTGTTATGGGTTTTTATTTGCTTTGCTGTTGGCTTTAATTGCGGGCATACATGATATTTCATCGTAGCTTTAATTTCCCTGATGACCAATGGTATTGATTGTGCCTCGTGTATTTGTGACTGTACGGAACAGTTGTTCATTTTGCAATCAGATTCTTGCTTTTCGAATTCCTTACATATAAGTATACTATGTGTTATGCATATGACTCCTTCATTGGGAGGATAGTAGACAGACAATTCTCTAGTCATGTAGATTGTCTTTTCCTCTGCTGTTTTGTGTGCCATACAGAACTTCAGTGTAATTGTTTGTCTGTCTTCAATTGTTTGTCTGTCTTCAGTTCTGATCCCTTTGCCTCGATGATCAGAGAAAGCCATTGCTTGTTCCGGCATCTACGATACTCCATCACCCTTACTGACATGTTTCCATGCATGTTCCTAGTTCAGATCTTGTATTTGGTCTTTGATCTGAGCGGAAATCCATCCATAGTGAAAAGGTTCCGTTTTCGTCTCTTGCATGTGGGTGTCTGCTCTCCCTGCACACTTTGTTGAAGAGGCCAGCCACACAGCCTGCGTGGTTTGGGCACTTTTGTCAAGAAGGAGCTGGTTCTAGATGTGCAAACTTACTTTTGGGCTCTCTGTTCAGTCCCATGGGTCCCTTGATCAATGGCCACGCCGTGTCTACTAACATGGCTCTGTGGTATGTCTTGCCGTGAGGTGTCATGTTGCCTCGGGCCTCATTGTTTTTGCTCAAGATTGTTTTGTCTGTTCTGAAGAAGCAGAATTTTTAAATTTTGTCTTTACTCCTCTGCGATGAATAACTACATGTGTTATTTCTTCCTGAATACCTCTCCAACACAGGAATCATCATCTTAAATCCTAAGACTAGGCCATTTCAGACATTACTAGAAAATTATGTCTCACACAAAAAAGAAAAAGATACTAAAGTTAGCTCTTTGTATTAATCTTTGTCATACTTTGTAATTCTTTGTGTGTGTTAAATTTTTCTTAACCTTTCTTCTTCTGTAATTGCTCAAATCTGTGCTTTGGTGTGCTGGTGGGCAGAGCAGAAAGCTCTATTGCCCTATAGTAAACTGTGTTCTCATCCTCATTCACGTTAGCCTGGCTTCCTCTGCTTTTGTTTTCTTTTCCATTTCCCCAACCCCTCGGCCTACTTCTCTATCTTCCTGCTTTAGAAAAATAACAAAAAATATTTCCCTCATCCAAAAAAAAAAAAAAAAAAAAAGAACGTTGGGCCTTGTTTGGCTCACTGGTCCTAGAAGCAGTTGCGCGGTCCTTCATGTTCCAGGGAGATTCTGGTAGTAAATCAGACCGGTGGGCTGCTGCAGATTAAATGGTCCTTAGATAGTAGGCCCCCATCCACTCCTTCTGTTATAGGGGTACAGATGCAGGGTGTGAAGGCAGAACTCAGAATAGCGTCCCTCCTCCGAGGGAGAGAGGCAGATGACACTGTCAGAATGGCACCTGGCTGTCAGAGCCTGAAGGGGCAAACCTTAAGTTGTAGCAAAGAAAGCTGACAGCAGGAAGCTGGGACCCACCTGCAGAACATCTGTTGCCATGGAAACAATGAAGTGTGTAGGGTGTCTTATGCACACCCATGAGCTCCAGGACCTTTTCCCAAGGATCCTTCTGCTCATGCCCCAGCTGTCATGCAGCCAGCACATCCCTAAGGCAGTGCTGTCTCTGCTAGCCACAGTAGCCTACAGGTGGGCATCGGAAGGCAGTTTACAAATGAGGAAAGAAGCCTGAAGTCAGAGGCACTAGAATCCCCCTGCCCCAGATTGGCTAAGTAACTCAGAGACGACCTTTTGAAAGGCCAGCTCGATCCAATTCAACATTCTGATGTTCTCAGGAAACGCGAACACAAAGGCCAAATAAAACCTGCATGACCTCCCAAATGTACACTGAGAGAACTTGCATCCGTTAGCTTATGCTGTATAACAAACAACCCCAGGACATATCTTGGTTTAGCTCATACTGTTACAGGTCAGCAATTTGAGCTGGATGTCTCTGGTTTGTCCCAGGACTGATTGGTTGTGAATCACTGCTGTTATTGGTAGGTCACTTGCAGAATCAGAATGACTAGATGACACAGCACCTTAAGTTGGCTAACCAGCTATGTCCACATGCCAGGAGAGTTCCACGATCAGTAAGTCAATCAACTCCCAGACAGCCAGTGCTTTTCAAGCCTGCCTCCATCACATTGGCTTTAGTCCCAGAGGTCAATGCCAACCTCAAGACAGGGGATAGATGTGTGTTTCCATCTCCGTAGAAACAGCTACAGTCCCTCCACAGGGTCATAGCCACAGGAGTAGGGAGTGGCGCTCTCTGGGCCCTTCACCATAGCAGCCCTGAAACTGTCTTTATATTATTGAACACTTAACAAATACGATGAAATATACAGTCCATACTTCCAGAGACAGACCAGAATAATATGCCATTCCGATCCAGATTCTTAGAACACTCCAGGGTCCATCGGTGAATTCTCTGACATTCTCATCAAATGAAAAACAAACTTCCTACATTTTGGAAAGATGGAGGGTACGACAACCAAGAGGTAGGAGGAACCAAGAGAGAACTGCATTGTTTGTTCCTCTTTAATTCACTGGGGAAATGAAAGGCTCCAAGAGAATGTCAGGAAGTAACTTCCATGGCTCATGGGCAAAGTTCAGAGATAGGATGCCGTGCTCGCCAGCTTTCTGAATGAAATTTATCAGTCACTGATGATCCTGGATTAAGAGATTTGTCTTCACGCCTCCTAGAGAAAATCCAATGGGCTTTGAAATCCCTCTCTGCCAGCTTGCAGTGCACGAGGATGAAGGCACCCTGCGTGGACCCCGTTTTAATACAAAGCAAACATTTAAGCAAAGATAAACATTTACCCAGTAAAATTACAGCAAAATAATTTTGGCAAAGAGGAGAACGGTCAGAGAACACAATTTAAAATCTGTGTGGCTGAGGATTGATTGCAGCCTCAGCCTCTATGAGGCCTTCTCATTAATCCATAGTCATTGTAGCAGCAGGTTTTTCTCACGTCAGTAACTTGACGCCATTAGTCGCTCCTCTGGGATGAGAACACATTCAAACTGAAAATGAACACGCCGGGCATAATTTATAGCCATGCCATATGAATGCCAAGAGTGTAGGGAGGAAGCTGCTTGGGAATCTACTCGTGGCTACCCAGACCTGACTTCCTCTAAGCAAGAGCCCGACGGCTGCAAACCACAGGCCCCCAGTTAGATTGGCTGCAGGGAGGAAGGGAAATTCCATACAGGAGCCAGATGTCTTGAAAATTCCCTCTTAGTCCAGCCAGTCAGGAGTAGATGCAAGGCTCCCATAGTGGAGCCCACCGGGGTTCATCGGGGAGAAGGTTCTGGACATTGTCTGTGAAACACTGAAATCTTTGTGGCAAGCAATCACTGAAGGAAAGTTCTGGATGGCGTTGGACTCTCCTTTCCTCTGAGGTCTATAAGAGATCAAGCTGATGGGAGAACAAGCAATGCCCAGAATCCGATCCAGAAGCCCTTAATCCTGGGGCTTTGTAAACATCAGGGTGAGGATGCTCACCGCATGTTCACGACTAATCCAAAGCAGCCACTTCTCTTCCTCTGTGGCCATCTCAGAACCACCATTGCCCTTCCGTTCAGCCTCTACGTCTCCCTTCTCCTCTGCCTAAATCTATGCATCTATTCATCCCCTGAAGTGCCTTTTAAATCTCTCATCCATTCCCAGAAATTTCACAGGCTCCAGCAGCATCCCTCAGCTGCTGGGAATGCCTCATTCCTCTGTCCTGCTGCCCTCCCTCCTCCCACAGAGCGGCAGAGGTGCCTCCTGTCATCATGCCCTCTTGAAACTCCTCTGCTCAGAATCAGAATGCCTCTCTAATGCTACCCTGGATCTAGTCCTCCTGGCCCTGAGCTACAAACCCGTCCGAATTTTAAATGCTGGCTGGGGATTGAACTTGGCTCCTCTGAAAGAGCAGCCAGTGCTCTTAACAGCTGAAGCATCTCTCCTGCCCCTACATTTACTATTAAATTTTGTCTTCACTTGGCCTGCAAAGTGTGCCCCTGAACGGACCTAACCTGCTACTCCAGAGGGTCCCAGTCACAGACCTCAGCCTTTGTCAGGGCTCTGCGTGCGTGCGTGCGTGCGTGCGTGCGTGCATACAAGAATGTCACTGTAGGATATGAAAGGGGAAAATGGAGGTTTGAGGGACTGCAGAGAGAGTTTAATAACATATATGTAACATGGAAGTGAAAAGGAGAGAGGGGGATCCACCCACATATGTATAAAGTACATGCAAATATACCACAGTGAAGCCCTCTACTTTTTATGCCAATTGAAAACAAATTTTAATTTGATCCCCAGCACTTACAATGGCAGCTCACAATCATCTGCAACTCCAGTTCCAGGAGATACGATGCCCTCTTCTGACCATCCAGGGTACCAGGCACTCACGTGGTGCACAGACATACCATGAAGGCAAATGCTTACACAAATAAAATAATTTAAAAAACTAATTGTTTTCTTTTCAAGTAAATGTAGAATAAAAACTGTAAGTCACGCCTCTGGAACTTCATGCCTATGAATATTCCCAGGAAGCAGTCATGTGGTTCTGGGTCTCTCTGCCTTTCTTCATGTCTGTGTTTTTGCTTAACTTAATGGTAAATTGTCTCCCGTTTTACTGTCCCGTTTTATAGGCCTCTTTTAATTCCACTGCTCTCACTGTGAATTTACAAGAATTCTTGTTTATTCTTTAGTCACTAAAGGATAAAAAGGAAAAGAAAAAACTGAAGTTTAGTCATTTTAAAAAATATTGCCCTATTCATCTGAGTCAGTGTTTATTTATATCTCTGGGGATATTAAAGATGTGAGAGAACCTTGATTTCTTTTTCCTCACTATGTACTTTTCTATCGAACGTCCTTCTTTTGCTTGTACTAGGCCCTAGCTTCCACATCTGTCTTTCCCTGTGTCTCTCTGTTTATAATTAAACCTGCTCTGTACTTCATGGCTTCCTGGTGTAGAACATGCAGTTCTGCAGCAGAGCTTTCCATCAAAACAATGAAAGGGTAGACACGGGTAAATTTTGAAATATTGGAGGGGGTTAAGGGCGGTAGAGGAAAACCTAGGCTGATATGGAAAGGAAAGACTAGATAGATGGTGGACTGCCAAACTGTCCCCAAAGGCATTTGTCAGTGTCACAAACTCGGACATCAGAAGTTTTTCTGGGAAAGGTTTAATGTCTCTGGTTCCCGAACTCCTTGAGATGGTCAGACTAGAGGAGATCCTGTCCACATTGCACTCAGACCCCACACAGCTGAGCATTTACTGTGAAGAGAAATGGCTGTACTATGACAAATGTGCTGAATGATAAATGAAAGTCAGGGGTGGCAAAAGGCACCTGTGCTGCTAGCACCTAAGGGCCAGGCTATACAAGCTTGCGGTCTATACAGGCAAAGCTGGGTTGGGTTGACTTTATGACTCAAAGAGATTCAAAGTTGCCCCAAGCAGCAGGTTTCCCAGGACTCTGGGAGAAATGGATAGACAGCCTCACACAGCCTGCCACCACCCAGGACTCAGGAAGACCAGAAGTCTTCCTATTCAAGATTATCAAATGGCCTTACCATGGAAATCAGGACTTCAAGAGTAAAAACAACTTGCACAAGAGACAAGAAAACAGACAGGAGAAATAGACTTAGGTTTTACATACTGGAAATAAGTAAATTCTGGAAACTAGAGAATAACTTCATATCATAAAAGTGGGAGGAGAGGGGCTCATGAGCACCCACCCCTAGCTGAGGAACTATTGACAATTAGTGTCCACTGAACAGGGAGAGAGAGCTAGTTTTCTTTAAGAATGGTTCCTGTAGATCTCTCATGCTCCAGATGGTGCATGTCCAAGCACATGGGCAGCACAAATCAGACTTAATGGGAAAGAGGAGGAGGGTTGAAATAGGAACAAGATGGGGACATGGCAGAGGTGGATTTATGAGGAGTTTAACAGGGAAGTGGGATATGTGTCCCAGTCAAATACATCACATGCACGCATGAAATTCTCAGAGAATTCATAAACTGTTATACATTTTTAAATGGCATGCTGCTATGCTTGAATACGAACCATAGAGAGTCTACAGGTGAAAACTGATTGCTGATAATCGAAAGTGGCAATGGATATCCTAGTTAGAAAAGAAACAGAAAAGAAAAAGAAGCAAGTGTGGGCCAGAAGACAGTTTAAAGTCATCGCTAGCTCAGAGAGAGGAGCACATGGGAAGTATAGTAAACACGACAGGTGGGAGCTACATAAACAAGATCTAAGAACACAAAGAAGGGTGAGAATACAGAGACTAAGTTGAACACAAAAGGTTGCAAATTCCTCCAATTCGACAAAAGTATTAATTCACAAATTCTGGGGTCTAGTGAGCCCCAAGCATGATGAGCAAAAAAAGAAAAGAATCATTATAGAAACATCATTATGATTTAGAGAAAACAAGAAAACAATCTTAGAGATGTATTAGAGGAGAAAAGGAAGTCTGCTTTCAAACAGTTGCCAGGTGGTTCGTAGATTAACTTTCATCTATATTACTACGAGTCAGAAGGAATGGGGGTTTTCCATTGATGGACTATGATACCCTGCAAAACTATCTTTTGGCAATTATAGTAGAATGAAAGCATTTTAAAACATTAACTCCAGAGGAGTTATTACTAACAAACCCTAGCCTGGGGGAAGGGGATGTGCCAGGGCTAAAGGTTGAGTGTAGCTCAGTGGTAGAGTGCTCACCTAGTATGCAAGGGCCCTGGCTTCCATCTTCACCACTGTAATCTATACCTATCCTAAAGTATATGGCATCACATGGTGGGAAAGTGACCATGGATGAAAGTATTGTAAGAGTGAGTGGACAAACAAGCAGCTGGCATTCCACACCATGTGGAGAGTCCTGACCCTAGTGGCACTACTTTCTACATATGGTTCTTTCATGATTAGGAGTGGTAGCTACTTTCTGTTGTTGCTAAATTTTGGGTTACTTTCTTATTAAGAGGTTATTTGCTTTTATTTATGCTTATGTGTGTACTTGTCTGTATGTACACCACATGCATGCAAGTTCCACAAAGGCCAAAAAGAAGGCATTAGAGTTCTTTGAGCTGGAGTTATAGGTGATTGTGAGCTGCCTGGTGTGACTGAACTCGGGTCCTCTGCAAGAACAACATCTGTTCTTAACCGTTGAGCCATCTCTCCAGCCCTACAGGGTTAACTTCTTGGTCTTCCTGTGTTCTGTGCTCCTTCTGTGTTCTGGAATGTATGTTAACATAAGGAGTTAAAAATGTCAGTATAAACGGGGAAGGAATTATGGAGGCCCCATCCCAGCTGAGGAGCACCTGTCAGTTGATAACTGCTGGAGGAGGGAGAGTCTTTTTTCTTTGGGTGTCTCTTTTCTTTGGGTGTGGCTACTGGCAGGTGGCTCATTCCTCAATGGATGATCCCATGCCCATGTGCATATGGGCAGCTCTAATTGGATTCAGTGGGATGATGATGATAAAATGATAACAATAATAACAAAATGATAGTAATGACAGATGGTATAACATTGGGAGGGAAATATGTTGGGACAATACTAAGATGATTTGGAAGAGAGGATTGGGGGGGTATAATTAAAATAAATTGTATATGTGTATGAAACTTTCAAGGAATAAATAAAAAGTACTCCTAAATAGATCATTTACATTGTTCCCAACCCTACCGCCACCTGTCCCCAAAATGGTTTCATCTTTCCAAAGTGAAACTCTGACCCACTACACAGTAACCGCCCCCCACCCTGGACCAAAGTAACCACGGCTGCACTTTGGTCTTCCTGTGCATCCTGTGGTCTTCATCTCAGCCAGATCCACATGATACTCGTCTTTCTCTGCTTGCCTATTTTCTGTTAGCACAGTGTCTTTGGGGTTCGGCCATGTTGTACCACATATCAGGGTTTCATTTCCAGGCCAAATAATAGCACTTGTATATACACAGCACATTTCCCAGGTCCATTCACCCATCAGTAGACGCTGGACAGTTATGGAAAGCACTGCTGTGAGCACTGAGAAGTATCCCAGGTGAGTTTCTGCTTCCGGGTCTTTCAATCAAATATTCAGAGCTGGGATAACTAGGTCATCTAGTCAAGCCATGTTTACTTTTTAGATGACTCTCCATTTTGCTTTGCACAGCAGTTGAACTATTTTAGATCTATACCAGCAATGTGCCAGGGTTCTCATTTCTCCGCATCATTGCCAACACTTGGTTATCTTTGCTTTGTTTGAAGCAGGAGTCTTAACTCCAAAGCCCCAACTTCCTAAGTAGCTGCCATTACAGATACGTGTCACCTATCACATAGGGTTTATTGTCTTCTGGGGTCTTGTTTTGTTTTATTTATTCAACTGTAGCCACTCTCTTATAGCTGTAAAATGGAGTTTGTTGTGAATTTGACTTCCCTAATAATGAACTAGACTTGACATCTAACCTGCTTTTTAAAATCGAGAATTAGTATAACATGTTTGTCTAGGATATTCACGAGTTTTGGGTACAAAAGGTAAAAACCTCCATAACCCAACAGAGGAGCTGGGGCAGGGCATGTGAGCCTGCAGTCCCAGCCACTTGGGAGGCTGAGTTGGAAGGATTGCTTGAGCCTAGGATTTTAAGGCCAGCCCAGGCCACACAATTAAAAGCCCAGTGGAGGGGATTATTTTTAAGCTATTGTGCTGTGCTGGGTGTGCTTGGATTCACCGGGATGGCTGTGCTCTGAGGCCCTGCAGGCTCCTGCTGAAGGAAAGTGAGGGGGGGATATCTCCCCCCTCCCCATCCAGGACACAGTGAAACTCACTTCATCTACAATGGCCAGAGCCTTTCTACAGAGGGGGGACTATTTGCCGTTCGTTTCCATCTTTCAGTTCAATGTGTTTCATGGGTCACATGATCTCCGATTACGAAGGTGACACTCAGGACAATTTTTATGGCAAATTGAATCCCAAATTACAAACCCCTGAAGGGGTCTGCATTAATAATGGGCCTTAAGAGCATCAGTAGGGGGCCTGAGCTGGGTTCCAGCGCAATGAAATGCAGTTGCTAATGTAGCATTTCAGGAAGACACACACAGGAGTGTGTTATTAAGACGTGAGCAATGTCTTCCCCTTTCAGACAAGGATGTTCGCATTACCATAGACACCCACCGGATTGCAGAATAATGAAGACAGAATTATTTTTGCTTGAATTGGGATTTCCCTGTGGCTGAGTTAAGAAGCATGACCCACCACCAGTGAATTGGAATGACTTTCCTTAAGGATCAGTCACTCTGATAGCTTTATTTGCGCTCCAGGCATTGTGGGGGCTTTACTTTGCCATCACAGGAGCCAGCGCCTCTGGTACATGTGTTGGGGGAGCTTGCCTGGGTGGTGAATGGGTAAAGACCATAGCAAATCTGCACACACAGCAAACACATCTCTAAGAGAGGTCAGGATTTGAATGCATCTGTGCAGGGCAACATGGTGTTACGGGTCAGAAGGCACTGTTCAAGAAGGTAGAGTCTGAGCTTGTGAGAGGCTCGGTCGGTAAAGTTGCTGGCCATATAAGTCTGATGACCTGAATTCCATCCCTGGAAATCATGTGTTGGGATGGGAGAACCAGCTCCTGACAGTTGTCCTACTGCGTGCTACAGTCACCAGGAGCCTGGGTTGGGGGGGGGGGCGCTTTTACATTCTTTACCATGTGACACATGGATTCTTAGGTTGGTTTGAGGAGCACTGACTTTGGCACATTGCACATTGCAAATCTGAGAAAGCAAAACAAAATAGAAGCAGAAGAAAGCTAGCAAAAGTTGCATTGCCTGCACGCAGTCATGGGACTTCACTGGGGGTTTATTTTCTACATACATGCAGAACACATCTTTTTTCTTGTTAACACAACACTTATTGATACTATTTGTACAGTAAAGTAGGTTAAATGTGAGTATTTTGATAGCCTAGGTTCACCATCTTGACATGTACATAGGTACTCTCTTTACAAAGGGACATTTCTCTTTGGCATCCAGTAGGCAAATAATGGCATGAACCCGTGAGGAGGTGGTTTGTGTGAACTGGGTAGTTTCTTGGCTACCAGACCCAGAGCCATGGTTACTAAATGCTTTCACTGGTTGCCGAAGAGCCGAGGGAGATGGTGCTGCAGGGGAGTGGAACTGGCCTGGAGAGGGTATGGCTGAAGCGTGAGGCTGCATTCGAGGTATTCCTCCATGTGGCACTTGAAAACTGGAGTCACTTCTACCGCTTTTCACGGAGTCAACCTGTGTGCTCGACATTCGGGATAGGTTTGGAAGACGGCATCTAAGTTTTTCTTCATTTTTAACTTTGTGTGTCTGTGAATCTGAGGGGTGGGCCTTGGAGGGAAAAGCGTGGCTGCTGCAAGCAGCTAATCATAGGCTGTGGGATGTTCTACTGTATTCTATTCCCCGGGCGGAAGACCGTGACCGAGGTGAATTTCGAGGCGACTGCTTAGGAGATAGTCGGGGTGAATTTCGTGGGGATGGAGAAAACCTATTAACGGCAAGGTACACCGCATGTTGCATACTATCATCTTCACCATCCAAGCTCTGAGCATCTAGTTCCTGATCGCTAAAGGTGCCCCACCTGGTAGAATTACAAGAGGAACCGGAACTGCGGCAAGAAGTGGTGGCTGCATATTCTTGCCGGAGACTTTTCTTCCTGCATCCGGGCTAGAATCTCCACATCAGTTACATCATTTAGCTTATAGTTGGATCCAGTCAAATCTTCATCTAATTCTGAAGCACTTGACTTACTATCTATAGAGGACTGAGGACTGAGGGTTGAGTACAGTTTCTATCTGACGAACTTTTGAAGTTACCTGAATTTCCAGGAAGTATAAGCTGCTTGACTATGGGAGGTCACACTGGTGTAGAAGATGGAGAGTTGAAGCCACTGCTGTAAAGGCTACTGGCATTTGGACTCTAAGGACTTGAATAACTCAGAGTTGAAGAGATTATTGTATACATTTGGCCTCTGGAGAGCTGACATAGTTTGATCAAGTTTGTGGATAAGGGACTTTTTAGCACACCCCACATCAGGACTTGGGTAATCCAAAACTTGCCTGTACCAAACTAATGGACTAACAGATTTCTGCATTGGTGTGAGGTTTTTCTTTGATGATGAGTACAACCAGCTCTCCTCTTCCTCCTCCCAGTCTGACAAGCGCTCTCACTCTTCGGGGGCCACAGAGGCTCTATCTTGTCCAGTCCAGCAAGCCGTACTAGCAAGGAGGTGGCGTCCTGCAGGTCTTCACTGCTGATCTGTCACGGGCCAGAGCCCACCCTGCCGCTGGCCTTGGCACCTAGGTCCAGTGGGAAACTCCGCCAGAACACATTTTAAAATTAACATTAAAAATTAAATAACATCCAGCTCTTTGGTTTTCTCTTTTATGTTACTTTTTATCCAATAATTTATTTTTTTTACTCATGTTACAACATTTACTCTATATGTACATGTGTGAGTGTGTACGTGTATGTGTGTGTGTGTATGTGTGTGTGTGTGTGTGTGTGTGTGTGTAAATAAACAAACAAAAAGGCACACAAACAAAAAAGGTTACAGGGCATCCTGCAGGACTCAGTTCTTTGCAGTAGGTTCTGGGGATCAGACTCAGGTTGCCATCTTAGCAGCAAGTGCCCACTGAGCCATCTTGCCAGCCCCTGGTATACTTCAAAGACTTCTCCCTGCTCCCTGACAGGTGAATTCATCAGCCACTGAAAAGTACCTCAAAGATCTGTTCTTTGCAAGATGAGGCACTAGGAACTGGGGAAGCATCCTGTGTCTCTGACCAGTCAGAGCTTCTTGCGCAGCTGTGGAGACACATCCCAGGGTGAGAAAGAGAGAGCAGCACTGATGGTGAATGTATAATGGGTGGGAGTTCCCCACTCTCCCCCCAGGACAAGGACAGTTGGAGCTGTGTTAGTTGCATTTCTATTACTGAGCTAAATATCATAACTGCCTTAGTTAGGGTTTCTATGGCTGCGATGAAACACTATGACCAAAAAGCAAGTTAGGGAGGAGAGGGTTTTTTGGCTTATGCTTCCATATTTCTGTTTATTATTGAAGGAAGTCAGGATAGGGACTCACACAGGACAGGATCCTAGAGTCAGGAGCTGGTGCAGAAGTCATGACTTCTTCTAATGGCTTACTCAGGCTGTCTCCTTATAGGATCCAGAAACACTAGCCCAGAGATGGCACCAACCACAAAGGGCTGGGCTCTCCTCCATTGACCAGTAGTTGATAAAATGCCTTACAGCCGGATCTCATGGAGGTGTTTCCTCAACTGAAGTTCCTTCCTCTCTTACAGGTCTAGTTTGTGTCAAGTTGACATGCAAAACCAGCCAGCACAATGACCAAGGCCACTTACTGAAGGAGGGCTTTATTTTGGTTTTTTGGTTCCATCACAATGGGGGAAGCCTGGTAGCAGGCACCAGGCATGGTAGCAAGAACATCTCAAAACACAAGCAAGAAACAGAGAGAAAAATGCAAGATGGCACACGTCTTCAAACTCTCAGAACTTCCAGTGACAGGCCACACTTGCAAAGCCTCCCCACACAGGGCCACCAACTGGGAACCAAGCATTCAAATGCTCTAGTCTGTGAGAACATTAACCATTCAAACTACCACTCTCTCTTATAGAGAGTCCTCACTGAAGACCCCTCAAAGGGGTACTTGACAGGTGAAGAAGCAAATAAAGAACTAGGTCAAACGCTGTCCCCTCTGTCTTAGTCAGGGTTTCTATTCCTGCACAAACATCATGACCAAGAAGCAAGTTGGGGAGGAAAGGGTTTATTCAGCTTACTTCCACATGGCTGTGGATCACCAGAGGAAGTCAGAACTGGAACTCAAGCAGGTTAGGAAGCAGGAGCTGATGCAGAGGCCATGGAGGGATGTACCTTCCTGGCTTGCTTCTCCTGGCTTGCTCAGCCTGCTCTCTTATAGAACCCAAGACTTCCAGCCCAGGGATAGCACCACCCACAAGGGGCCCTACCCCCTTGATCACTAATTGAGAAAATGCCCCACAGCTGGGTCTCATGGAGGCACTTCCCCAACTGAAGCTCCCTTCTCTGTGATAACTCCAGCCTGTGTCAAGTTGGCACACAAAGCCAGCCAAGTACACCTTCTAAATCCATTTGTTGAAGCCCTGACTGTGGATACTTCCAGATTTACCTTTGCTGGGAGAAGGGAAGTTTAGTGTTTAATTAAATGCAAAGCTGACCAATAGCATGAGTCCTCTCCAATCTGATGGGCATCCTTCTAAGCAGCAATGGCCTGAACACAAACACTGCATGTTGTGAGAAAGGACAGTGTGACAAGACAACAAGAAGGTGGCCACTGCCAGACAGTGAGTGCATCGTGAGAGAAGCCCAGACCAGCCAGCACCTTCATCCTGGACTTCCAGCCCCCACACTGTAGAGAAATCAATTTCTACACTGCCTTTTTTAAAGGCTGAAAGCCCAATTAACTATATTAGACTGTGTTATTTACTTCTGTGTATCTGTGAAAAAACACTGACCAAAAACACCTGGGAGAGGAAAAGGTTTATTTCTGCTTACTTCTTAGAGTCCATATTGAAGGGAAACCAAGGCAGGAACTCAAGGCGGGAACCTGGAGGCAGCACAAAAGTAGAGACCATGGAGGGACACTTCATGCTGGCTTGTTTCCCATGGCCTACTCAGTTTGTCTTATTACACACCCCAGAACCACCTACCTGCCCATGTACCCATCACCACCTACAGTGAGGTGATGTCTTAGTTAGGGTTTTACTGCTCTTAACAGACACCATGACCAAGACAAGTCTTATAAAAGACAACATTTGATTGCAGCTGGCTTACAGGTTGAGAGGTTCAGTCCAGTATCATCAAGGTGGGAGCATGGCAGCATCCAGGCAGGCATGCTGCAGGCAGAGCTGAGAGTTCTACATCTTCATCTGAAGGCTGCTAGCATAATACTGACTTCCAGGCAGCTAGGATGAGGGTCTTAAAGCCCATGCCCACAGTGATACACCTACTCCAACAGGACCACACCTCCTAATAAGCCACTCCCTGGGCCAATCATTTACAAACCATCACAGCTGGGTGCTCTCACACCAATCATCAATCAAGGAAGTGCCCCAAGCCTACAAGCCAGCCTAATGGAGGCATTTTCTCAACTGAAGTCCCCTCTTCCCAGATGACCATGAAAAAAGTAAAAATAAAAAATTAACAAGCGAACAAACTAATACTGACCACCATATCTATTTGGATTCTTTTTTAAATCCTCAAAATTATAGAAAAGTTGCAAATAAAAGACATCTTTTCCCCTTAACTTTTTGAATAAATTGCTGGACTGCTTCAAGTTCCTGGGGGTTTCCTACTGGCCAGCCAAAGACTCCAAATGAGCCAAATGGCCTAGGCTCAGCACAGGGAATTGATGCAAATTATTTGAAAGGAAATGAAAATACAGGTACTGAAGAGTGAGGGGCTGGGGGATACAGGAGGAGTGAGTAGGTCATGTGATAACTTGTCCACTCTCTGCCAAACACTTGCAACCTTGGAGAAATCGCCTCCATGCTCCTAGGAGTCGAGTCTCAGCTCCTTCCAACTGGACCATTTGTGATTCCATGTCTGAGGGGATTTATTTGCTCATTTGTTTGAGACAAGATCGGATGCAGCTGAAGGTGGATGTGGACTCACTATGTACCCAAAGATGTCCATGAACTTCTTCCTGCCTACACCTAGGAGGCCCTGGGTTACAGGCATATAGCACCATGCCTGGTTTATGTGTTGCTATGGGTGGAAGTAAGGCTTTGTGGATGCTGGGCAAGCATCTACGTTCTGTCCTGTCTACCACGGGATTGAGGGTAAAACCTCTTCAGCCCTAATGGAAGCTCCAGCTTGCCAGCTCTCTACACTCTGGCTCCATCTCTCATCTTTTGGTAGCGTCCTCCAGCTCTTGCAGGCCTGTCTCTTCCTCCACATGCCTGGGAAGCTTCATCCCTTCTCCCAGACCTGTCCTCCACATCCTCCTCTGTGCTGCTGAACACCTGCCCCAGCCCTGGAAGCTGAGCCCATGAACTTAGCGTTCTCCTCCATGGGCTCCAAGCCTTTGGAGAAGGAGCCTGGGTCTTCCCTCTCAGTCACCACAGATACTGACTCCAAGGGAGCTCTGAGCAGGTCATCGGTGGATTCATATTCTTTAAGCAGTGGGCACCACATGAGTCTCTATGGGTATTTGAAGAATGACCCTGCCTCTGAGATACTCTCAGGCCAGTAGGGGACAGGTGACACACAGTCCCCGTGACTACAGGGGATGGCCGAGGGGGTAACCGAGTTCTCAGGAGAGGCAGCTTTCAAAATGGATCTTCATCCGTAAAGCCAAGGTGGCTCCATACAGGGCTTTGCTATCACTGCTGTGTCTTGCCAGGGACAGGAACTGAAAAAAACGTTTCTGCCCAAGAAGAGTTTGGACAGTGACTGTCTCATTCACTGTTGATTCCTCACTTCCGGAACATTGCTTGACACATGGCAGGGATTGCTAACACTTGAGCAAAGAGCATGAGTAGCTGAAGTGCATCCCCCTCCTGCTGTTTCCAGAGCTCTCTCCCACCTCCCTTTCCTCCCTCCCACTCTCCCTACACTAAGCTCCAGCCAGCCCTTCCCTGCTGTCAGTGCTCAGGATCAAAGACTGGGCAAGTCAGAGCCTCCACCCTAGAGTCCACCCTCATATGTCTTCCCTCAAAGGCACAGGTCAGTTGAAGTGGGGCCAAGGCAGGGTATGACCGGGGATCAGCTGCCCTCAGGACCTATTTATGCTCCTGTCAGCTCAAACAAGGCTCCTGCGTTTTCACTTTGCTATTCTTAAGAAGCTTCGAGGGCTTTAATAAGGACCTCAGAGACACCCTCCTTTGCAAGCAGAAGAGCAGTTCAGGTGCAGTAATTAGGGTCCGTGCAGTGGCCATGCAGGTGGAGAGTCCTAATGAGGGCTTTCCTTTTGTCCCCCCTTCCTTTCTGGGCTCTCCCAGGGGGAGTTTTTACTCGAGAAAGAGCAGATCCACTGTCAGGGAAGGGAAGTCCTGTATTAGTCAAGGGTCCCCAGAGAAGCACAACCAATAGAATGCATATGTACAGAGCAGGGAGACAGTGACCCTGCACTTAATAAATCGACATGTACAGGAGTTGGGGACGGGCCATGGCTCAGAGGCTGAGATGCCAGTCAGTGACTAAACAGGTGCTTACCATGGGCAAGGTCTAGACCTCCACCTCCAGCAGCACACAAATAAAGAAAATTACAGCAGAAGATTGTCCCCCAACCCTGAGACGGACATCGATGGAGGCGGGGGCGGCGGGGGACGAGTCATAGCACTGATAACTGCAAACACGTTGCCACAGAAACCGATGTTTTTCCTCCTCCCTGAGCCCCTTGAGTCTTAGTCATCCCCATGGCTAGGAGCACAGTTGTCTCTGACATATACATTTCCTTTTCAAATGTTTCATAAAGCAATCCTGCACCCCACATCAAACCTGTAACCCTGATGGTGAATAGGTGGCAAGGGGTAGGAGGTCAGGATAAGGGGGTGTCCTCTCCATCCCTGACCACAGGTCATGCCCCGGGAGTGAAGGGGTCAAATGAGAATGAGGAGTGTCACTTAAGTCAGCATTCCAAGATTCTAGAAGGGGAAATTCACAGCGCAGGAAACCCCACAGGTGGTGGGAAACTTTAGTGATGATAAATCTATAGTTTCTAAGAGAGTATCAATTAGAGACTGAACCCACGCCAAAGTTCTTGGGCAGGACACTTCTTCTGTCCCAAGAGTCAAAACATCCCTTCTCAGGTGCAGGAAACATCGTAGGACTATCTTTGCTTATCAGTCATGGAAGTTGCCACACAAGGGGCTCCAGAGCCTTTTGCTTCTCCCAGGCAGGTTTGCGTTGAATATTGATTCAAAACTGCATATGCATAGGGTGGAACACTCTAAAGTATACTGAGCCAGACATTAGCTACATTTACCTGGATCCTTACAATCCTATCCGTTCAATACCACCATTTCTGTCTTCTTGATGGGGACCCAGAGATGAAGTCCCAAGCTAGGACAGAGCACACCCACGTCACCTAGCTTCCCCAACACCTTGCTTCTACTCTTTTCCCAGGGAAAGCTCAACAAGCAATCTCAGGGAACCATTGGGTATATTCAACTCCCCAGAGCAGGAGCCCTGTTCCTTGAGTGCAGAGCTGCCCTTTCTGTTCTCAGATAGACAGAGAGATGTGAATTGGCACAGGGGTTAAAGACCACAGTTTATCATACAGAGTTTGAGGCAAGGAGCTCCTGTTTGTTTCTTGTGTTGCTGTAGGAACCAAAAAGGGAATCTTCTCGTGGTGAGGAGTCGAGGATTTATAACTCTGTCACCCCTTGTCACTCAGCACTGGGACAAGCAGGATTGAAGGAATGAGTGGATCCTGAGGACCAGAGCAGGCCCTGAAGGCTCTTTCCAGCTTAACAGGAAGAAAAATGGCTTTAGAGTATAAAACAAACAAACTAACAAAACAAAACACAGCAAACCCAACAAACTTTCAGCCATTCTTTACAAAAGGCTCAGAAGAAAGGATCTAGATTCATTGACTCCAGAGACTTATCATGACTTACGATCTGCAGGTATCTGTGCAAGAAACCAAACACTAAACCTAACCATAACCCTAACCCTAACCCTAACCCTAACCCTAAACCAAACACTAACCAAACCCAAACCGTAACCCTAACCATAAACCAAACCAAAACTCAAACACTAACACTAACCCTAACCAAACCCTAACCAAAACCCTAACCCTAACCCTAACCCTAAACCTAACATAACCCTACCTCTAACCCTAACCTAACCCTAACGCAAACAAAGCCCTAACACTAACCCTAACCCTAACCCTAACCTAACCCTAACCCTAACCTAACCCTAACCCAAACCCTAACCAAACCCAAATACTAACCCTAACCATAAACTAAACCAAAACTCAAACCCTAACCCTAACCCTAACCCTAAACAAACCCTAACCAAAACCCTAACCCTAACCCTAACCCTAACATAACCCTACCTCTAACCCTAACCTAACCCTAACACAAACCTTAACCCTGACACTAACCTTAACCCTAACTCTAACCCTAACCCGAACAAATCCCTAACCCTAACCTAACCCTAACCGTAACCTAACCCTAACCCTAACCCAAACAAATCCCTAACCCTAACCCTAACCCTAACCAAAACCCTAACCAAACCCAAACCCTAACACTAACCATAAACCAAACCAAAACTCAAACACTAACCCTAACCCTAACCCAAACCCTAACCAAACCCAAACCCAAACCCTAACCCTAACCCTAACCCAAACAAAGCCCTAACCCTAACCCTAACCTTAACCCAAACTCTAAACCTAACCCAAACACGAATCCTAATCCTAACTCTGACCCAAACCCTGTTAACACAAACACAAACCAAAAGCCTAACCCTAACCCTAGCCATAATTTTAAACCTAACCTTAAACCTAAAGCTAATCATAGTCATAATTCTGACCCTAACCTTAACCCTAGCTCTAACCCTAGCCCTATCTATACTTCAGAAGTCCCTACAGAAAAACTTTCAGATTTTGTTGCTGCTAGAGTTTAGATATTACATGCCCACTCCTAGGTTGTGTGGTTAAGGGCTTGGTCCCCAACCTGGCACTCTTAGGAGATCTTTAAGAGGTGGGACCTATTCCAAGCTTCTGAGCTAATATCCACTTATCAGTGAGTGCATAGCACATGTGTGTTCTTTCGTGATTGGGTTGCCTCATTCAGGATGATATTCTCCAGATCCATCCATTTCCCTAAGAATTTCATAAATTCATTGTTTTTAATAGCTCCATTGTGTAAGTGTACCATATTTCCTGTATCCATTCCTCTGTTGAAGGACAGTAAAGTGCTGGTCACATAGGCACAAGGACCTGAGTCTGATCCCAGAACCAACCCATGCTTTAAAAAAGCCAGGTATGGTGGTATGTGCTTGTAAGGGAAGCAATGGGGAGGTGGAGACAGGTGGATTCTCAAGGCTTGCTGGAGGGCCTAGTCTAATCAGCAATCCAGGCCAGAAAGAAATTCTGGCTCAAAAAAATGAACACCATCTAAAGTTGACTTCTGGCTTCCACACTGAGGTTACACACATATGTACCCCATACACAGACACACACACACATAAATACAGACACACACACAAACATACAGACACACACATACACACACAAACACAAACATACAGACACAGACACACACAAACATACAGACACACACATACACAAACATACAGACATAGACACGTAGATACATATGAAGTGGAAACTTAAGGGTTCTTTGGAGAGTCAGTTGGGTTGGACGGTGTTTGCTGGGGCAAACACGTGAAGGAGTGTTGTCCTGAAGTGGATACAGGCGAAAAACCAAAGCATATTTGTGAGGGAACATTTCACTGAAGCAGACACAGGAGAGAGGATGTTCTGCTAAAGCAAGCACATGAAAGAACATGTGACGAAGGATTCTTTGCTAATGACATGCATGTATTGGTCCGCTTTACATTGCATAGTTGAGCTGCATTTGTTGGGACTCCATAGAGAGAAATGCACCAAAAAACTCCTGGTGGCACACTGCAGTTTCTTGCCGATTCCACAGACTCAGGCTGATTGGCAAAGTGACATCAGCAGAGGATACGTGATGTTTGGAGTGCGTCTAAAAAGGACTCCACAGAGTGACAGAGAGCTTGGCTTGCTGGTACAGCTAGCTGTGCAAGGCTGGTGGGTATCACATCTTCACTGATCTTTGTTTTCCTGAGAGAGGCACAGCTGAGAACTCCTGGCATTTCTGCTGGTTCCTCCTGCTGACTCATGCCAGGGCTGAGGCCTGGCTGTCTCTGCTGTGCAGTGCCACTGCTGCTCACTCATGTTGGCTATCCCGACTCTACCGAACTGGACTGCTGGTGGATCCGTGAAGTGTTTGCGAGCAGATGGAGCTGCTGCTGCTAACCTGTGAACTGAACTGCTGATTTCCTGACAACACAGATAAAATTTGCTCCAAAAATCATTTCTAAACAGGTAAACAGGTCCACTTCCCTCAGTATCCCTTCTTTTCCACTACCTCTACTGGGTGGTGGGCTAAAAGGAAGGTTAAAGTATTTAAGAACCATCATTAAAAGTAGGCTTTGAAAAAATTAGTCACACACACACACACACACACACACACACACAATGTGGATACCAAGCTAGAGGCTGTGACAGCACAACAGCCAAAGACATCTTGCTTCTGGTGACCATACCCATTCTCCTCACCAACCTACCTCCTGGGAAATGAGAGATAGGGTCTTAATGGTGGAACGAGAGGGCTGGGCCATCACGTACATGCCCCATGTTCTCTGTTCTCCCAAGGGAGTGATTGGCACACAGCATCAGTCCTTGAGCTTCCAGAGATGTTATTACTATGAACCCTGATTTTTTTTTTCTTTTAAACATGAGTTCTTCTTTAATGACCCATAGGAAGGTCTTATCTAAGATCTGAGAAAAAAAACCAGGAGTCTTAGAGACCCACAGTGTGGCAAGATTGTTGGAGCAGTGACAGGGATGCAGCGCATTCCTGGGCAGAAGCAAGAGCATGTGTTTGTTTGTTGTTGGCCACTCAGTCTGACCCTTAGACACTGGTGCACCCTTAATGACTGAAGGTGCCCATTGCTGTCTGTGTTGGAGAGAAAGAGGCAGGGGGCAGGGACTGCCCTAGGAGATGTACATTCCGGATCTTCTCTGTCTTTCTCTCTCTCTCTCTCTCTCTCTCTCTCTCTCTCTCTCTCTCTCTCTCTC
>NW_022196891.1:75781108-75793633 GCF_008632895.1 Mastomys coucha | reverse complement strand
GCCTCTGCCTCCCAAGTGCTGGGATTAAAGGTGTGCGCCACCACTGCCTGGCCATTCTGGATCTCTTTTCTCCTTCTTTTGTAATGTGCTTAGTTGTAGTTGAGACAAGTACCAATGTAATGAGGAATTCATGACCAGGCTCAAGCCGCGTGCAACAACTGCACATACCCCGATTTGGTGTGACACCAGAAATATGGAACTGAAGGGGACTCTGTGCTAGTCTGTGAAGTCACTGTGCTAGCTGACTCTCTGTGACAGGGGACAGAGGACCATTCTTGGGATTCTGTGACAGCCCTCACCTCCATCCATCCCTGCCTGAGTCTCTTAATTGTTGGAGGACAGACCCATAGGGAGATAGGTGAGCCCCAGAGGACCCGTTGGACCTAGTGTCCCTTAGCTAAGGTCGGACTTTAGTATAGTGCCCCATCTTAGTCCTGGAACAGCATTCCCCTTGTGTATAAAAAGACCTATTAGGTAGAGAAGGAAGCACAAGTCTGGGTAGAATAAAAGTGAACATTTAATGCCACCATACTTTGATTCTTTTAAACACCAGATTTTTTTTTTTACAACATTTTATACCTCATATGCCACAAAGTCAGAGACTGTAGCCAGTGAACAACATCTTCACACCAGAGAATCGCACACAGCTTAATGGGTTCATGTCACCAGTTGATGAGAACTATAGAATTCAATTCTTTTCTGGACTGCTCTCCAGGCAATCTGTTCATATTTACCATGATCAAGCCAACAGCTAACTTTTATATAGTTATGTAAAAGCCCATACACAAAACCCAGCCCGCAAAGCAGGCTATCGGGGACCTGCCCAAGGCAGAAGAGTTAAAATTTTGACTATTGAACAAATGACTCGTGTTTTTAAAAAATAACAGCAAACACTTGTGAGCTAAGAACTTCGTTTTTTTTTTTTAAAAAAAAACAGCACCAATCCTCTACCCGGATCAACAGTGAATTTGAAACAATGACAGTAAATGCCACCATCCCATTGGCTTTTAAAATGAAGACTTACGGACTTGTGAAGTTGATGAGTCTGATACACGTCAATGCACTCGGGCAGGCCTCGTCTCCGATTTCCCAATGGGCCCATTTCTACAGATAAGCATATCGATATATACATACATACATCATCCATTAGGGGCTCTCATAGCCAAAGCTGGAAGAACCACAAAGATCCTGTAGCACAATGTCCTTGTTTTACAACTTAGAAAATCTGAGGTCCAGCAGAGTTGGTTGCATGTCCCAGGCCACAAATAGGTCTACTGTTAAAAAGAAATTAGGACTCGGAGTTTCTGTCCTACATTCGTCTGTGCTGCATACTACCCCCTGCCCCCATACAGACACACCCACATATGTGCACACACTGGCACAGAGGAGCAGCCTGTGTTCATGTACACACTCTGGGTGAAAGGTGCTCCAAGAGGGACAGTCCAGGTGGCTGGGCTCATGTTCCAGTTCTGCTGTGAGACTCTTCTGTGAACCTGACCATGACCAGGCAGTGACTATGGATGTCAACTTCTTCATCTATAGATGACCCTCCCTCCGCTCTGGAGAGAGCTTCTGATTTCTTCAAAGCATGTCCCACCAGTTACACTACTCCCTTTAGGACCTCCTTACAACTGTCTACAGGGGGCCCAGCAAATGCCGTAACCCACCCGAGATTCATAGCTTGTGGTGGTGCAGATGTGGCCCAGCTCTCTGCTTCCTAGCTCCAGGCTTTTCCTCCTGGTCTAGTTGCCTCTCAAATGAGACCTGGCCCAAGCCCCTTCCACCTCTCAAGGGGACACATGCCATAATTATTATGGGTTGTAAGACTCACTAAAGTGCTTTGGTTTCTTAAGAACAGATAGCTACCATATCTATCCATGGTGAGGACCTCTTGGGGGTCTTGGGGATGAGTAGGACTCAATACTGTCAGCACTTTTCCTCAGGGGCTGAGTGAGAGACCCAGTTGGAGGAGGCTGGATCCTTTGTTAGGAAGTTGAAGGCCCGTGGAACCTGATTTCCAAGTTGATAGCAATGCCAACTTGAAAGGAAGTTTGTCTCAGGCCCTTCGGCTGCCCTGCTAGAAGGACAGCTGAGATTCAGAGCAAAGCTCTGCACTTTGAGGATGAGATCCCACCCCTGTTTGTATCCATTCTCCCTTCCCTGGCCCATGTCTCTGCTAACAGACTTTCCTGGAGTAAGAAGAACAAAAGAAACAGACAAAATACAGACTGAGCAAGCACATGCTTCAACTCAGAACATGTGGAGGGCGTTCCTGACCACGATGCATAAAAGAGATCTAGGAACACAAACGGTGTTACAGGACAACATTCTGAGGTTGCAAATCAATAAATGCCTCCTTAAGTCAAGGCAGTTGAGGAGGCTGGCAGTGTGGGGAGGCACGAGACTCCTTTGTGCAAGGTCATTCTGAGCGCACATAATACACCCTGGATGGATTGGAGTGCTCACTTCCACACGACATCAGTCATTGCTGCATGTGGAGAATATTAAGCTTGGCCCCTCCCACAGGGTCACACTATGTCCAACATTGTGACATCACCTCCGGTTTTGCAAAGGGTCACCCCAAAGTAGAATGTTTTTGTTTAGGAATGGATAAATTAATTCTTGGAAATGTTCAACGCTCTCCCCCACACCCCCCTTGGAGAGAATATATTGGGTTTAAGAAAGTGTACTGGGTTATATAATCCTGTTTTTATTCTTATGGAAATAATGCCGAGTTTGTCATTTAGAAATATATTCTCTCTGACACATCAGAAAGATGGCTAGACGATACAATTTATGCATTTTTACAAATAGCTTTGTAATGTTGTAAAGAGGTTACTGATACTATTCAGGAGGGTGGTAATCTACAATGCTGTTTCAATCACTTGGAAAAAAAAATGAGAACCATTTACCAATCATGTCTGTGAAACTTGCCCTTAGCTGTTTAACTTGGCTCAGGGAAGAGCAGTGGGTTATGTCGGTCTCTCCCAGTGCCACACATGTGTTAGCACTAAGCACACCCCTCTCAGCGTGGAACTTGGGGCCAAATCTAGGCAGTGGCAGGGAGGCTGTAAGGACGATGACAGTGGATGGCTTAGTCAGCATCAACTCACAGAACACAGGATTTTCAACATGTTTCTAACGGGCCCTGGCTTTGGTTTTAAAGATAAATTACCCTAAAAGGGAGGAAATGTTTTTGCATATGTCCCAAGGAAAGAACAACATTCAGGAGAGATCTGTTTTTGATTTTAGAAGGAACTCATTTTTTAGTCATTTCTTTTACAGACTAGAATTCTTGGTGGAATAAGGAAGGGCTCAGTTACAGATCAGCAAAGGCCATGTTGGCACTGAGCAAACTGTGGGCTCTTGCCAATCTCACCTTCTTTCCCGGGAAGTCCAGGGCAGAGAGCAGATTTGAAATACAGAGCTGTGAAGAAGGCATATGGATGAACCCTAATGAAAGAAGAGAGTGAGATGCTGAAGGCCAGAGAAGATGGCTATTCCCCAAGGATGGCTACACCCACATGGCAGATGCCTTTCTTGCTCAAAGCTCGAATGGAAGTCCTTGCAGCAAGCACAACCTGAGTGTCAGGACCTTTCAAAGCACCTCCATTCTGAGGATACAAGTTCCTTCCTGCACAGTAGACACCGCCCCCCCAGCTCTAAGCTGATTCATGGCAAATGGGAGTTGGTTCCCACTGGATGAGCATTTCTGCTGTCCACCCTTTGCCCCGTTTCCTGGTGCTGCGTGGTGTTCCTTATGCTAGTCTCTTGCTCTGGAGCCATTTTCCTGCTTGGGGGTCATTACTTGGGTCATTAGGGGCTCCATCTCTGAACCTGTATGTTGTGTTCCCCATGTTGGGAACAGCAACTGAAGGTGAAACCACAGGAGAGCTGCATGGGTTTCAACTCTGCTGATGTGGAAGTTAGAGATGGCTTACTGGGGTGTCCAGAAGGGTTCGGGGATAAGATCATAGCTTCCAGCTCTCGGGTGGGTACTGAAAGCAGATCCCACCTCCCTCATAGCAACAGCACCTATTCCTTGGCCCAGGTGAGGTGAACTAAGGGTTTCCTCCCAGGAGAATGATGCTCCCCGTTTCAGATTTTAGTTTTACTTGGGCTGCAAATGCTTCTGCCTCACACTAGATTCTTTGAAGCAGGGCTAGATGTAGTGGGTTGGCCCAATGCGGCTTGTATTCCAATGCTAACTGACGCTGGTTCCTCAAGAAATGGTCGCCTAGACCATCCCATCCTCAAGTGATGCCATGTGAATCTTCTCCCCAGCTTAACTGGTCAATAAAAGGCTAGCGTCTGTGGTTGAGCAGTGGAGGGGAAAGGTGAGACTGGAGCCTCAAGAGGAAGTTGAAGGTTTGGACAGAGATGGTGGAGGAGGAAACCACCACGGGCCAGAACCAAGTGGCCAGGAAAAACAGCAAGTGACAAGTGCCCTGATAGCTGGGGAATAAGTTAGTATAGCCCTAGATCTGCCCATGCTAGGCATATGGCTTATAATTAAAATAATCTGGATTGTGTGTCTTTTATACGGACTTATTAGGATTGTAAAATCTATCAACAGCTACAGTTGTGGGGGAATGGACAGAATTTAAGTAAGGTGTAAGTACCTAAATACTAATTCCAAAGAAACACTTTGGGGCCATCTATGGACGGATAATGAATTAGAAGTGAGTTCTTTGACGGTTCCTTTGCCCCTCAGTGTTTGTTTGCTTGTCCCTCAAGTCAAACCTGGAGCCACCTCACACTGGCACCATCCTCAGATGCCAGGACTACGTCTTTGGTGCCTAAAGAGTTGTGCTCCCACAGGCAGCTCATAGGCAGGGCAGGGAACAGGTGCATGATGGGATGCAGGAGTTCTCCAAGGCTTATCAGCTAAGATAGAACTATGCGGCAGAATAAGATGTTTACAGCTTACTTTGGGGGACAAGAGAAGCACATTATTTCACACAGACATCTCCCTGCACCACCTGTAAGTCCTGTGGGATGCGCTGTCATGTGGATGTGGCCTTCTGGGAAGCTAACCTGGCCTAGTAAAGTAACCCTGGTAACGTGGCCAAGCTGAAGCATAAAGTTGCTTGGAATGTATACGAGCAGATCTGAGTGGAAGGCAACCGAAGGCCGCTCTCCCAGGAGAACCTGCTGACTGAGAGTCTACTCTCTACAGATGTCAGCCTGGGCTCACTCCAGCAATGGCACTGGGCTTTGTTGGTGGCCCGCTAAAGTATTCACTGGGGCCTGATGACCTCAGGGCTGAGGGAAGAGGCAGCAGGGACCAAAGCCAAGCTCATGGATTACTAATCAAATAAGTTTGCTCTTGAGCACAGAAAAGAAACCCAGGTGTGCTCTCTTTTAAAAATGTTTTCCCAAATCAAGGCCTTTCATTAAAAAAAAAAAAAAAAAAAAAAAAAAAAAAAAAAAAAATAGAAGTATATTTCAAACCAGCAATCAAAACAGATGTTCAAAGTACTGGCATCCCTATGAGTACAGAGGCTTCCAAGAACACTGCTGTGAAGCAGGCCCATGCACACATGTGCTATGAGGCTGAGGTGGGTCCCGAGCCCAAGACTCCTGCGGGATGGCACCAGAGAGGAGCTGTGGAAGATCCGAGAAGGCCCGGCTTCTCTAGGAGACACACTTGTTAAAACTGTAAGATACACAGATGGGGAAATGGGCCATTCCAGAGCTTAGGCCATTCAACCTGCAGCTTGGGACCCATTTGCAGAAGAGTCAACTTTTAGGAATGTGCCAAGCAGGACTGGTGACCCAGGGGGCTAGCTTTTGGTCCACAAGGCTGACCTCTAAAACAGTCTAGCAGATGGTCTCATCTGTGCCCTGTTCTGAATAAAGGATCAGGTATTGTGGCACTCATATGGATCCTGTGTGATGAGTTCTGCTGACCACACGCCATGCTTTGCTGGGATGCAGGTGTCCAGTGGAAGGGCTGATCCAGAGATACAAAGTTCTTACTCCTTAAGGAGCCTCCGGGGTCAAGGACTGGCCCAGATATGCCACAAAAAAAGTTGAGGATTCAGAGTCCTCTTTCCAAACCCCTGAGCTTGCGTTTGCACAGTCAAGCTCCAGAGGCTCTGGGAGAGAGAATTCTTCGTCCTCCTGGGATGCTCAGTTGTTCAGGGGCCTTGTAGATAATGCCTGACCATTCCATGCCTCCGCCCTATATCCCTAACATGGTCCAACAATCCTGAAAGGAGGGGGATAATTTGAGAACAAAGTCCTCAGATTTTTTTGGGGGGGGGAAGGGGAGTAAGTTCTAGCTTTCCACTCTGCCTTGAGTAGGCAAGGTCTGGAGTTAAGGGAATGGGGTTCCTCTCTCTGCCTCAGGACACCAAGGTGGCAGAGACACCAAAGAGGCTTTAGAACGGGAGAGCTGTTCTCTTGCTACTGGACAGGACACCGGGTGGCAGAAAGGGACACAACCCCAAGCCTGCGTGAGCCCAGAGAGCTACAATGCAGACAGTCCCACCCTGCATCAGTGACGCCACAGAAAACAAAGCAATGGGACTCTAATGGAGTTGTCTGAGCTTTTTCAGCCAGAGGTTTTGGATTAAAAAGGAACACGAGCTTGTTTCGAGGGCCACAAGCCCATGAAACAAATGGGAACAGGGGCTCAAGTCACCCTTCCCCTCAAAGACACTTCTCCTGGTCACTAAAGTCCATGTGTACCCGTTCTATGCCCAACCCTGCGTCTGCCAGCTGACCTGTTGCTTATGGAAGGTGGCCACTCCCGTCACGTGTCCTTCCAAACCTCCCTGGGAAACACACTGGCTCATGCCAATGCAGTTTCTACGGCCTGAGTGGCCTTACCAGAATAGCCACGAAAGACAGTTAACATTTATTCAGCTGGAATATCAATTAGGAGACATCACTACAGACACAACTTCTTAGAAACAAACAGCAAATCAGGAACAAGAGAAAAAATACCAAGAGAAAACAAGCTGTCAATACATTTCAAAAACTGGGTTGAGTCTTCTGTTTTTGTTGATTTCGTCTTGACTAGCACCATCTGGACACAAGAAAGTACGAACACAAATGTTTGGATAATCATAAAGATTTGCAAGGCACTTAATCCATCATTCTGGGTCATCTTGTTGGTGTTTCGTTTTCCATAGTAATCCCACATCACCCTCCCCTTTCCCACAGCCGCAAGGTAAGAGTCTCTTTGCTAGCGGTCCTATGTACAGAGTTCTTCAAGGTTCCTCAAAGTGCTTTCTCAGTCCCACGGGGGCTTCCCATCATTTCTTCCTTCCACATGTTGGTGTCTGTACCTTTCTTTCCTACAGCAAACAAAGGAAACATCGCCTTTCGCTCCACGCTCACTCCAGACTTGCTACCAACCTTCATCCTCATCCTGTTGTCTTGGGTGTTGCCAGCACAGAGGGCTTGGGAGGGCGGTGTCCTACTGAAGTCCTGGGGAGAGAGGGACTGATGGCTCGGAGCCCATCGGTCCTTACCGGCGCCTGGAGGTGATGTCAAAGCAGGTGATCATCATGAGATGGGCCTTGCAGAAGTTGACGCGGCTCTCCAGGCGCTCTGTCACACCCTCCAGTGCCTCCAGGTACTCCAGGGAATCCAGCTGCAGGACCTGTTCCAAGTCAACTGAAAGAGAAAAGAGCTCTTAGAGATGGGAGAGTTAACTGTAAGAAGGGCTGCCTCCCCCACCTCCTCTGGGCTAAGGTCGCCTGAGTTGTGCCGCATAAGCATCCCCTCCTGCCTGGTCCTCAGCCAGAGAAAGAGACACCCACTGTGGTTTCTAGCTCTGTAACATTCAGAGACATTTCTAAGGAACAGGGAAGGTGGCCTAGAACCTTCCAATGCCTACCCTAGCTGCCTCCAACACAGATTTTTGAGGCAAGTAACTCTTGGGTGCTTTTTGAGGCAAGCAACATCTTGCTGAGTCCTCCTTTCAGAAGTGATGAGTGACCTGCACACCCCACCTTCCTAGAGAAAGCAGGCTCCTGTTTCCCATTCCTGTGCTATGCATTGCTACCCCTCAGGCTGGGGATCTTCACCTCGCCTCACATAACACAAGCTAGCCTCTAACCCTCAGCGTACCCGAAGCTAGCCTTAATCTTCCAGTCTTCCTGTCTCTTCTGCCTGAGAGCTGAGATGCTCAGCAAAACCATCACCCGGCCCAACTTCACCAGGCTCACCTCACTGGTCCCTGGGGGTCCATACAATGTTTAAAAAGCATGTACTGACAAGGAAGACAACCTTTAGGCTCAAAACACAAATAGAGGCGTATGTCTTATACTGGGTTCAGGCCTATAGCGCCAAAAGTCCTTGTGCGTTCCTTTCCTGGGGGGCAGGGATCTGGGGTCCCTTTGCCCTCATAATGGCTTGGCAGAGCCTGATCTCAGTTTTAGGGGTGTTATAAAAGGTCTGAATGGAAAGAGCAGCAGGGAATGGACAGCAGTTAATGGGTGTGGGCAGCTCAGCGGGGGCCTCACATTGAATTCCCAGCCGGGCAAAGCCACAATGATTGCAAAGATGGCCATGTGCCAATGGGCCTTACATTCACGAAGCCACTTGTTGGGGTCCAGCATCAGGTACTGTTTGGTCGCTTCCAGCTCCTTCATCAGCCACTCGTACTTGGCTCGGACTTCAGCGATTCTCTGCTGCCGGTGTTCTAGGATTTTCAGCTTGGCATTGAAGCACATGACCTCCTGTTCACAGAGGAAGAGGTGGGCAGTAGAGAGAAGAAAAGCAGGGGGCCTTCTACTCTGACTCATCCCTGAAGCCACCTCCAAAGAGAAGGACAGTGAGAGGGACGGGTGACAGGAGCCCAGCTTCCCAGAAGCACAATAGGGATCCTGGTGACTTCAACAGACAAGAAACCCAACTCCAGAGAGACTACTGTAGGCTGTACTAGAAGGCTTGTGGCTCCCTAAAATGTCAGTCTGCACTCGTGTGTGAAACCTCAGAACAAGGAGCCAGAAAAATCCCTCAGCTCATCAGACTCTGGTTCACTAGCTTTTAAGGTGTTCCAGGAAATGAACAAGCAAGATCTACCAAAGTCTGTGGCTGGGACCAGAACCCAGCCACCATCCACTGCTCATCCCAGAAACCTGAGAAGGCCCTCAGGAAGCTGGGGGAACTATGACCCCTGGGGAGGAAGTGGTCTCACCTTGCTGGTAGCTCCTCGACGTCGCTGCAGGCGCTCCACATCATCAATTTCATAGACTTTAATCTCGAATGGTTCCCCAAGGCTCCTCTGGGTGCTCCTCAATGGGCCGTCCACCCAGCGGACCCCTGTGCTGCTGGTAGTTTTTCTCACAGGTGAGGGGGTATCAAGAGACAATGCTGGAATGAGCCTCCGTCTCTGGGAACCTAAGACAAAGAGAAGCCCCAGGTGATGCTGGTGAACTTGAATGTAAAGGACAGCATAGGGTCATAACGAGCATCCCTCGTCAGCTGCAGTCAGAACGGACAGCATCCCCCATCAGCCTTCGAGCTGTGTGTGAGACCCTCCAGTTTCCCGTCACCCCTTCGTCCTCTTAAGCCATCATTTGCTTCATCTAGAGAAGATGAGAAAAAGCCTCACTTGATCTTTCAAGCCGCCACCCTGCAAGCACCCCTAGTAAAGCATGTGCAGGACAGGGCATGAGCCGGGTTGGCACCACCCAGGGAGGCTGGGTATTCCAATAAAGTTAGAGGTGTCCTTGCTAGGGGAACAAGATCCTAGTGTCTGGTCCTGTGCCTGAAGGACCACTGTAAACAATGAAGGTCACAAACTGTTCAACAAGCCTTCTCCACTGAGGGAAAGGTGGCAAGCTACACCCTACCATTGCCATTCTCCTCTGTGTGTGTGTGTGTGGGGGGGTATGAATGGAACCCCTGGCCTCGCAGACAGCAGGAGAATGTTCTGCTATCAATGATGGAGGTACCCTGTATAGAAAAGCCTAGTCCAGCCTGATGGAAGAAAAGCATCTCATTTATTCCCTGAATGAGATGAGACATGGACAAAGATGACAGGCAGTCTTCTTGAGGTCTCGGTACTTTTTTCCTGCACGCGCGCGTGTGTGTGTCTAGTGTGTGTGTATGGTGTGTATGTGTGTGGTGTGTGTGTATGGTGTGTGTGTGTCGTATGTATGTGTGATGTGTGTGTGTGTGTGTGTGTGTGTGTGTGGTGTATGTGTGTGTGGTGTGTGTGGTGTATGTGTATATGTGTGGTATGTGTGTGTGTGTGTGTGTGTGTGTGTGGTGTGTGTGTGGTGTGTATGTGTGGTGTGTGTGTGTAGTGTGTGTGTGGTGTATGTGTGTGTGGTGTGTGTGTGTATGGTGTGTATGTGTGTGGTGTGTGTGTGTATGGTGTGTGTGTGTCGTATGTATGTGTGATGTGTGTGTGTGTGTGTGGTGTATGTGTATATGTGTGGTGTGTGTGTGGTGTGTGTGTGTGTGTGTGTGTGTGTGTGGTGTGTGTATGGTGTGTATGTGTGGTGTATGTGTGTGGTGTGTGTGTGTGGTATATGTGTGTGTGGTGTGTGTGTGTGTGGTGTGTATGTGTGTGGTGTGTGTATGTGTGGTGTGTGTGTATGGTGTGTGTGTGTCGTATGTATGTGTGGTGTGTGTGTGTGTGTGTGTGTGTGTGTGGTGCTCATGCACACATGGATAGTGTGTGTGGTGGCCAGAGGTTATTCTTCAGGCATCATGCACCTTGGTTCTGGAGACAGGCTTTGTCATTGGCGTGGATGAGCCAGCCAAAGCCCCTGCGCCCACATGTCTCTGTGACCCCAGCACTGAGGTCACAAGCACCCAGCCTTTTCTTACTTTCTCCCTCTGTCCCTCCCCCTCCCTTCTTCCTTCCTTCTTTTCTTCCTTTTTTCTCTTAACCCGTGTTCTAGGAATTGAACTCAGGTCCTTATACTTATGTGGCAGGTAGTCCTTATTCCATGTATGTTTATATGTATGCATGCATGCATGTATACATGTATATATGTATGTGTATGTATATATATATGTGTGTGTATATATATGTATATGTATTTATGTATGTGTATATTGTATGTGTATATATGTATGTATATATATGTGTATATGTATTTATGTGTATATATGCATGTCTATGTACATATATGTATGTATATATGTATTTATGTATGTGTATATATATGTGTGTATATACATATATAAACATATAAAACATACATATATGTACATATGTGCATATATACATATATACAAATATATGTACACACATATATACATATATGCATGTTTTTTCTACACATACAAATACATATATACATATATATGCATATATATATATACACAAAAACACATACACACACAAATATGCATATATGTATGTTTTTTTCTGTTTTAAGGTTAAGAAAAGCCAGATAACAAATGATTTCCCCAATGGTGTGTAATGGTTCAGATCTTAAGTATTTGCTGAAGGCCATGGGTAAATAGCCATGAATTGGTTGCTGGCTTGTTGACTTTTAGAGGTTGACAGAAGCATTTTTAGAAGGTTGGTCCTAGAGTGCAGGAAGTTAGGTACACACTCAGAATGGCCAACAAATAGAGGGAAAATGCTTAGTCTCTCCAGCCACCAGAGAAATTCCTATCAAACTTACATGGTGTAGTACTATACCCTAGTCATGAGTCCCAGAGGGCGGTAGTGAGATAGCTCAGGTAAAGGTGCTGTCTGTGCAAGCTCGGGACCTGAGCTCAATTCTCAGAGAGAATCAACTCCACACACTGTGACATACATGCCCACATACATACTAGCAATCATAAGAGATTTAGATTTTATTAGGTTAAAATTATTAGATTGTCATTAGGAAAAAAGCTTGTGGTGAGGATGTAAATTAACAGGGACCCTCACAATCCTATTGTTTACAGGAAGGTAAATTAATATAGACATTGTGAAGAACAGTGAGGATTGGTCTAAAAGGATACAAGTAGATGATCTAACCATTCCACTTCTAGGTATGTATCCACAGGGAGTGACATATGCTATGAAATAGACACTTGTGTCCATATTTATTGAAACACTATTTGTAACAGCTAAGATATGGAACTGAACCCAGGTCCTCTACAAGAGCAATACATGCTTGAACTGACGAGCCATCTCTGCAGCCCAAGAAACCATCTTGTCGGCAGTGCTGCGAGAGCCAAGGACTGAGAAGGAAAGACAAGGGGCTAGGATTCTTCAACACAGACACAGAAGGCCAGGGTCCAGGGCTGCCTCCCCACCGATTGTCCCTGTGACGATGGAGCTGGAGATGTGGATGCTGCCCTGTCACTTCCCTCCCAGGACATACGGAGAACCGCTTGGTACAGAGTGAAAGCAGTGAGCACTTTCTACAAAACACCTTCTGCACACTAAAGCCTTTATTTTGCACAGTCCTTATTCTTACTTTGTGTGATCATGCACACATGCACTTATGCTCTCAATGAGGAATCCCTTCTATTCTCCCCTCCAGGCTATACACACACACACACACACACACACACACACACTACCACCACCACCACCATACACATACA
>NW_022196891.1:75778497-75781057 GCF_008632895.1 Mastomys coucha | reverse complement strand
ACCACCACATATACATACACCACACACACACACACACACATACACACACACACACACACACATACTTCAATAAAGTGCAGGAAGTGATCTATGAGACCAAGAAACATCAACAACCACAACCCCAGGGGCAAAGCAAATGTCTGTCTCTTAGGGTCTATCTAGCACCTTTATGCGGGAACAGATCAGATAATGATGGGCTCTTGTTTTTTAACATCCTCTCAGGCCAGCTGACTACCCGCAAGCTTTTCTATTACCCCGTGCCTCAGCTTCAGCCTCAGTGAACTGGAAGCCCTGAAACTGAATACCAGAAGGGCAGGAGGCACAGGTCTGACTGGTCCAGGGTGGAGGGAAGCAGGGGTGTCCACGGGGACCTAAGGCAGCTCTTTTTGCAGGCGGTAGATGGTCCTAAGTCATTCCTCTCCATTGGATCCGGCTTTGATAAAGCTGCTGCATTCATTGTTTTCCTTGACAGAAGCAACTTAAGAAGGAGGAATTTGCTTTGGCTTCTGGTTCAGGGTAGATAGTGGAGTCCATCATGATAGAGAGGCACAGTGGTGGTCTGTGGTAGCAGGATGTGAAGCAGATGATTCACCTCAATGACCAAGAAGCAGAGGGTGCTCCAGCCCTCCCCATCCCTGGGTCACCCATTTACTCCTAAACATTCTCCCAAGACATTGTTAGCAGCTGGGGACCAAGTCTTTAAATGCACAAGTCAGTGGGGGGGACATTTCAAATTTAAATGATAAGTTGCATGGTCGGATCATAGGGAGAGTGAAGCCTTCTCACCTGCTATGACAAGGCAGGAAATACCCCTTTAAAGGAGAAGTAGTGGGATGTGTGGGTGAGGGTGTTTCCTTGGACAGCCTTGGGCATTGTCAAGATGATTCTATTTGCAGAGGAACAGAGGCAGAACTGAGTGGGATGATGTATCAGTTACCTACTGCTGTGTAACAAAAGAGCCCCATCTCAGTGGCTGAAACCTCCATCGTTTAACTCACAAAAAAAAATCCCGTGAATCGTGCACCTCGAGCATTAGTGGCTTCAGGAGGCTGAGACCATGCCTTCCACCACTCACAAAGGCAGCAGAAGCAAGCCCTTGCTGTGCCATGCCCTTGTGTGAGAAGCCTGGGCCCAGCATCTGGGCTGGTCCACACACACATAAGATTTCTGGCATTTTTCCTCTTGGTTTACCATTGCCATCTCAGAAGTAGTATTTCCAGCTTTTGCTGAACTCAATTTCTTCCCTGACGACTTCGTTTCAGGCTGCTGGTGAGATCGAGGGTAGTGTCAGCAACAGAAAGCAGTGGGAAGTGGAAAAATCCTAGCTAAGTAGAAGTCTTGCAGGGCCCCACGGCAAGCTGCCCCTTCATCAGCAGGCACGTGGTCAAGACATGTAGATGTCTGGTGTGTAAAAACACACTTGGGTTGATAGCTGTCCACCTAAGTTTGTGTCATGAGTGGGCCAAGTTTGGTTTAAGAAATGTATCTCTTGTACTTATTTTCTTTGGTATGTTTGCATATATGTGTATGCAAGCATGTGCATGCTTGTGTGTGTGGGGAGGATACACACGTATGTGTTTGTGGACATGTTTGTGCGTGCACAAGAAGGCCAGAGGTCAACCTCAGATGTTATTCTTCAGGTACTACCCACCCTGTGTTTTTTGAGACAGGATCTCTCACTGGCTTGGAACTCACCAAGTAGGCTAGACTGTCTGGCCAGGAAGCCTGAGCCAAGGCCTCCTAAATGTTTGAGGACTGCAACTCTATAGCCTGTTAGAATGGTCTGACCAAACTTCTCAATTCTCTAGATCGGTGGATCTCAACCTGTGGACTGGGACCCCTTTGACGGTCAAAGGACATTTTCACAGGGTCATCTAAGACTACCTGAAAACACAGACATTTATATTACAATTCATAACACCAGCAAAATCACAGTTATGAAACAGCAACAGAAATGATTTTTTGTTTGGAGGTCACCACAACATGAGGGCCTGTATTAAAGGGTCCCAGCATTAGGAAAGTTGAGAGCCATAGCTCTGGATGGAGAGGCAGAGCTATGCTAGGGCTCACCCAGTTCCCTCCTGGCACAGCCTGGTTTACTTCATATCCTCTGCCTCCCAAGTGCTGGGATTAAAGGCCTGTGCCACCACCGCCCGGCACCACTGTGATTCTTGATCTCATTACAACAAAATCAGGCCACACCCCTGAGAACCAGATAATCATCAGAGGCTAGCCTGGGACACTCCCAGTTCATCAAGGGTCCTTAGTCACAAACACCTACACAGGGCTGGGAAGTGGATGGGGTACAACTCACAACAGGCAGCCAATGGTAGCTTATTGGGCTGGCCTATCAAATGTCAATGTTTACTCAACAGTAAGAGAGGAAAGATATGTGTTCAGTACAAAACCAACCAACCGACAACCAAAAACCAACCAACCAACCGACAACCAAAACCCAGGAGACTAGACTATACTTAATATTTAAAACACTTACACCAATAGGACAAACACATGCTAAAGCTCTAGATAAGAAATTCTTTTTTTTTTTTTTTTTTTTTTT
>NW_022196891.1:75776095-75778433 GCF_008632895.1 Mastomys coucha | reverse complement strand
GCCTTGAACTCAGAAATCCGCCTGCCTCTGCCTCCCAAGTGCTGGGATTAAAGGCGTGTGCCGCCACCACCCAGCAAGATAAGAATTTCTAAGCCACATTTTTGGGCTATCAAGGAATCAATCAGTGGTACCCAAAGGTACCCTGCACATTCTCAGTGCTGGATACCAGGCAGGTCTTGCGGAAGTTCATGGCTAGGGTGGCCCTGGCATGAGTGGAGCTTAGAACCAATGCGCTTTCCCTGGGTGGCTTCTCTTTAGGCATCTCTCCCTCTAGCCTGAGTTTTCCAGATGCTGGTAGCAGTTAGCCAACCCCCTGTAGTGGGAATGAACTACCTTCAGAGGAAGGCCCTTGTCAATTCTCAGACTTCCCCATCAAACAAAGGAGAAGGCAAGCAAGGGCAAGAAGGCACGGGGGTAACCCACGGTGCAATGCAAGGGATCAGATAGTAAAATAAAATGGACCTGAGAGAGTGATGTGCAATTCGGAGGGATGTGGTAGGGTAAAAGGTGGGGGCTTGGTTGGTGCAGTCATGATTTACATTCTGTCAGCCACTTAGATGCCTACTGGCTGGGTAGACACTACTCCCCACTCGGTTAGGTTATCATCACTCTAACTCAGAGCTCTAGGCTACGCAGTTTCGTGTTGCCTACCACAGAGGGCTGGCTAAGAACTGTGAAGAATCAATGAAAATCTACTCGCAGACGCTCCTCTTGAGAGTCTGTAACGACTCTCCATTGGTGACTACGCTACATCATGAGCTCTTGGTAGAGTCCTAGAGAGCTATATAGCATGCATCTGTGTGTTCTTATTACATTTCCCACACGCTCAAGGGGTAACATCCCCCGGCTTTACATTTTCTAGGCTTCTCACTGTGCTCGTTGAACATTCCCTTTGAATGAACCCCAATATGAACGAGCCCCTCTATGTTGCAGATGGGCCAGGTTCTTACTGCTCCAAACCCGGGCTCCCATGATTTATTTTCTCAGCCTCCAAAGCCTTCCATTCTGTATGCCCGTGTGAGCAGCCGCATCCTTACATTCTGTTAGCAACTCAGATGCCTCCTGGCTGGGCAGGCCAGGCCTTTCCCCCACAGCCATCTGCAGTTGCTTTGACTTTTCAGAACTTTGCCTATGGCAAAAGGCATTCTGCTGCTGGTCTGCATGATGGGCTCAGCCACATGGCAGTATGTCTCTGTTCATTGTCCTCTCTCTGGATATTTCACACTTCTTGTGGTTGTCTTAAATTCTATGATGCTGCCCCTCCTACCATAAGTATGTGGATGCCTGAGCAATGGCCAACAACTGCTGCAGTTTAGATCATGGGTGTTTTATCAGTGTTTTAAAGGTGTGGTCTGCCAAGTGACACTGTTGGGAAGTGGTGGAACCTTTGGGCAGTGGGACCTAGTAGGAGGTCTGGGTCACTGGGCACATGACTTTGAGTGGAACTATGAGAATCTAGTTTTACTCTCTTTTCACTCCCAACCATCACTGCTCTACTACACGTACACACGCCTTGTTGGGTGTGATGCCTCACTACTGGCCCCAAAGCAACAAGGTCCACTGACCATGACCGAGCCCAGGAGCTAAAACCTTTCTCCTCTTCCTCTTCCTCTTCCTTCTTCCCCCTCTCCCTCTCCTCCTCCCATTCCTCTCCCCCTCCTCCTCCTCTTCTTTATCCTTCTCCTTCCTTCTCCTCCTCCTCCTTGTCCTCCTTCTCTTCTCCTTCTTGTTTGTTTGTTTTTTGAGACAGGGTTTCTCCGTGTAGCCCTGGCTGTCCTGAAACTAGCTCTGTAGACCAGGCTAAGCTTGAACTCAGAGCTCCACCTGCCTCTGCCTCCGCAGTGCAGGGATTAAAGACCTATGCCACCACCACCGAGCACCTTACTCCTTTTTAAGTTGATCATCTCAGGCATCCTCTTATAGTAATAAAAAATTGACTAATACAACACCCAACAGTAAAGTTCATTCACACAGGGTTTTCCTATGGAGAGAATGTTATACTATTACTTTCGGTTTCCTAATAATAACGTGCCCAGCAGAAGGACCATAGCCATTATCTATCAAACTCCTGTAATAAGAAAATCGAGGTTCAGAGAGGCTAATTAAAGTCAAATAGCTTATGACCCCAAGCTTAATCTTTCTACTATACCATGCGGTAAGCCCAAGCTCATGTGCAGCCAACAGCGAGGATCTATAGGCAGCGGCTTGTATGGTGGCGACACACAGAAATGCGTGATAATCTCTGCTGTTACATATACATCACACGGAGTCAGAGAGTTCACTGTTACGTTATTTCCCAGCAACACAACTATAATTTTTTTCTTTTCTTTTTCTTTCT
>NW_022196891.1:75709488-75776085 GCF_008632895.1 Mastomys coucha | reverse complement strand
CAGGATTTCTCTGTGTAGCCCTGGCTGTCCTGGAACTCACTCTGTAGGCCAGGCTCGCCTCGAACTCAGAAATCCTCCTGCCTCTGCCTCCCAAGTGCTGGGATTAAAGGCGTGTGCCACTGCTGCCCAATTCCTGAAAGCAACAAAATCACTACAATTCTCCAAATGCAAAACAATCACAGATGAAACGTGACTGCCTATCCTGCCATTCTATATCCCAGACATCTCCCATGACCGAGGACTGGGCGGCTAGGTAGGAAATTCCTTTGAGGAAGCCTTATGGCTTCTTTTAAAGAAGTTGTTTGTGATTTATGTTGATCACGCCTGACGGCCAGCATTTCTCTTAATAATAATCATAAATAAGGCAGACAAGGTCACCTAACCTGAAATGAGCAAGTCTTCGCTGCGATATCTATCACAGAGCCCTCAATCTACAGTGGCTGCACACAGAGGTCTGATGCTCAGGATACTCCATATTAAATCCCGTCTCCAGCACCTTCCCTGGCATTTTTACGACACACCATTTTCCTTCAATAGCCTTCTAAGAGGAGTCCCTCAGAGGGGCAGCCGTTATGACTGGAGTCAGCCCTGAGCAAGGACATGTGTGGAGCCTGCTACCTCTCTCTGAGCTGTCTGCCATTCTCTACACTGGTCCCTTCCCCATCCATTCTGTTGCTTCCCTGCTTCACTCCAAACCGACATAATTAAGGAGCCTTGACTAGAGAGTTTAAGAGAGTGGAAGAATAAGGTAGCTGGGTAGCAACACATTAAATTAGAAAACAGAAGCATGTTCCACCAGGAAAGCATGAGCGAGCCTTGGAGCAAACGCTACCACTGTTCTCCGGGCTTTGAAGACCAACATGGAGTAGATAGTCATAACTAGGCCTGTCGATCAAGTGAAAGGAGGTGTGTGGCTTCTGAAAAGCCTGTTCCAAGACAGCAATGAAACAAGAGCTCAGTTTGAACGGAGCAGACTAGAAACACACAGCTAGGAAGTGCAGATGCCAGTGTGGCGGCTTCCATGACAGTGGCTGAGCTTGCCCGGAATGGAGTGTCCTCGCCCTGTGCTGTGTGATCTACAGTGCAAGGCACAGATGGGTGGACCCTCTTATATCATAGCAGATGGGGATGGGAAACCACAAGCTTAGGTAGTCCCTGGAGATTGAATTCTTTGATCCGAGGAAGACAAATGGTTTATGATGGACATTGATCTCAGCCCTTATGTGGGCAGAGCCCAGGGGTCACAGCTGGCAGGAAACAGGCAAAAGCAACCCCATGGCAGATTGTAAAGGCCTGAGTACGGTTCCTGCAACAGCTGCCAGGAGAAGGACCCGTTTCTGCGTGATACCTCATCTCTTGATCCTAACTAGGCTGGTGGCATTGACATGCAGGGCAAAGGATTCGGAAAGCTCTCGATTGCAGAGCCTGGCAGGGCATGGAGGATGTCAGACAGCCAGGCCAGAGCAGGAGGACATTCTGTTTTTGCTGCCGTCACTCAAAGGGGTGCAGAAGTGTACACAGGGCAATTGATTGTTTATTTCATTAAGAAAAAAAGAAATCAAAAGTTCTTGCACTAAGGAAGAAGTTCTTTAGTATCTAGTGAAGAATGACATTTCAGATAAAATTCTCATGGGATCTAAATTATTCTTAGTACCCAATGCCTCTGTCTCTGCCCACTTCCTTCTCTCTGTCCTTTAAATTCACCTACTGCATGGTATCCAGGCCACCAGATCTGACCTTGGTCTTCTTTTTGCCCAACATAACTTACTATCATACATCTACCCCAAATTCCAAGGAACACATCAGTAGCTCAGGTACAAGGGGTTGGGTGTATGTGCCTTCTGGGCCCATATTTCTAGAGATGGCTGAGTCCCCCCTTACACACAGGTAGGCAGCATGGAGCATGGCATATATATTGCCTAACACTTGAGGAGAGGCACTGCAGGACCCATGACTGTCACCAGTGTGTTTGGGGGTAGGCATAGGAGAAAAGCCCTCTCCAATCACACTTTCCATGAGACAAAATTGCCCCATGTCCCTGGGGGTGACTTCCAGCGTCTTGGAGGCCACCAGCCCCACATATAGGCCACTAGGTCAGAAGGGTAGCGGGATCTGACTGGTCCCCCAGAAGCTCTGGGCAGTATTCTCAGCCTTTGAATGGCAACTTGCACAAGTGAAGGCAGAGATGAGGGAAAGCCAAGGAAGCAAGGACCAGCTCTCTGCCTGGCACCCCCACAGCGGGCATCTCCTGGCACCGAGTAGGAAAGTCTCTGGGGGTTCCGTCCTCAGCCAAGGTCTCTGATATCAGGACACTGAGGAAAAGGAGCTCTACTATCTAGACTGACACCCCCCTGCCCCCGTGGCTGGCCGAGAACAGGGGAGGTGAGGCCCAGAAGCCTGGAGCCTCTGTCCCCTCAAGCCGTGCCAGGTACCCACCTGAATTGGACCGCTTCTTTGGGGTCTTGAGACTCCGGCATCTCCCTCCCACGGAGCTGCTGTTCTCGCTCATGGAGTCCTGGGCCGAGGATGCGCTGCCGGTGGCCTCGCTGTCCCTCATCATGCTCTCGTAGCCACTGCTGCCGCCGCTGTGGTAGAACAGGGCAGTCTTGCCCATGGCCGGTGGCAGCTCCCCGCTCAAGACACTGCTGTTATCACTACCGTGCCCGCTGCTGCAGCGGTGCGGCTTCCTCGGAGGGGTGATCTTGCTGTAGGGCGAGGGCAGCAGGTGGGCGGCGGCGGGCTTGTCCTCCGCGGGAGCCCCACCGCGCTCTTCCGCCTCTGCCCGCAGCTGTGCACCCCTCGGCCCCGCACTGCCCTGGAGCAGCTCGGAAATGCGCCCGTTGACAGCTCTCAGCGGTAGTTTGGAAGCCAGCCCAGAACCCCGGTTCCTGCTGAGCGACTGGGTGGACCAGGACATGTGTTTCCCGCTGGGCGGTAGGTTGGAGCTCTGGCCCACTGACTGAGGCAGGGACTTGGTGGAGAAGCTGAGGGTTTTGGTGGTCGGGGTGGACAGGCTGCTGCGGGATTTAGGGCTAGCCAGCAGGAGCTTGCTCACTGCCGAGATCTTAGACTGACCGGCCTTGGGGGAGGCCCCTGCGGACTGGGTGATGCCGCAGCTGGGTGGTGAGGCTCCCGTGCTGCGACCCAGGCTCCTGCCAGTGCGGGGCATGGTACTGTCTTTGCTGGCATGCATGCGGGAGCTGACAGACGACAGGCTTTCGGCCCTCTCCAACGACAAGCATTCATAGTGGCTGACTGTTGTCCTGCCAAGGGAGTTGCTTCTGCTGGCCAGCTGCTCCAGCTTGGCGCTGAAGAGCTTACTGCTGCTAGTAGCATCCTTAGTCTTGCTGGTGGACTCATCCGGGAAGCAAGCCAAGAAGGTGGCCGGCTGGTTCAGGGGGCTGCTGGTGCTGCTGCTGCTGCCACCGCCGCTGCTGTGTTGAGGGCTGGCCCTGTTCTTCTGGTCCAAGCTAGACTTGCGGACAGGAGGCAGAGGCGGCGTCCCTTTGGGCCTCGCCAGGACACAATGCTTGGGTGACGCTACTTTCCTCTCCAGGGTTGTCTTCGAGGATGGGATGCCCGGAGCAGCACTGAAGCCATTGCTGTCTGCCAGGCAATGGTAGAAGCTGTCCAGCTCCTCGTGCCTGTCGGCTTTCTGAAACGCCCTTGGGAGGCTGCTTGACTTTAGGTTTCGGTTGGCATGGAGGGGACTCTGGGCCACCAAGCCAGGCAGGGCCATCTCACAGCCATCCACGACCCTCCTAATGCTGTCAGTCACCTGAAAGGCGGCTGCCTCCGAGCTGCTGCCGCTCAGCCTGTTGCCCGAGCTGGGCCTGCCATCCAGTTCTTGCTCCATCTTACCTTCTTCCTTCAGGGAGCTTGAGCCGGTCTCACACTTAACCCCTTCCTCGCTGGAGTAAGCGTTCTCCCTTTTCACCTCTTCTTCTCGTTTAAGCCAGGGATCCTCAAATTTCATCTCCCTCCTTGTACTGGGTTCCTTGCTTTCCTGGGCCTGGGATGCTTTGGGGCTCGCCTTTGGGGTGGCAGTGGCGGACTCAGGCTCTTGCACATTTCGGGGGCTCATGGCGATGCAGGGGTAAACGGTGATGTTGGTCTTCATGGGGATGTACCCTTCGCAGCTGCTCAGACCGGCTGTGTTGGAGATGGTGACCATGGCCTTGCCCACTGTAGAGATTTTGCAGCCTTTGATGGGAGCGGCTTTGTTATCCGTCTCTTCACCCACCTCAGATAAGATGAGCAGGTTGTCAGGGCCCACCTCAGGCTTCTCTCTGCACACCACCGCCGTGTTCTGAATGGTATTGACAAACTCTGAGGCTGGGGGTTCCGCCATGGCTTCCCCGTGCCCGAAGCATGTCTGTGCTATGAAGCTGTGACACGACTGCTCACCATCACTGCCGGCGCTCATCTCACTCAGCCAGGAGCTGATGGAGGAGCGCCGGCTGCCCGCTTCCCGAGGCTTCTCCTCCAGGCCCAGCTTCGGGAGCGGTAGGAACTGTGTGATGCTTACCTCGGAGACGGGGGCCATACTGGAGTAGCATTCCAGATCCTCGCTGATGCTGCTGATGATGCTGACGGGCCGGGAGCCAGAGGCTAGGGCCTGCACGGAGCAGTCACTATTGAAGCTGATGATGCTGGTCGGGCGTCCACTGTCAAGCACCCCGCTGATGGTCAGCTCCTCCACTAGTGTGAAGACCAGCTCATCCTCACCATTCAGCTCTAGGGGCTGTTGCACGGTCACCATTGTGGTGCTCAGAATCTCCTTCTTGGAGTCCGCAGGAGGGCCTTCCGCATCCTCACCGTCAACCAGGGTTCCGGGAAACCCTTCACACCCCGCAGACATGGATTTCTTCAAAACCTGGGGACTCATCCCAACTGGGGGAGTACGCACATCGGGCTGAAGCAAGGACTCACTGGAGACCATGCCAGAGTCCTTGCTCAGGGAAGGTGGCGGGGCAGAGGAGGGCAGGACCCCCTTCTGGGTGTAGACTTTGCACCTCTGAGAGGGAGAGCTGGGAGGTTTGTACTCTGAGGTCTTGGACAGACTAGCAACGCCTAGCCTTGGAGAGCCCATGGGTCTGGGCTTGCTCTCCACAAAGCCACACGAGTTCAGACTCTCCCGGCTGCTCTGGAGACTGGAGCTCTGTGTCAGCTGGGAGGAGCTGTGCTGGCTACTGCTGCCCGGGATGCTCCGTGGTGAGGCTGGACTGGGGCTGCTGCTGCGGGTCACAGTAGGCGCAGGGGACCGATTCTGCTGCACCTTGGAGGTTGGAAGCTCTGTGCCTTCCCTCTCTGGCAACTGGCCACTGTCTGACCCATTATCTTCCTTATCGGACTCAGAGAGTGTGTCTGGCCCCGCTGCTTGGCTTAAAGAAGCACATCTGCCAGCCTGCTCCGGCCCGAACTGGATGGGCAGCTCTTCGAAGGGAAACGTGTTGGGTTCTTCGCTGCCATCTATGCAATCTAGTCTTTCTTGCAGCTCGGCAAACGTATTGCACTTCAGACAGTCCCTTTCTGACTTGCTGGCTGCAGCCTCTGCCACCTCCCCGGGCCGGCTGTCACCTCTGGTCTTCTGTAGGGCTGGCACAATGGGCACAAAGTCCGGGGGCCCCTCATTGTCTGTGAGTTCCTTGTCAGACAGGGCTGTGCCGTTGGGCCCGATGTAGATGACGGTATCGCAGGACTGCTCACTGCTGGACGAGTAGTCAGGATCGCTGGACAGTGGGGCAAGGGGGAATTCTGGATCCACTGGAGCCCGGGCATGGAAGGGTCTCAGCTGGGTGGGCCTGCGCATTCTGCCCTCCTCACAGGAGCTTTCTCCCCCAGAGGAGCTCGATGTGTACTGCAATGTGGACAAGAGAATTGGTAATGGGCGGGTTCTTCTGAGATAGCCTTCCCTCCTAGCAAGCCTGTGTCATACACCAGGCCCGAGCTGCTGACCAGCACTAGGGTCTTGAAGACCGGCCTTGGAGGGGCCAGTACTCACGGGGCTGTGCCAGAATACCTCCCTGTCCTACACTATGGGTATTGTATACATAGATAGTCCCCATTTTCACACTAAAGTATCCGTCTGCTTGTGAAAGGTTGTGGCTTATCCAGACCCCCCACCTGACTTCCTCAAGGCTATTCCCTTGCCTCAGAGCACTGGCCGTGGAGTCTTGCCTTTTACCAGACATAAAAGGAGTATACAAAGGAGAAAGAAAGGGAAGTCACAAGCATCACTAGTTGGCTCATAAATGTGGCTTTCTCAAACACTGCTGCCATTTTGACTACTACGCTGGCTTTGCTTCTGCCCAAGGAAGTAAGCCTACCGACGCCTGTCAACACAATACAGACACAAGCTCATCGCCACGAGAACCCACAGGCTGAAGGCTCCTGGACATGCCACCCGGGTGAGGCGTTAGCCATCCTTTCCGGAGCCAGATTGCTGGATGCGTTCCTCACCTACGTGACCATGGAGGAGACTGATTCCTTCCCACCCCTGGGACATTTTTCATCTAACAGCAGCCATCTACCAAAGTAGTCTCTGTCAGCGGTCAGGGTGGACGACCCATGACAGCATCAACCGTGAAAAGGACGCTCAACTTTCTCCCGTGTTGTTGGAAGGCTTTCCCGTTCTGAGGCAAGGGGCTGCAGCAGCCACATTTGCACAAGTCCTCGGTGTTCAGAGAATGGCGAGACTGACTGGGCTTTTGTGATTCTGCTCTTGTCCCCAGTGCATTCTTCCCTCCCATTAAGGGCCCTTACCTTCGTCTTCTTCTTCTTCATCCTTAAGACCCTCGATGCGATCTGGATGGTGGACAGGGTCTCCGCGTAGCTGCCGGCTGCGGCCGAGATGTGTGCGATCATGGTGGTGCGACAGTTCACGTTCCCCAGAGACTCTCTCAGAAGCATGGTGAGCTTGCTCTCCCTGCCAAACAAAGTGGATTAAGGCTGCATTAGTGGGCCATGCCTCATGCTGGCTGTCAGGGCAGGACTTCAGGTTCGCGTGTGGCTATTTGGTTGTGGGTGGTGTTTTCTTCCTCTTTTTTTTTTTTTTTTTAATGGCATACTAATTAGCATCGCTTTGCAGCATGGGGCTATTTGCAGTTGGCAGCTGAGCAAGCGCTTCTAACTCCAAGGATGGGATTCATGCAAACACCTCCCTTGGCACTTCTGTCCTGGCCGCGATGGGCTCTTCTAGTGTATCTGTTTGTGTGCATATGACATCGCACATAATGAGGCCTGGGAATAGAAACAAGGAGAGGGGATCAGGAGAAAATGGCTTTGTGACCAGCAATCTGGCATGCTATCTGCACACATAGCCCTTCTCGGCAAGTTTCTGCACACAGGGCAAACCCTGTAATAGAAAAAAAAAAGCTTGCTGGGAACCTGCACTGAAGCCCCACGAGTTTACAACCCATGGGGAACCCCCTTTGTAGCATAGAAGTATGCTGTTGCCATTGTCTCTCAACCCTGCTATTGCAGCCCGTAACACTGAAGGGAGAGATGTTGGTATTCCTGATAAGCAGAGAACGACAGACACGGCCCAGACAGTCACTTAGCAACAGGAAGCAGAACTTTCCAGAAAGGCTCCCCCTGGGAACTTTGCAGTTGCTATGTGGAACCACTCTCTTGGTTAGTGATAACAAGGCCCGGGGGCACCTCAGATGGTTTCTAGGCTCTTTAAGAATTGACCTGAAGGAATGGCTCGTATTTTTCTCTCTCTGTCCTTTTGTGAGATCCTGCTATGTTTTTTTTTTTTAAAGGGCTCTGCTCCTTGAATCCCCCCCATGCAGGCACTAGTCTCCTCCCTGGAGCACCCCACCTGAGGCTGAGGTAGCCTCTGGCTGTATGTCATGCTCAGATGATGTGTTTCAATCCCAGATTGTCCTTCTCAAGTCCATGTCCCTGCAGAATCCCCTGGAGAGGGACCATCAGCTCAACAGACTTCATGTGGGATGCTGGTCACTGCCAGCAGAGATGATTTTTTTATTTTTTTATTTTTCTCATGTGACTTATGTCTGGCTTTGGGGAAGAGAGATGGTGGTTTCTTTTCCTACCTGGGACCAATTCATTTGGGAATGATGAGCCAGTATGCTCCAGTTTCACAGCAAATTATAAATATACCAGGGTAAAAGAATCAGGGGATAGAAGTAGTAAAAGAAAGGGGAGGAAGTGTGTGAGTGTGTGTGTGTGTGTGTGTGTGTGTGTGTGTGTGTGTGGTATTTGATCTCATTTAGTGCCCCTCAAAGTATACTCTGCAGGGATGTCTCAGGAAGGAAGTTGGGGTCCAGTCTTGACTTAGCAAAGATGGTTTATCTGAGTGAACTACAGGAAGTGGAAGATGGATTCTGTTTGGATTAGGCTGTGACCATATGCAGTCAACTCTTATAATTCATGATAGTTACTCACTATAAAGTGCCCATAAACAGCAATTTATGGGATCCTGAGGCATGGCTGGCAGAGGGAAACACACAGTCAGAATTCCTGTGAACCCCTCTGGGGAAAATGACAGTTTGGTCAAATGTCAATAGGTTACCTTATTTTAGGTGGCTTTTCTATTGAAAGGCATCTTACTTAGTATCTGGGATTTTTTTAAAAAAATAATGATGTTTATACAATATTTCTTCATGATAAAATACTGCCAAGAGTGTTCAATGATTTCCTGGCCTTGAGAGATAGGATAGTAGAGGCCTCTGATTTTCAGTCTCAGAGCGGCACTATTCATCACTCTCTTCTTTAATTGTGTAGCAGCTGATGAGTCTACACATTCAGCTTCGTCATCTCTTCATAGCTGTGACCTTCCCCATTTCAGGAGTGGCCTCGCTTACCATAGGCAAATTCCTCCTCCCCTCTGGATGTATCACGCTATATCTGCATCGGCATTGAACCTGCAGCCAGCAGCCCAGGAACTCATGCCTGAACGAAGCTAATCTAACATGAGGCACAGAGCATCCCCTTTGTGCCTTTTCTCACTAGAAAGCACTTCCGTACCATGCCGGGGAATCATTTGAAACAGTGAAATCATGGGCAGAAAGCATAAAAAAATTCAAAAGCACTGAAGCTGAAAGCACACAAGGCAATGCTCACCCTGCCACACTTCAGCGGGGAACACGTGTGTCGGGGACTCAAAAATTTCCTCCACTCTGTGCACTGTCCTTAAATCACCATAAAGGCATCAGGAATATTGGCTTGGAGATTACAACGAAATTTTATCTAGTAGGAAATGTACAACTATGGGATCTGCAAATCCGTTCCCCCCCTCCAGCTGACTCGACTATAAAGTTCCTTGTGGGAAGTCTTGCTAATGGATGTGCAAGGCCAAAGGCACACACTTCCGGCTCTCCACATGACTCTGTGTAAGTCTTCAGGAAAAAGAATCCCAGACCAAGTCACATGATACAACATCCCACCAGTCTGCTGTCTAGTATACTCCACACCATTCACATGTGTGACACAGTTGTAGACAAATATTTGTGGCTTTTGGAAAGGGGGTCCATATGGTTGGAAGAAGCCACGACATGTGTGTTGCTTGGCAACTGATTTTTTTTTTTTTTTTTTTTTTTTTACTGCCGTCTCATGGTAAGAAAGTCGGCAGAATCGCTAGCCAGAAGGACACGGGTCTCTAATCATGGGGGAGTGAAGCAGAAAACCTTAGGAAGCCGAGGCTTTTTCAGCCTCCTGGTGATGCTTTTCTTTGACTCTGCACAAGGGCAACTGAGAAGACAGGTAAGGGAAGGAAAGACTGCTAGCTTCAGGCTGCGCTGAGCACTCTGAAGGGAGCTGAGAAAACTCCAAGGAGATTTTAGGATGACAGTCACCTAAATCAATTCTGAGGCCGCAGGAAGAGAGGCAGGAAGACCCTCTGCGTGGCCCTAGGATCAGGCTAGCAAGCAAAGATGCAGGGTCCTGTGGCCCCGGAGGACTTGTTGGTTAGCAACAAGAAGGGCAGGCAATGCAGCAGAACTGAGCACGCCCGAGAAGAAACCATGTCACTCATCCAGGTAGCATCTTTTATGAACATATGGTCCAGCTCCTGCCGATTCCGACCACGTACACTTATTGGAACAACTAAGAAAAAGGATGTCTTATTTTTAAAAGAAGATAATCTTTTTATTAAATAAAAGGGCAGGGAAAACAAGGAATTATGAACACATTAATGTTTTACACTGCTGGGGATAAAAAGCTAGGGCCTTGAACATACTAGGCAATCATTGAATATAAACCCAAGCCAATGAACATACTTAATTACAAATTTTTTTTTTTGAGGCAGAGTCTGGCTGTGAACCCCTAACTGTACTCAAAAATCACAGAAATACGCTTGCCTCTGCCTTCTGAGTTCTGATTATGCACCTCCATGCCTGACCAATAATTCTTTTTTTTTTAAAGATTTATTTATTTATTTTTATGTGTATAATTAAGTACACTGTAGCTGTACAGATGGCTGTGAGCCATCATGTGGCCGCTGGGAACTGAACTCAGGAAGCCCCGCTTGCTCTGGCCCCACTCGCTCTGATGTAATATACTGTAACTGTCTTCAGACACACCAGAAGAGGGCGTCAGATTTCATTACAGATGGTTGTGAGCCACCATGTGGTTGCTGGGATCCGAACTCAGGACCTTCAGAAGAGCAGTCAGTGCTCTTACCCGCTGAGCCACCTCGCCAGCACCTGACCAATAATTCTTAAGAACACATACTGCTTTAGAACAAGTGCTAACAAACCCAGGCTGTGCAGTGGAGACCAGGTTCTCTGCCTGTCCTCATAAAGCACGTGCTATCGTCTAAGTAGCACTGTATCGTCTGTAGACACTGTAACAAAGCCCACGAGTAGGTACCTGGTCCTTTGTAGAAGAGTGTGTCTGTCCCTGTTGTAAGGAGGCTATCATTAGGGATGCTACCTACACATGGTAGCATCATTACATAGACAGAATCATTAGCCACTTGTGATGGTTTGCATATGCTAGGCCCAGGGAGTGACATTGTTAGAAGGTGTGGTCCTGTTGGAGTAGGTGTGTCATTGTGGGTGTGGGCTTTAAGATCCTCATCCTAGCTGCCTGGAAGCCAATGTCCTGCTAGCAGCCTTCAGATGAAGATGTAGAACTCTCAGCTCCTCCTGCACCATGCCTGCCTGGATGCTGCTATGCTCCCACCTTGATAATTATAGACTGAACCTCTGACCCTGTAAGCCAGCCTCAATTAAGCAGTGTCCTTTATGAGACTTGCCTTGGTCATGGTGTCTGTTCACAGCAGTAAACCCTAACTAAGACAGAAGACATTAGGTCTTCCCTGTTATTATTAAATGTTATCCTCATAAGAGTTGCCTTGGTCACGGTGCCTGTGCACAGCAGTAAACCCTAACTCAGGCACCCCTGAATATGCCTTGGCTTCTGTGATATTCTATAATCTGTATTTGATGGATGTCAGTCTATGCTGCTCCTGAATCATTTTAGATGTTTCATAGACTTATGAAACAAAGTCAGTCCCACATACAGAAACTGGCAAAGAGAGAAAATACTTGGCTTTAGAAATCACTGGAGCACCGGGCCCTGACCCTGCCACAGCTCACACCACTTCCAGCTACATACAGAAGTGGTCTGCCCTTGCAAAGGAGCTGCTTGGCTATTCGTGTCCACAGAACTAATTAGCTCATTAGGGAGCTCGGCTGCTCATTTAAGGAACATTTGTGCAGCACCAGCTGACTCAGGTAAGAGTGACTGACAGGCTACACTTAAGGAACCTGGGATTCGAGCAGAGAAACAGACCTGTAAAACTCAAAATGTGACAGCCGTCAATAAAAGGGAATGGCAACTGGTATGAACAAGATGGCTGACTAAGTAAGTATCCCTACCACCCTACCTTGGGTGCTCTGAAAGACAACCAAGGTCACAAGTAGACAGCTATATACTGATTTAAAAACAAACAAATTGCCGGGGAGTGGTGGCGCACGCCTTTAATCCCAGCATTTGGGAGGCAGAGGCAGGTGGATTTCTGAGTTCAAGGCTAGCCTGGTCTACAGAGTAAGTTCCAGGACAGCCAGGGCTACACAGAGAAACCCTGTCTCAAAAAAACCAAAAACCAAAAACCAAAACCAAACTAACTAACTCACTAACTAACTAACTAAGCCAAATGAGTGTTCCAGAGCACAGACATTCAGGGCAATCATGTAGCAAGGGGAAGTGCTTGTCTGGCCTCTGCATCCCTGCCAAGAACTCTAGTTGAGATCAGCTTAGACACAGGGCAGGCACTCCTTCCTGTGGGGAAAGGTAGTCCGAAGGACCCTGACCACAACAGTTCCCAACTTGCTTACCTGGAGTCCTCACCTCAGAGGAGCCCTGTGGTCCCTGTTGGCACTAAGCCATAAGTGAGGTCCCCCTGCTAAACTCCTGTGCAGGGGGTTGGCCTGATGCTGTTTGTATTCTCATGTTAATACTGGTTCCTCAAGAAGGGCTGCCTCCAATGAGCAGACCAATGAGTACCCCAATGAGGTTCCCAGGTGATGCCATGGGAACCTTTTCCCTATTTTAACTGGTCAATAAAAGGCCTGTGACTGAGCAGTGGGGCTGGGGGGAGGATGGGGGAGGTGGGACTGGAGGCTGGAGAGGGATGGCAGGTAGAGAGGGAAGAAGAGAGGACAGAGGAAGAGGAGGAGAAGCCACGATAGACCAGAACTTCATGACTGGGAGAAACCACAAGTAGCAAAAGGTCTTATAGCTGGGGAATAAGTTATTATAGACCTAGAGCTGCCCAACCTAGGCATATGGCTTATAATTAAAATATCTGGGTTGTGTGTCTTTTATATGGGCTGATTAGGGTTGAAAGTTCCAGTAACACTACTGAGCTACTCCAGAGAAGGAGTCAGCACTATGAACCCCATCCTGAGCTAACTTGGTACCCTGCCCCACAAGGAGCCAGTGTCTGGCTGAGCCAAGTGTTTATACTTCCTGGGGCTGAGCTAAAGGTACAGCTCGGTCCTAAGGAAACAGTGCTGGTGAGCTGTCACTGCCTACCCTCCAGGCCAAACAAGTGTAGCACCCAGCTTCCCCAGAACTGAACGGAACCCTGACATCTGAGCTGTCAAAGCCTCCTACCATGCTGGATGGTAGAGTCACTGTTGTCCTGATCACTGGCTCCGGGCATCAAGCCACAGCTCTGTGCTTGCTGGGGAACTGTTAGTGTACCACCATTCCAGGGCTTGCTTAATGATACTACGGTGTGGTGTCTCATCCCGGACCGGAGTTGCTGCTCCGCCGTATTACACCTGTGCCCTGGAATCAGGCCACGGTTGTATGCTGTGCACCCCAGCCCAATCGGCATCATGACAGAAACGCAGCGCTAGGTCAAAGCTGCTGCTGCTGCCTGTGCTTCGGAACCATCAACCAGCTTGTGGACAGTGTGCACCAAGCTATGCCTTAGAGAGTGAACCATGCCCCAAGTCCCAGGTATCCGTCTAGGTTTGTGGGACCCTGCGTTCAGAACTACGGCCTCTACAGACCTCTGAACGCATGCCTCCCCTCCCCCCCCCCCCCCCCCCAGTCTGGAACCTCAAGCCATTGCAACCACCTGCAGGTCACATCAGACCCGATACTGTGACTCCTCATTTTAGGGAAAATAACAACACTCAAGCAAATTTGTGGAGATTAATATGTGCCCAAACAGCCAAGGGACCAAATAAAATGGAATGCAAACCGGAAAAATATCTAGGAAGTCATAACCGTGAAAAAAAGCTTCCCACACGGGATTTCTGTGAAAGCAGCCCCAACACCCCTTCTTACAGCAATGGACACCCCTGCCCCCAGATCCCTGCCCCCAACAGCAGCCTGACATGGCACCCGAGGATGAAGGAGAGGAGGAAACGCCATAGTTGGGGGCGAGGGGGCGGTGCGGGGAGGAAGGAAAGAGAAATAAGTTAAATAGAGACCAGGAAAGTTACACGATAAAGAGTACATATTGCTTTAACATCTACAAGCAAATGCAGAAAACCTTCACTTATATTGTGGGGAGAGGAGAAGAAAAACAAGAAAAAAAAAGAGATTAAAATAGTAAGTAAAATCTCTTAACAAAAAAAGACCCAGGGCTGGGTGGCTTCATAGCTGAATTCTAAGATTTCGAAGAAAAATAACGCTAGTACCTCTTCAACGCTTCCAAAATTTAAGTTGCAAGGAATACCTCGTGCATATGTTATAACATTTGTTACTTTAAGCCAGACAAAGACACTAAAGAAAGCTATAGCTACCATCTCTGATAAATACAAATGTAAAATCCTTCTATGAGACATTAGTAAATTGAATGCACGGCAAACTGTATACACTATGATCAAGAGAGATTTGTCTCCGGCATGCAAAGCTGTTTTAACTTATGCAAGTCAATCAATCAGACAGTCCATTAATAGACCAAAGTAGGAAATTATCACCATCCTCCTAATTAAACAAGAAAAAAAAAAACCATCCTATAAAACGCGACATAATGTTTTAGTTATGAAAACTCTCCGGGACTGGACACACCTTTCCCTGGTGGCTTTGATGGCAATGCTCGGGAGAGCAGCCCAGACAGAGCCGTGGAGCTGGCCCCTGTGGCTGGGGTTCTGGTGAGCAGGCCCCAGGGGCTTGAGTGTGGGAGAGCTGACCTTGCCTCGCCTGCTGTGAGTGGTGTGGCACAGAGGTGATGCTCCTGGCCACCTTTGCCAGCTGGGAGAGCTGCCCCAGGATCATGAGAGCAGGATGGCTAGTCCTGCCCCTCGCCAGCTCGAGTACTTGGGAGAGCAGGTCCTGTACCCCACGTGGGCATCACCGTAGAGATGGCCCTGGGTGGAGAAGGTGCAGATGAGCTGGCCCTCGTCTGCCACGAGATGGAGAGAATGCAGGAATGATGCTCCCCAATACCTGTGGTAGCCTGGAGAGCCAGCCCCAAAGTCAAGAGCACAGGAGAGCTAGCCTTGCCTCTCACTGGCTACATAGAACTTGAGAGAACGGGCGGTGCATGTCACGCCTGGGCAACACTTTGCCTGGGCAACATAGACTGGATGGTAAAGGCACAGACAAGACATTGGGAAAGCAGGAGAGCTGGCCCAGCCTCTCTCTGGCAGAAACACTTAGGAAAGTGAGCCTCACACCTTGACCAGGCAGCGCAGTGAGGCTGGCTCTGGGTGTGGGCGAGCCAGCCTGAGGACATGAGAGCAGAAGAGCTGACCCTGCCTCCTGCCAATAGTGGCATTGGGTGGCCTAGTGGGAGTAGTTCTGGAAAGCTCACCTTGGAGGTGCGGATAAGGGAAAGACAGTGAGCCGAGCAGCTCAGCTACCACCCAGGCCCAGATCCAGGGCTTTGAGTTGGCCTACACTGAAATCTACAGCATCTCTGAACTTTAGAGACATGTGAAAGGCCAGTCCTGCTGATCTAAAGCTGTAGGATCTCCATGACACAGGGCAACAAGAGGACAATCGGGAAGAGGCCCAGCAATGGTGTCACTAAAGCCAGAGACCTGGAACCAAACCATTGACTCACTGCATTGATCATTTGCAAGTGAAGATGTGTAGACAGAGGGATGCGTGGTGGGACACACGGCCACACTGCAGCTTCTACAATGAGATGTTTTCTATGCTTTGTTTTGTTTGTTTTTTTGATGGTTTGCGTGTTTTTTATTTTGTGGGGGAGGTTGCGAGGGTAGAGGGTGGGTACAAGGAAATGAGGAGAGGATTAGAACTGAGGTACATGATGTGAGAATCCCATAGAATGAATAAAAAGTTTTTAAAAAATTTTGAAATTAAAAAAATTAAAATGTATTCTACATGGATGGTATTCCATAAGACATACCAACTAGCATGTTTATCAAGCATGACGTTGTCAGCAAACTCCACACATTCCACAAAAACCCGTCTGTTCTTTACTTATTTAACAGCCTATTCCTTCTCATAGCTGTAAGATAAGATGGTACTCTGTGACGGCCAGGAAGTAGAGCCTAAATTACTCTAGATATCACATATTTACAGTCTGCTCAGGGCATCCATCACTCCACAGCCCTGGCACCCAGGTACCACCTCAGAAATTTGGAAGGTACACCACACACTCAGAATCAGTATGTAAATAGCTTACCAACTCTAGAATACAACTACGGGTCAAGATGGAAAACATTGACCTAAGTAAGCATAAAGTAGTAGAGTCAAAAGGATTCTCGGAGGGAGGTCTTTGCATTTCCTAACCAAAGGGTCGCCATGGTAATGGGTGATGTGCTCTGTGCAGCGATGATGATTTTCAACTTGGGAGGCTTACTATCTTTGCAGGACAGCCTGTATATTTCCAGATAGCCTTATTAGAAGTCTCTTCCTTATATGTGACTTCAATCTTTACAACATCAACTGAAGGGCATTAGCTCTGTCCCCTGTGATCATACAGGGTGAAAACAAGCCCATTGCTCACACAGGCTTTCTACAGTTTTAGATACACTTATCATGTCTTGCCTGAGGGTCCTGTAGTTTAGGTAAATTCAGTTTTCTTTCTGTTGCTCCTTCAAATGTTTGGTTGGTCACTGAAGCTCACACTAAGCCCTTTCCCTATCACCCAACTGTGTGTGTGAATGTACATGTGTCTGTGAGAGAGACTGTGTGACTAGGTGACTATGTGTGTGTGCATGTCTGTATGTGGTTGTGTGACTATGTGTGTGTTCACATGTATGTATGTGAGTGGGTGTGCGTGTGCATGTGTATATAGGTCTGTGTATGAGTGTATATGTATGTGTGTGTGTGAGCAGGTATGTGTGTGTCTGTGTGTGACTGTGTGACTATGTGTGTGTGCACGTGTGTGCATGTGTGTATGTCTGTATGTATGTGGACAGGTGTGTGTGTGTGTGTGTGTGTGTGTGTGTGTGTGTGTGCATTGAATATGTAAGGTGATTTCCTCAATTCTCCACCTTATTTTTGGGACAAGGTCTCTTGCTAAACCTGAATCTCACTGACTTATCTATCCTAGATGGCCAGTGATGGCCAGGGATCTGTGTTTCTCTGCTCATCCTACAGGTGGTGACAGGTCCAGATGTATGGCCACATGGGTGCTGGGGATCTGAACTCAAGTCTTCATGCCTTTGCAACAAGCTCTTTATTGACTGAGCTATCGCATATCCCCTATTCCCCAGTCGCCCAATTTATCATCTCTTCTCTGCACACACTTATGTAGCAAATAATTTAGCTTCACCTCTCAAAAGAGCTTCCCTTTGCTGTGAGCTTTGGGAGATAACCTTGTGATAGCCATTAAGACCATTTTTGTTTAGGATAGAAGGTATCCACTTCAGATTTTAGGGGAGCATGAGCCTGATCAAGTACAAGGTTTAGGATCATGGCTTTGGGTCATGAGGTATCATCGCTCTGGGACTGGGGTCAACCTTGTGGGAAACTGCTCTATCTAGCCACAATAATAGTTGTAGATGTCATAGTTTATGCCAACATTGCTGGTGGCAATGTTCAGTGCATATTCCATATGCACGTATTGGGACAGTAACAGTAACGTGTCCAGCAACTACTAGAGGACTTACATCTGCAACATATCTCCTCAGAGAGTTGATTGGAGGCCACAGCCTTCTCATGTGATAAGCATTTTTTTTTTAAAAAAAAAAACCTTTATTGATTCTTTGTAAATTTCACATCATGTACCCAAGCCCATGCATCTCCTTGTCCTTTCATTGTTATCCTCCTCCCTTGCAACCTCCCCCACAAAGAAAACAAAAAATAAAAATGAGGAAAATTTTAAAATAAAAAAAAAAATAAAACAAACAAAAACCAAGCATTTCGTCAGGGAATCTGCAGTGTGTTGTGTCACAGTGTGTCACACAGTATACCCTTTTGCCCACACATCTTTACTTGGAAGTGTTCATTGCAATGAGTCATTGGCCTGGCTTCTGCTACACTATCAATACTGGATCCACACTGAGACTCCTGTAGGGTATCCTGTTGTTGCCCTGTGTCATGGAGGTCCTGCAGCTTTTGTTCTGCAGGACCGGCCCCTTCACACACTCTAGCAGTCCATGAGTACTTTTACTGAGTTCTGGAAGTCCTTCTACTGAATGACGGTGGTTTGGGGGTGCCTGCCAACCACACACTTGGCACCCGAAGTGAGGTGCAGACTCTTCTAGATCCCTTATATCCTTGAACCCAAATAACCAGAAACCTTAGGCAGAGCAGCATCCTGGGGACTGTGCCCTCAAACCTCAAACCTCTCTCAGATCTCGATCAGTTCTTCTAACAAGACCTTCATAATGGGAAATGGACTGTTTATTCGGATTGTATTTATCCAGCCAATACATATGATATGACTGAACAGCTTTAGGGCAGAACAGAAAAGACTACATTCATTAATAGTCTCTTCAGCATAACCAGGAACTAGGAATGTCATCACATTAAAGAAAAAGAGTCCTCGGAAATAAAAAAAGACAGCCAAGAGAACAAATTAGTAGACCAATAGAATAAAAGGCATACAGCTGTCCCTCGAGTCCACGGACTGCCAAAATTGCATATTTTAACAAAGCAAGGGACGCTCTGAAGGTTGTGCTTGGCAATTCAACAGTAAGACCTTCAGCAGGCATCATGCATGCAAACTGGTCTGAAATAGATGAAAGATTGTTAATCAGTCCAGATCAAAAGCAACAATGTCAATACCCTCACCACAGCTGGATATAACTACTGTCTTGACATTTTTCCCATTAGTTTTTCACTTCCTTTAAAAATCTTATTGAGTCCAAGAGGCCTTATTATCATTAATCATCAAAGCTTTGCTACAGCCATTTTTACAGTCCTGACACTTGTCAGCTAGCCTCTGCAATGGTCTATGGCTGCTTAACCAGGGGAGCGGGGCTAGGGACCATCTCCATTATGCCACAGTGTGGTTATCACACATCTTCAGGGTAAAGATGTGATCACTGTACTCTTTGGAAACCTTGCTTCCTTTCAAGTTTCCGTCTTTCTTGGGTCAGGAGTACATGTTCATCTTAATGTCAGAGACCTCTGATGGTATTCAAACTGGACTTAGGGGCTGATGAGGCATAAAGATAAAGTCGGGGATCATGTTGTCATGGTAACCGAGAGGCACTTCCCTGATTCTATTCACCTCTGTCCAGTGCCCTTGGACTTTCACAGAATTCTTGAGAAGAGAGAAAAATAAGGCTACAAATGGAATCTTTGATGCAGTGAAATCTGATCTCACCCAGTATCTTTTCTCAGGTCTCCCCGCCATTTTGATTGTTGCATTGTCCCATGATCACCTGGGTATCCTTAGTTATAAGCTTATGCATCTGGAATATTTTTATCCTCTTGCTTTCCTTTGAAAGTATTGGTTTCAGGTAGCAAACGCATATGCAGCATGTATTGGATGCAGTGTTTTGATAAAGCCTCTTTTCGTATCTCACTCTGCTCTCCTCTTTCAGAGTTGATATCACTACTAGGTGGGGTTGGTAGAGGACTGGGGAGATGCACTTGATAGAGTAGCTTGCTGGGAAAACACAAGGACCTGAGTTTGGATCTCAGCCCCCTACACCTCCTCCACCCCCGCCAATAAAAACACCAGGCACTGTGCTATGCTTCTGCAATGAGACCATTGGTCGGCCAGTCTAGCTAATCAATGAGCTCTTGGTTCAATGAGAGACTCTGCTTCAAAATGTAAGATAGCCAGTGATTGAAGAGGACAGCTAATGTTGACCTCTGTGCTCCCGCCCCTCCAGCACCCCCACCCCCAACACACACATAGAGGTATCCCAGGCACTGGACGAATGGCAGCTGCTTTACTTTGTAGCTCTAGAAACTCATGTGAGTCCCTTTCCTGGCACATTCCTTGGAAAAAGCTAAAATGGGTTGAACAGGTTAGTCAAGGCATCTAGGCACGATGAGTACATTAGATGAGAATCAAGACTATTTTGAGTTCTCAGAGTCAACTTATCTTGATCTGCTTTCTACACATAATCAGCAGAGAACACGTGACTATGAATCCCAGGAGTCTTCATTTGTAAATGCTTGGCTCTATTCTGACCTTCCCCACACTAACCAAGGAGATCTCCCTGCTCTGCCCCATCAGGCTGCACATCCCTGGGCTTTCCATATGTTATCTAAAGAAAAAAAAAAAGACACGTATTTACAGTGAGATAAGTTAGTGGTCATTGATACATCCTATCAGGAAGGACCCGGCCCAGTCTCTGTGTCCGTGCATACGTGTGCATGTGCCTGCATGTGCATATTGTATGTGTATGTGCATGTGTGCATGTACAAATGTGTGTGCACATGTGTGAAAGTGTGGTGTGTACATGTGTAAGTGTGTATAGGTGCATGTGCATCTGTGAGTATGTGTGTGTGTATATGCACCCACGCACGTATACGTATGTGTATGTGTGCATGACAGAAGACAGGGTTTCACAGATACTTGCAAAGTTCTCATCCACTGAACTAAGCCCCAAAGGCCTACAAATGGCCTCTCTATATCGTAAGCCTTGGAAGGCTTTCAGGAGTCTGTATGACATTCAGGGTCGGAATGAGCCTTGTCTTGTCTCCCTGGCCTGGCTCCTGACCAATGTCCTTTCTAGCACTTAGTTTGGGAATATGTTTTATGGGACAGCTGTGACATCCTGCTGCCATAAAGCCCATCGCTTTCTCACATTCTTATGTAAAACCTACTTTCACCTTTTTCCTACCCAATGTGACATGGTGTCTTATTGAGGTTTCATTTGCACTTCTCTGGTGACCAGCGCAATTATGGATGCGTTCCTGTGTTCCTTGGCCATTTTCATGTCTTCCTACAGAGAAACTTGTGTTAAAGTTCTTTTCAATTGTTTACCAGAAACTTCCGTTAAAGTTCTTTGTCCATTCTGTTGTTGTGTTTTTAGGATGGCTTTAAAAGTTCTAAATATTAAACAGGGTTCCAATATGAAGTCATAACTGGCTTGAAACTCACATGTAGACCAGGCTGGCATTGAAATCATAAAGATCCACCTGCTTCTGCCTCCTGAGTGCTGGGATTAAAAGTGTGTACCAACATGCCTGGCCTTCTCTGAAAACAGACAGGTTTGTTGTTTTTCAATCCCTTGGCAGTATCTTTTGATGTATAGGAGTCTCTTCATTTTTATATAACACTTATTTAGACATTGATCTTAATTTTAATTTTTTTCTGTATCTGTGGCTCACAACCCTTCCAATATGTGGTTTTGCTGCAAAGCAAGCTTGCCAATTAGAGCAACTAAGGATTGTCTGGCTTATTATGTGCAAATGATAGTTGTCCAATATGGTCTTCATCACTTAGAGGCTAGTCCCAGTCACCAGCCCAAGAATTGTGAAAGGCCATTTTCCCATATGTGCGTGCTATGGGCTTTCCTGGCTCCATTCCTTTTGAGACGGGGTAGAACTTAAATTTTGAGAGGTGATGAGGGTAGTGCGTGTTGCAGTGACTTCTGGGTATCATGTGGTTTAGAGAAACAGGATCCCAGAGTTCTCACAAGATGGGCCAACTGTGCCGGCATGAAAACAGACCTCAATAACTGGAAGGAATTGAAAGGAAATTGGGTTGAAGACTGGTTTCCACCACAGGCATGAGTGTAAGGAAAGATGGAACACAGAGGCGACCATTCACATACTTTAATAACTTCAGAGAGAGCCTGGGAAACTTTAATGAGGGATACGGGGGGGATGAGATATTTTTAAAAATTGTATTGTGTTATAAGAGTACATTTCCCTGTGGTTCTAGTTTTATTTGGTTGTAAGGTAGGTTGTTATTGTGTGGGCTTTACATTTTGTTAAAATTAGGTTACAAGTAGTCATTTGTCTCTGGGCTGGGCTTCTATGTCAGGGGCAAAGTGGTCCTGTTCCACCTGCAGTGCCAAAGTCAGGTACTTGAGTTTAAAATACAGAATAAATGTGATTTGACTTTCCTTTCTGTTCTTTCCAGAGTCCGGCATAGAACCCAGAGCCATGCAGATGCTAAGTAAGGAACTCAGTCCCTGCTCCTCACTCCCAGGTTCCCTGAAGAAGCCTATATGGACAAGTTTCTCAACCCCATGCTGACTGGATTCACAGAATCGGAGTTAAACGCACCTTCCTTCCTCAGGCCCTTTTGTTTGTTTGGGTTTGGTTTTGATTTTGTTCTGTTTTGGGAGGGGGTTGTTCTCCCAGTTCAAACTCAATGCTTTCTCTGTAGCATCATGAAGGGTACACTCTGTGGCCTGGCTGATGTCCCAAATTCCAGAGAGGAGGCTGGCTTCTTACAGAAGGAGGGCAAAGGTCTTTTCTTCCCATATCTAGACCTAGCATGGGGTCTAACATAAGAGTTATCTTTCTATAAACATTCAAGCAAGTATCTAATGGCTCAACGTATCCATTAAGAGAAGACTTCACTCCATGAAAAGTCATAAATCCACAACTTCTAAGTCTTAGCATCTAAGATAACTTTTTCCGTTGTTGTCTGAAGGATCCAGTGTCACAAGAAAGCCAATGTGAGTATTACTGAACTGGGGTTCCAGTGAGCACCCCTCCTACAAAGCTCACTCTCTTCTGTCTATGTAAGAGCAGCATGGCTCTCTCAGGCTCCAGAGCAAGCTGGCCTGCTTGGGTCTACACATATCACAGTCCTCAAGGACAAAATATTACAGGAAGGACATTCACAGCCAAGCTGTCACCTTAAGGCGTGTGCTCAGCAGTGTCCCCAAAGAGAAACCAACAGACACACTCTTGTGGCCTTAATCTGATAGCAAGTTTCTGGTCAGCTCATCAATACAATGTGAGGTGTACATGTTATGACCCCTTGGCTATTCTTAGGTAGACACCCAGATATGAAGTTCACAAGGCCTACTGAGGTCTAGCAGTTTGTCTTGGCTAAAAGGGGATGGTCAAACTTGTTGGCATAGCCTAACACCTTTGACATAGACAATATAAATATGTATCCCAGAAAGGGTGGCAAGTACCATCCTTGCTTGGGGTTAAATATAAGTAAAGGGAGCGGCTACCTGTGTGATGGGGTTAAATATAAGTAAAGGGAGCGGCTACCTGAGGGATGGGATTTGGGATTTACAACTTTTCTTATTTATGTTGCCATGCGAGTATATGCTGAGTGTGTGTAGTATCCACACAGGCCAGATGTGTTTACCTGGAGTTGGACTTAAAGGAGGTTGTAAGTCACCAGTGTGGGTGCTGGGAAGTGAACTCAGGTCTTTTGGAAGAGCGGCAAGCAAGTATTCTTAACTACTGAGCTGTCTCTCCAGCCCATAGTGGGATTTTGGAAGACTTTGTTAGAAAGTTCCAAAGGTCTCTGTTCTTAGTCCCTTGCACTGGCATACAGAATGTCCTGTTTAGACACACAGGTAGTTTTGGAGTCATTTGTTCAGCAAGCATGCCCTGATAACCTGAGGTACTACCGACTCTCTACCTGCCCTGGAAATACAAACACACATGAGACGGACAGGTTTGTAGTACAGACCCTATGTGTCCTGGGATGTCCAGAGGTCTTGGTTTTGTATGATCTTGTATCCCATCTGTTTATGAGAACCTGGATTTCTCACTTGCCATTACAAGACTTTCACCAAAATAGGATGGGTGGTATGGGCAGACCTTCTGGCTCTCTACCCATGTGCGAGGTATGTGGTAGACGGGAGGTCATACTTTACAGTATGAGCTCTGCTAAACTGAGAAATACCTTCTGTTGAATGTCTTTCTGGCTGATACGTTCACAAAATTAACAACTGTGCTGAGATCAGTTCTACACAGAGAAACGTGAGCTTTGGTTATCAAAATTCGTTAGAGTCCATCAGAATACAAGTGGACCTCAAAGTCTATGTGAGGAAGATTGGTTGGATCTTAAGTTCAGGAGAGCACACAGTTCTCTCTTTGCTTTCTGTCACTAGTTGGATTTGAAAAATATTTCACACTTTAAAGAGTAAAATGGAATAGCACAAAACTGCTTACAGCAGGCAACTTTACAGTGGACAAAACAAAGCGGTCTTTATGACTCACATCTGAGTGCTAAAGTTTTAGAAAGAAGTCTTCTAAATTAGAATTGAATTTTTTTTTTCCAAACTAAATTGTAAACCGTAATGACGTCCTCAATAGTTGAAAGAGGAAAAACCTCAGGCTTTGAGGCTGGTAATGAACTGCAATTATTAAAGACAACGCCTGCAAGCAGAGGACCTGGGAATACAAAGGACAAGAGTTCAAGCTACATAAAGGGTTAACCACGGGGAAATTCTGTAGCTCTTTTATCTTTTCTGAAAATTGATGTATAATTGTTTCTTACTTGAAAAAAAAAATGTATCCTACTGAAACAAACATACTATAGATCGTAGGGCACATAGATTTCTAGTGTGCAAAGAGAAAGGGAAGTTGCAGTTATCAAAATACACAGATAATTTTATGTTATCACACAAAAATCATGGTGGTTTTAAGATAATCGTTGAAAAAAAAATACGGCATTAAGGAAAACAGCCCTGCTATGATTACGTTTCAAAAACTATAACAAAAACACTGGGGGCAATCAACTTAAAGGGTTGAAAGGTTTATTTGGACTCACAGTTTCAGAGATTTCAGTCCACAGCCCATTGGCCTTGTTGGCCTGTGTTAAGATCAATTCTTGTGTGTGAGGGAGCAAGGTTGATCACCCTTTGCGAGCCAGGAAGCAAGGGGTCGTGATGGAAGACAGAGCCCCAATATCCCCTTCAAGTGCACTCTCCAATGATCTAACTTCCTTCCAGTAGCCACCACCTGGTAAAGGTCCTACTACCATTAGCACTGTGACATGGGACCAAGCCTTCCACACATGGGTCTTTCAGGGACACGGGCAGTCAGAAGCGTTGTGAAATCCTAGCCAGGTAAGGCAGAGGCAGAGCAAGGTCCATTAAGCTACGGCTGAAACAATTTTCCTTAACATTCAGAGAAGCCATCAAGACATTTTAACTGCTTTTCTTTGATGTGCAGAGATATTTTTCATTTTGCAAGAATGTTGGAGAGTAAAGTTTGCACGTGATCTTAGCCAACAGGCTCAGAAGTCCGTCAGAGTAAATTCTGAAGGGGATGGTCTCTCGGATCACCAGGGGTATCCAGAGGCTATGTTCAGACACTCACTTCTCAGAAGAGAGAGAATGTGTAAGTGACAATGAAAAAGAACAGCCTGCTGGTCAGGTCCCCAAAAGACCTTTCCGAGCACAATTTGGATAGCTGTAAAAATGATATTAAATGCATTGTTGAGCCTGCAAAAGAACAAGACGTCTCTTGTCAAAGTCGGGGACTCGGGAGAGGCAGAGTAGCAACACTTGCTTTCTGAAGCTGTTTGCCAGCCAGGCTTTAGTTTTTATGTGACCTGGGCTGGGGGTGGGGTTGGTTTGTGAAATAGAGAGACAGAGCCCCAGACCAGTCCAGTATGGACATTTTATTAGGAAAATTCCCCTTCTCCAACAAATGTTCCTCTCCCATATTGAGGACATGATTTTCTTGTCCTCTAAAACACCAAAACAGTGGAAAGGAAATCGTCCTAAGAATTTGGAACCTCAGTCTGAATCACACGAGGGCCCGATTGATCATCTGGAGTCTCAGGATCTGGGTGGTCCAAAATATTTCAAGCTGAGAATACAATTTAGACTATCCTTAGCTGGCACCTCGTAGAACTAAATACAAACACTCTGTAAAGTAAACCCTTCTTACCCAGGTCTCTGGAATAAAATGCCAATGCAAAGGAGCAGTTCCCAGACAACAATAAACACAGGAGGACAGGAGGCACCAGGAGATAGATCCAGCAGGAACCGCAGATGGCCGATTGAGATGAACACATGGATTTCAAGTAAACAACAGAAAGTTGATTAACATCTTTAAGGAAATTAAGATGTTCAAAGAAATAAACAACAACAAAATGACCAGGAAGGACCAGTTCCTGCTCTGGGATCTGTTTAAAGAAAAACAGATCTGGGTTTAGCCTTCAACTTTAAATAACTAGACAGCCAGACAAAATTTAAGGGGAAACAAATGGAGGGTGGGGTTGGGATGGAATAACAACAGGTAACTGAGAAGTGGGAACCAGCCTTTCAGAAAATGGAGGAACTCCGGGGACTGGGAGTCCACACACAAGGATGAAGAACAAAGGTCAGAATTCTGGGGCGTGGGGAGCAGGACAACTGAAAGTTTTTTAAATAGCAGAAAGCGGAGAGCCATAGGTGCTCTAAGTTGTTGCCTATTGCCTAGAGCAGTGGCTTTCAGGCCCTGAGTGACTGACTCCATTTACAAAAGAGTGCACTGTGTCCATTTTGAGAGCTCATGCTGAGGCAGTGTGACTCTGCATCTTGTCTGCATATAAGAACAGCATCAACCAGGCAGTGGTGGCACAGCTTTTAATCCCAGCACTTGGGAGGCAGAGGCAGGTGGATTTCTGAGTTCGAGGCCAGCCTGGTCTACAGAGTGTGTTCCAGGACAGCCAGGGCTACACAGAGAAACCCTGTCACGAAAAACCAAAAAAACAAAAACAAAACAAAACAAGAACAACAACAACAAAAACCCAGCATCCCCCTGTGTCCTGCACAGGCCTACAGCTCAATTAATCAGGCAGTAGAGAGGCCACTATCTCTGGGCTTACCAAGAAACGTGTTGACACAGGAGCCTGTCAAAACCCAACAACAAAACCTGTCCTGTGAATTTACAGAGCTCGCCAGACCAATGAATGGTTGCACACTGAAACCTGGATCTTCTGTATGAATGGACGTTCTCAGAAAAGCTGCACCTTCGCACTGAAACCCGGAAGGCTCACTTAGTGAACGGGTCAGATCTTCAGAGACTGTAGAGGGGTGGGAGCATTGCAGGTCCAGAGTGGAACTATAATTTATCTCCGGCTCTCCTTAGCCCTCTGAAGAGTCATCCCTTGCCTACTTCTGTGTTGCCCCTAACATCCTGTGGCTAACAGATGAAAATCTTTTGGACTATATTAGCTTAAGAAAAGCCTAGATTCCAACAACCAAAGGCTATGTATGAGTCATCAGACAGCGTCTGAGGCCTCTGGCTGGGCTTTCTCTACTTTTCTTTGACTGCCTATTGAATGCTCCTACCAATGTGTTTGGAGAGTGTTTATGACTTTGCTCTGTTACTATAAAATCTTCATGAAACTACTTCCCCATTGAAAGGGTTGGAATTTGGGTGCCCATCTAGGCTCCTAGGCCATGGCCATCATATCGGCTTCCTGGCTTCCTCTGAGTGGAGATCGTGGGTTTTGTGTGGACACACAAACGTAGAGACTCTCCCTGAGATGGCAGAACCATCCACCTGTCATCAGAACATTCAGTTCACATGCCAGGGAGCAACCGAGACAATCTCCTGGATGGATCTCCTTACTTGATGCAGCCCCTTGAATTTCTCTTTCTCTGGACCCGAAGTCTACAACAGGATCCTTAATACTTTAACTACTTGTGATGACCGTCTTCACGTTGGCCTCAGCTTCCAGGTCTTAACTTTCAGGAAGGCTTCCTGTAACACTCTCAGTTCTATAAGCTTTCCATCATCAATCTATAATCACACACACTCACACTCACACTCACACACACTCACACATATACACTCTCACTCACATACACACACATGCACACATTCATTCACATACACTCATACTCACACACATACTCACATATATATGAACTCACACAGGCACACTCACACACATACACTCATATATACACACACACTATTGTATGAAAAGGAGTGTGTGATTCAAGAGTTAATACCAATAATTAAGCCTGGAATAAGAGGACCTCTGATTGCCAACGACCAGGTCAATGAAGTAGACTCGGTAGTATATGTGAAGAAAAGCCAAAGAAATTGGTTCAGCATGTGAACTTACTGCCACCTACTAGTCTCTGACCACCGTGGGAAGATGTAAGTGTCTACGATCCTCACACAGGAAAAATCCATCCAGATATCATCAGATAGGAATACAGTCAGATATTCCAAGGAGACAACAGGGCATGATATAGTGTGTGTTTAAGCAAACAGAGCAGGATTGCTGATTCACAGGTCATCAGACAGACAGAGCTTGACAGGGCAGTGTTCTGATCATGGAGGTAAGTTTGTCGGGTCGATTCACATTGGTTACTAAAGACGCAGGCTTTACAATCAAGCCGGGTCAGTCCAAACGAGCGTATACCAATATGGAACCCGAGGGAGAAGCTATCATCATCGTGAGGAGTTCATAGGACAGGGGGCTGAGTGATGTAAACAAAAAAGCAGAATTGTTCTGCCGCACCATATTGGGAGAGAAGACCTCAGAAAGGCTTCCGAGGAGACGGCATCCTGGGTAGGCCCTGGGGGACACAGGAAGGAATACACATTTAAAAAAACATGCATGTGCATGTATATACGTGTTTGAGTGCATGTGTGTGGAGGCCAGAAAACAACATCCGTGGTCATTCCTCAGGAACTGTCAACCCTGTTTTTCTGTGACACAGTCTCTCATCAGCCAAGAACTCAACAAGTGGGCTGACACACTGAACTCTCTCTCAGGAAGGCTGGTATGTGGGGGCACAAAACTAGGGAGTGCGTGCTTACAAAAGGGGGCTGCCAAACTGAGAAACCACTTCCTGCAAATCCGAATTGACCCTGCTTGTATGCAGCAGTAAGAAAGAGCAGAGAAGTGAAAACAAATTACATCTGGGGTCGTGGTCCTAAAAAGCTGAGTGACCATCGTCAGGTGTCGTAAGGTCTGCTGCTCTTCACGAACCAGCAGCGACTTCACCTTACCGTCTCTGTCCTGTGACATCTCTCTTGTTCCGGAGTGAAGCTTGGCTTGGCTTTGGTTAAAGCATCATGAGCTTCATTAGACAACATGGCACAACTTAACCGTTGCCGTGAATAAATCTATTCGAAAATTATTCAATTACACAACAGAATGAATTATCACCTCATTTGCATGAACCAAAAAAAAATCTATTAATGCTCAATTGAGCCTGAATCAGTAGTGAAACAGGTGAGAATTTATGGTTGGATACTCTGATTGAAGCTCAATTAATGTTCAAGGCAGTTTTTTAATGAATTAAGTCCTGACTCATTTGTATGCTCCGTCCTTTCCAGTGCCTAATTGTGCCTAAATCAAGCTATCCTTGAGTAGCCACAGAGCCCTTGGGGTGCCTGAGGGCATCTTGGGCTCCTCTGTGCACTGGCCTGGACTAACCAAAAGCTGTGCTCCTTCAGCTGTTTGCTTTTTCTGTAGTGAACAGAATGGCTTGTGATATGATGATTAGTTATAAAAGATAACAATAAGCTGTGGGTTTGGAGTCCCACATTTAGCTCAACGGGTATCAGCTCTCCATCAATACGGCACAGGGCAGAGCAGCTGTGAAGGGTTGGGGCTCTGAAGAATGGATGGTGGGGAGGCAGGAAAACCCAGTTAAGCATGGGTAATAGGGGTAGGTAGATGAGGAGGGAGATGGCAGCTTATCCACATCAGTTGAGGCAGCTTGGCTCCTTCCTCCCACCCGCCCCTTCTTCCCTTTGTGCAGGCTAAGGGCTAGTGTGCACATAATTATCATGTATCACACTTGGGTGTTTCATGTCTGCCCTCCAGCCCCCACCCATGCCCCTGAGCTGTCACCAGCTATAGTGTTCCCAGGGTCCTACCTGTTACCACCCACTGAATTTGCTCTTGAATGGAGAAGTGATTGAAATGAACAAGTAGGTTAAAATAAAACTTGAACGTAGGCTCCACATTTCTCCAGCTGGCTCTCGAATGTGTTTGGTAGGCTCCATCAGACCCCGGGGAATGGGTCCCTAGAACTCCTCTGGTCCCTATAGGCTGATCTGAAGAACACTGGCCTTCGTGAATAGCAGTTAGGTATTATGAACCAAGCAGGATCTAAAATGCAACATGAACTTTCTACCAAATGTGGAATGCTCTTCAGCAGAACCTCCCCCCACCCTACTCTGTAGTTCACACAGATATGTGTCAACCTCTGTAGCATGTTACACACAGGCTCTGCCTCAAAGCTTCTCCTAGTGTGGCTGCCATTGTTGGTATTCTGTGAAGGATATGTCTCTATCAAATACATCACACCCTGGTCTGTAGGATTAACAGACGCAACTGGGGGGGGGGTGTCTGCAGTAGCTCCTCCTGAATCCCCTTAACCTCAACCTCATCTCCTTAATCTCACCTCAATCTTGTGTAGAGAGTTTAGAGTTTGTGTCTTAGTCAGGGTTTCTATTCCTGCACAAACATCATGACCAAGAAGCAAGTTGGGGAGGAAAGGGTTTATTCAGCTTACACTTCCATATTGCTGTTGATCACCAGAGGAAGTCAGGACTGGAACTCAAGCAGGTCAGAAAGCAGGAGCTGATGCAGAGGCCAGGGAGGGATATTCCTTACTGGCTTGCTTCCCCTGGCTTGCTCAGCCTGCTCTCTTATAGAACCCAAGACTTCCAGCCCAGGGATAGCACCACCCACAAGGGGCCTTACCCCCTTGATCACTAATTGAGAAAATGCCCCACAGCTGGATCTCATGGAGGCACTTCCCCAACTGAAGCTCCTTTCTCTATGATAACGCCGGCCTGTGTCAAGTTGACACACAAAACCAGCCAGTATAGTTGGGCTCGCTTAGATCTGCGTCAGGCTGCCTCCCTGTGTGTTGGGCAGGAAGGCTGAAGCCTCCAGTGTAATGAAAGGAATTTATGATCCACTTGGCCCAAAGAAACACCTGCTTTACAAGCCAGAGTGAGTAAGATGCTACGATGGTGCTCACACACTGGCCTTCTCACCTTTGAATCGTATGTTCTCAAAGGGCCTCCCAGACATTTTGTCCACAGGATCTAATTCTGTTTCAGAAGTGGAGGGCAAGAATGGACCATGATGGCAAGGTTGAAAATGGGGACTGAAATGGTCCCTAAGTCCCAGAAGTGGTGTTGACAAATGGTGTTCCCTGGCCTCAGAGTGTGGCTCTGCCAGCCCAGGTGGCGGCATCTCATTTGGAGACTACAGCTGTCCCGATCCACCACACTTCTTTGGGAGCTCAGGGTGAAGAAAGTTGACAAATTCCAGTTGTGAGACTGATTGTCTCATCTGGGGAAGCTGCTGATGCTTCTATTCAACCAGGTGCTTGAGGAAGCTCGTTACCGAAGGCACAGTGAACCCTGGCATCACCCACACCTCCTGCGTATCCCTTCGTCACCAAGCTGATATGCAGCCAAACTTCAGGACCCAGCGGGTGATAACCTCTCCTACTTCTAGGGGCCTAGGAGCCTGTTCTCTCAGGAATGCCTCAGAGACAGCGCCATCCCAGGAAAGGAAACCCACAACGATGGTCCTATCTGTGGGCAGCACCCAGCTCTCTGGTTTGGGAAACAGAGCCGCTTTTCTTGCTGGAGCTCCCAGGCTGTGTGGTATAAGTATCCTGAGGAGATGCGGCTTTATTGCTGATGGAAGATGTGAGATGGCTTCGCAGACTCTCTAGACGAGTAAAATGGCTGCGACTGGCTAAGTTCCTCCATGGCTAGTGCCGAGTGAAGCACTCAGGCCACTGCGCTCCACTGCAGGCTATCAGAGCCCTGCTTCCTCTGCCCTACTGAACATAGTTTGTGTGTGTGTTCGTGTTGTCTTGTTACTGGGGGCTGAACTTGGCCTGCCCATGCTGATCAAGCAGTCCACCACTGGTGGACTGAGCTGCTAAGCTGTGTTGCGCCCCTCCACCATTTTTATTTTTTTTATTTATTTTGAGGCAGAGTTGCACACTAAGATGCCCAGACTGGCCTTGAACTCGAAATCCCCCTGCCTCTACCACCAGAGTAATGAGGCTCACAGGCCTACATTACTAGGCTCAGCTCTTAACACTGTCATGTGATATTTGATTGAGCCCTGGTTTGTGGCTTGGGTCTGGAACTAGGGACTTTCTTTCCATTTTCTTCTTCGTTTCACATTCCGCTTCACCAATGCACCTAGCCACCAGTCTCAGTGTGAGGGTTTGGAGATACTCGGTACAGGGAGTGGCACTATTAGGTGTGGCCCTGTTGGAGTAGGTGTGTCACTGTGGGTGTGGGCTTTAAGACCCTCATCCTAGCTGCCTGTTAGTCAGTACTCTGTTAGGAGTCTTCAGATGAAGATGTAGAACTCTCAGCTCCTCCTGCATCATGCCTGCCTGGATGCTGCCAGGTTCCTGCCTTAATGATAAAGGACTGAACCTCTGATTCTGTAAGCCAGTCCCAATGAAGAATTGTCCTTATAAGAGTTGCTGTGGTCACAGTGTCTGTTCACAGCAGTAAAACCCTAAGACACTCAGCTTAGTCCTCATAGAACAAGGTAAGGTCAAGGAAGCCACCTGAATATACACACTGGCCTTTCTGGCCCCTTCCCAGTCTAAACTCTCACTTACCAGCCTCTCTACTCAGGCTTTATGGACCCACATGGTCCATGGAGACTTCATATCCATTGACAAGTGGTCACTGGACATTGACAACCATTCCAGGTGCCATATTAGGCAGCAGCAACACACCGGGAGACAGTGGCATAGCTCTGCTTTGTAACAAGCCATGTGAAGTTGAACCAGGAACTCAACCTCTCTGTGCCTCAGCTTCCCAATCTTTGCCGTAAGAACAGTGGTTACGAGTCACCATCATAAGTAGGTGTCCATAAAGCGTGTAGAATAGCCCGGGTGGCACAGTAAGAGGTGATATCACTATGCTTTCATTGAGAAGCATCCCTCACAGAGAGCTAATGTATACACCACACGAACTGCCTGCCGTGTAGCTGAGAAGCCAGAAAATAAGAATCGGAAACAATTTTCTCCTCCTTCCTCTGATCCCGCAGTTCATAAGTTAGCGTCTATTCGAGATGGGGGAGATCCTGCACTTGCTTCTTCCTCTCTATCATGGGAGGGGAGCTTGGTAAACGTGAAATCAAGGATGAGCAGCTCAATGGTGTCCGTCTGTCTCCTCCTTCCCCTAGACTGTGCCCTGCCTTCCTCTCTGGAGCACCATCACTGTCTGGGGAAGGGATCCTGCACTGCTGATCTGAGAGTCCTGGGGCCTCTGTGGAGGGGCAGGGAGAGCCCCCTCTGCTGGAATTGAGAGGGTTTGGGGGTGTCAGTTCCTAGTCTACCCTTGAATCCATGCTAGTTGACTTCAAATCTGAAGGGAAGAGACATCCATCGGCAAGCTCAGAAGTTAAGCCAAGAGAAGATAAAGTCAGAACCCAAAAGGGAAACTGAGGACTCTCCTGGCTTCTATCCGGTCCTCACATGGCTATGCTTCTCTATCTAAGAGTGGCTAGCAGCAGTGGGCAGAGAAAAGACTAGCTATAATGATGGTCTGGCCACCGTGGGGGTCCAACTGGGGGAGGAGTGATTCTCCCGATCAGAGAGGACAGATCAAACTTGGAGTATAAGAAATGATGAGCGAACCCAGGCTGCCGCCCAGCAGAGTCCATACCACATCATTTCTCCCCTAATGACTTGCACATATCATGCCAGAGGAGTTAATCAACAGACAATTGCTGCTTGGGTTGTTAAAAAAATAAATAACTGTCTCTGTAAATTCTATAATGAACTATGAAAATACCACCGGCCAGGGAAGAGACAAGTAGGGAGGAATAAGAGAGAGAGCGGGATACTGAGCAATCTCATAAAGAAGGACTTCTTCCTGTGTCCCAGAGATGCTCTGAGCTCACTCTCTTTGCTCCCTAACCGTCATTAAAATGTATAAAAATGAATGTTTTTAAAGCAGCAATACCAAGAATTATCAGTGCTGCAGTTGCCTGGCAACCTGAGACTTTGGTTATTTTATTTCTAAACAGGGAATGCTATAAACTGGTATCCGGAGTTTGTGCAAATAGTTCTAAATTGATGTTCTCCCTGTAAATCAGGGAGATAATCCAGCATTAATGTGCATTTAGAGGAGGTTAAATATGCACATGTGCGCTCCTCTCATACACCATGATCCTTACACAGAGCTTCTCCCCAATTTCATGCTATCTTGAGTCAATCTTAGAGCTGATATTCTTTTGCATTTTTTCCCTGACAAGTATCTATTTAATTTTATGGTACCTGTAAGTAATCTACATTCAATCTAGAGGAATAGGACTGTGTGACGCGTGGGGTGTGGGGTGTCACGGCTGACAGCAGTCTGTAACATGCACTCCAGTTTCCCATAACCCTTCCAGTCTCCCAAACTTCTTCAGTGAGTTCGAAGAACCCCCAAATCTATCCAGACACGAGGCAGATGAGTGATGAAACTTTTAAGGCCTGTGCCTGCAGTGGTGGCCCTATGCGGCCCAAATGGGCAGACCTGCTGCCGCACCTGGTGTCTGCAGGCATCTGCACCCTACTGCCTCTCAAATGAGCAGAAGTGTTAACATTTTAGAAAAAGCTGTCTCTGTGTATGAAACACCAACCTGCTACCCCCTGAGTCTCTGACTGGCATTTGGTTTTAGTACTGCCTGCTGGTTTGAGGGGGTTGCTGTGTTCAGGTGCTCCGAAGTCCTTAAAATAACATTGATTCCTTACCCTACTGGAGCCTGAGGAAGCAAGAGTTCCTATGACAGGCTGTGCAGGGATGTTCTGGCCCTTTGGTGAGACAGAGACTCTGGAAGTAGATGCTACCTGGAGTGCTTATTTACAGTCTGATGTTTGACAAGAGACTGGCCCTGGTGCATTTCAAGTTTGGTGGAGCCATTCTGCCATAGAGGGAAGTAGAACAAGCATAGTTCTCTGAGCCCAGCACTTGCTAGTGACTGCCATGAGTAAAATGGGGCATCTCGGGCTGCAGCACAGAACAAACTCACGGCTTCCCTCACAGGTGGCTATGCCGCAGCATTTCCCAAGTTGCCAAAGAACAGCATCATAAACAGACACAACATTAGAGTGATACAGGATGATATTCCATGACCTTATAGGCATCCAGACATTAGCAAATACATGTGGTTTAGAAGCAGAGAGCAAACACCCTGCTGGCAAAATGAACGCATAGATATGAGGCTTCGGGACTAAATTCCCTAAATAGCAAAGGGATGAAGAGGGCTTTCCTGAAAAGCCCCTAGAACTCACTACAGGACAGTTTGGAAGTAGCTTTCTCAAAAACTGACCTGTGCAGAAGTGGTCAGCTCAACAGGACAATGACCTTAGTCTGTCACAAGCTCCTAGACTTCTTCTCACAGAATATAACTCCCCTAGGACAGAGACAAGACCAGTGAGGAGCCACAGTGACTCTCTAGGCTCACACAAGAGGTCGTTCCAACACTTAGCCCCTTTCTCATTATCAAACCAACGAGCAGTCTGTTCTTCCTCTCACATACACTCCTAGCCGCTAACCCATCAAGGACTAGCATAGACTTGTACAAAAAAAAAAAAAAAAAAAAAAAAGAAGAAGAAGAAGAAGAAAGAAAAGAAAAAGAAAGAAAGAAAGGAAGGAAGAAAGAAATAATCTCTTGCCTCTTTAATGGTCAATTCTCAATTAAAAAGCTTCATCATTTTGCAAAAGCGCATGTACGCTGGTTTGGCTCCTGTGAAGTTCAGAATAAGCCCCTGCTCATATTGGATTCGATGGCTTATTAAAGTAACATTTTCTCTAAATGCAGTGACAGTTACAAATGAAATTATGGGCTTTGTGGCTTGAAGGATCCGTGTGGTGTGCAAAGAACATGCTTTCTCAGGGCTTGTACCCATCCCATCACAAGACCACATCTAAAGGGGACCAGGCTCCCTCGTAGAGAACTTAGTTGCAGTTAGAATTTCAGGGTCTCTAGAAAGTCTGGGATCTTCAGAAGGGCTGGGATATCAGAGCACTTTAGCTGAAGCCAAGGTCACCCGACAGATCCTTGCAGTGGCCCCTCGGGGACCAGCTCCCAAAGTGAACACCTAGAAAACTGGTTTATGGCATGAGAATTCCTGCTAATACCTCTGCTCATTTTTTCCCCCCTGCTCCACAGTTGTGGAGACTCCTAGCACCTTGCTGTGCAAGAAATGGTGAGAAATAGCAGACAACTATAACGAATGAGCCTGGGAGAAAATTTGCAAATGTGCTGTCAGAAATCTCAGAACAAGGACAGATTTCCCTGGGTGTGAGACTCCCTGAAGTAAGAAGAGAGCAATTTGTGCTTCCTGTCATTGCTGAGCTGACTAGGGGGGCCTAGTGCCCTTGCTGATCTCCTTGTGCCCCACCCCCAATCGTTTTCTGAATGGTGTCACCATTTAGGATTGATAAATGAATGGCATTGGGATTGGCCAGGGCAGCTTGTGCTGCATAATGGCCGAGGTGGGGAGCTGACTCCGCGCCTGCGCCTGTCATCGGCAGAGGCAGAACCATTCAGAGCACATCGAGGGTGCCTGTGGGAGCACGCGGGATGGGTAATGAATCCCGGCTCACTTTCCAGCTTGCTCACATGACAAATGGTCCGGTACAGTGATGAAGAGAAATGGAGACAGGCTCTATCCCCTCTGTGCACATTCCAGTTAATTTCCCAGAAGCAAGCACAAGTAATGCCGCTCCTAAGCAGTTGTCTAGGGTGACGGATGAAGAGCAGAGGGGGTCTTGTGTTCTGGAGAGATGGGGGGAGGGCAAAGAATATGAAGTTTGATTTTTTTTTTCTGGGATGACTTTTTCCCCTGAAAGTGAACAGAATACTAGGAAGCCAGCTGCCAAGAAACATACCCTTGCCCGGAAAGCCAAAGCAAAGGTTTAGTCTGCTAGCATCGTGCAGCACAGCATGGCTCTAGAGTGCCGTCCTCTAGCGAAGGGAATGTGGACCATCCTGCTGGGCTGAACACCCTGCTGTGTAGAGGCGGCCAGTATCAGGCAGAGCTTGATGAGAGCAGGGACCAGCTGGACACTTGACCTCAGCGACTAACCGTCTCCCAAACTGGGGAAAGCCACACAGTTTGATCTTGTCATCCGCTGCCTGGCAGATTTGAGAAAATCGTTGTCTTACCTTCCTGTCTTCTGAGAGGGAATAGTTTCTAGTCCAGACCGATCAGTTCGCAAAGGAGATTCACAGACACCAAATACTAACTAAGTCTACGCTGTGGCTGAGAATACAAGAACGTGTCAGAACAGATGCCTTTCAAGCTTCTGCAAGATGGCGGTCATTATGGCCCAGAGGATGGCAGGTCAGATTCCCTGGTCATGAGATGGCTGGCCAGGCCACCATGCTTGCTGACGCTGAGCAGTGTACTTCCCAGCAAGCTGCTGGTGATTTGTTAAGTAGAACCAAGGTCACTGATGGAAGCCTGTGTCCACAGCTAAATGGCTGTTAGGGTCGGGGGACTACTCCTTGACAGGGCCTCATGCAGACACAACATTTATGTTAAGTTTATGTTTACATACAATATAAACACTTTGCTCATCACCTGTGTGGCCGGAATGTTAGGAAGGGACTCTTGGAATCAAGCAGGATGTCCGGGTTGGGGGGTGCGAGGGGGGTTAGGGGGGCTGGTGACATTCAGTTACAGTCTGTTAGCTTTCCCAAGAGGGCAGGTTGCTGGCCATTAGGACTAGCCGATGCTAAAAATATGTTTAACCTAATGAGAGTCCTTGAGCGAGTAATAAAAATAACTCACAGGGCTTCCCTGTTTGTTTAGAGTGGAACCAAACTGCAACCAGAAGGAACTTATCTTTACCTGATAAAAAAGTTTCCATATGCTTATATTTCCCAGCCTTCCCACCACCAATTCAATAATTTGAATAAAACAGGTATGATCTACTTACTACCTAGCCAGTGACCTCATAACAAGGCAGCATTTTGAGCTGTCTCTACATGATAGCCCAGGAAGTGGTATGTTCAAAAACATGGTCCTCATTTTCTGGAAGTCAAGCAGGTCCTGTAGAACTTCTGTCTTTGGAAGGCCCTCAGCCTCTACAGTCCTACCCCCACAATGACCTTTCTCTTTGCCAGGTCCCCAATATTCTGAGCTATTTCACAGCAGAAATCATAGAACATGATAAACCCTCACCTTGAAACGGTACTTGCAAGGACAGGGAACGCCACTTTGGGGTTTATATGGCTGGGATACCAATCTCAAGAAGGGGTACAACCAGGATTATAACCACCAGGTAAGCACCCGAGAGCAACCCAGAATGATCGTCCTGGTGGAAAATGGTGTTTGGGTGTCTGTTATCAACTTGGACCAGGAGAAAGGAGAAAGCAAGGATTTGCCATGAATCCCAGGTACTCCCAGGACATCCCCAAGTCCCCTGTTACTCCCACAGCAGTAATTTGCATTTAAAGGATTTTTATGGGTTAAAACAAAATGTCCCCTACATAGTTACTCATGGCAATTCTGCGAGGTAAACACTGTTCCCATTTAAGTCTGATAAAATGAAAATGAACCAGATCATTGACTGGTCACCATTGGTCATTGGTAACAGCCTTCTAGATCCCAGGGGAAAAAAAAAGATTTTTCACACCTATTCTGCATCTTATTTCCCTGTGATGCATATAAAATACAGAGTTGTAACCCAGAGTCATAACCCTCATTTTAAGATGAGTGGAAGTTCCTATAGCTAGTGGGAAACACAGCTGACTTGGGCAATGGGGTTGAGGGGTGACTAAGGCTGGGTCATTCACAAGCACTGGTAACATGACATGCTTAGGGCTGTCCCAGAAATGAGAGACACTTTGAGTCTATCTTCCTGGAGCAGGAACGGTAAAAAGGCCAGGAACCTGCATACAGGGTAAACATTTCCATGGAATGAGACATGGATACCCCCATCCCTCACCCCAGGCTTTTTAAGCTCGCAGAGGTAGGGATATCAGACATCATACAGGATGCCTGTGATGTCCATGCACTAATAAAAGGGGTTGGACTTGAATTAAAAATTATCTGTTGTTTCCCTGACATCCATATCTCACGAGAGGTACTCTGGCGGTTTTGATCTGGCTGCTCCACCGCTTTTTGGTTACTGCATGCCACACTGTGGAGCAGACCACCAACGTGATGCTGGCATTAATTACCCCACTGATGGTAATCATGACTACAGGCTGCCATGAGATAGCTTTCTGTTTCATCTTAGAGGCCTCACATAAGGACTGTGCCAGAGTTAACTATCTGCAGCACTTTTCCAATTTGGAAGATGACGTATTATATGATCACTAGCTAAAGCTAATCTCTGTCACTGAACTCATAGCCCAGACCAGACCAACCCTCAGCTGCACTTCTCCCAGGGCATCCCTCCAGGACAGAGACTCAGTCAGGCCTCTAACGCTATGCACACACCATCTTGCTGTCCAATAGGAGAGTCACTTACTTGTAGGGGATGTGTTTGCTCCCATTGACCAAAGCCAGGATGACGTTGCCCAGAGCAGACAGTGAGAGGCACAGCCCCGAGCCTCCTTCTCGGTTTTTACTGAGAGCTTTCACACAGCTGCCAAGGTCGATGAGATGCAGGCGGCTGCGACCTCCAGACACTGGTACAGGGGAAGACACAAGAAGAAAGGGGGAGAGTGGGTAAGTTCTGGGCAAGATGTTTTTCTCTTCTTCCTGTAGCTCTCTGAGAATCATGGGAAAGGGAGAGACAATCATTTGGTAACACAAACAAGCCAAGCCAAGGTTTCAAATACCATCAGGGCTCTTAAATTCTGTCTTCCACATACCACAAACCTTCTCAAATCTACTGTCACTTATTTTACAAATGAAAGCATAATTCCTGTAGATCAAATGGTTCACTGTAGGAAGCTAAGGGTTTTAGCTAACCGTTCCTTGGATGACAGAATTCTGAGACTTACCGAGTCGAAACCCCCAACAGTTCGTGAGTGATTATCTAGTCTAGCCAGGTTGGTAACTCCAGGAAAAATCTGGAAGATGTGAGATCCAGGTGCAAAGGCAGGGGAGAGCCAAGTGTTTGCGGAGTGTCTGCCAATTGCCAGGTGCGCAGACATCTACCTTATTCAGTTCTCACACAAAATCATCTAAACACCATCACCCTCTTCTTGCAGATGAGGAAATTAAAGTTCAGAAAAGCTAGGAAATCCACCCAGGAATTCGGGCCACAATGAAGCAACAGGAAGAAGACTACAGCTTGTATCCAAAGCAACCAGAAATAAGCAGAATGTGTCTAAAATAGCTGTTTTAAAGACATTAGGCCTTAGACAGAGGAGAGCGATTCTCGAGGCACATGAGACAAATAAGGCAAACACTTGTGTCTCATCTAGCTGTGCTGAGAGTTCCCAGGTTTGGGGGCAAAGCGCCCAGACAGAACCCAATCAGCCTTGATGAACTCAAGAGAGATAGAATCCAAAGTCTAGGGAAGCCAAGATAGCAGTCGTGAGCAGGACAGAACACTGGGGAGGAAAGAATTCTCGGATTCGCAGACAGTCTCTGGACGTTTCAGCTGTGCGCTCATCAGCAGGTGCACACAGGAAAGTGCTGAGGCAAGGCCAGGGCCATCCGTTCCCCCACAGTCAGGTCGGAAAATCTAAAAGTTCACGTGCAAAGATAAATGAAGATGAAAAGGAGCAGGCCAGCAACCCCACCATGAAAACGTCCTTGAAATAAAACGCAGAGCTGTTAGAATCCACAGATAAGGCGTTGAAAAGCAGTTACTGCCATTCTGTGTCAAAGTCCAAGTGCTTAAACAGACACGGACACCCTGAGCCATATGACAAGATCTGTCTCGATTAAAACAAAGTGTGTACAATAAGCTTGAAGAGCTTAAGAACAAAGTTGGGATTACGTCTGAGAGTTCACGCCACGTTACGCGTGAGCAGAAGGAAAGGTTCGTGAATCTGATAATATATCAGTATAAATCTTCAAAATAAAATATGGGCAAAAATACAAAAGTAAACAACGGAAGAGTAAAGGAGGGAGAAGGAGGGAGGAAATTAAAAGGGCTACAGGTGTCTCAAATCCACGTGCTTGGATTTCCAGAATGTATACAGAGGTAGTATTTGAATAAATAACTGCCCAAACTTTCCCCAAATGATGGAAACCACTAACCCATAAATCTAAAAAGCCCAGTCAGACCCTGGAACAAGAAGAATTGAGCAAATGATAATTGCACTGCTCAGTGCAGATGCGAAAAGCGGCCCAGGGAGAAAAACCACAGTCCATACAAAGGAACTAAGGTAAGTATGGTGGCCAAGTTCTCCTTGGAAATAAGCAGGAAGATAGCACAGAGACATTTTTAAAAGGTTAAAAATTGTCAAAGAAATAGTCAACATCCAGGAAAAGTATCATTACAAAATTAAGGGAAAATAAATACTTTTTTTTCCCCTTGATGTGGGGCTGGAAGGGTGGCCCAGTGGGTAGGAACCCTTGCTGTGCAAACCTGAGCACCTGAGTTTGAGTCAGCAGCAGTCACAGAAGAAGCAGGCATGGCCAGGAAAGCCCATAAGCCCAGCACCGCAGGGTGGGATGGGGGTACAGATGGGCAGAACCTAGAAGTTCTCTGACCAGCCAGACTGACTGAACAGTGTCTTTCATGCTCAGAGAGAGACCCTGTCTCTAGGGATGGAGGCAGAGAGCAATAGAGGAAGACAAGAGACATGTTCCTTTGGCTTCTCCATGCCTGTGCATAGGTGCGCGCACACACACACACACACACACACACACACACACACACACATATATATATTCTCCATACCTGTCCCAACATCATCAGTTGACTTCATGTAAAGGACATTCAGGTGGCACTTCTAGGTACCTGAACTCAAAGATCATTTTTGAGGGCAAGGTATGGATTTGATGTTGGGTAAGAACTTGGGGGTAATCACCTTGGAGCCCTCAATTCCCCTGCCTGCTGCTGGACACGAACCTTCCAGAAAGCATAGCATTGCGGCTGAGCCCTTCTCTAGCTTAGTCCCCACACTGTAAACATGAATGAAGTTCATGTTGCTCATTTTTAACTGTCCTGGGGGCAACCCCTTCTCAGGGAGGCCATATTATTTCTACCCTATTTCAAATCATGCAAGATTGGTTCGTGGCAAAGACCTAGGGGAACAGTTATTTTAAAACAAAATATCATCTGTTTTTGCAGTCCAATTATAAAGGCAGGAAAGGCTTAGGGATTCCTTGCACATCTCGGATAAAAGGGCAGAGACAGAGACCAATTTGGACTTCTAGACTTAATGGTCCATTTGATGTAATGGAATAAAATGTATAATGGACACACAGTGAAACAGAACACGGAGAACAAAAGGTGGCTTAGATTGTGTTGAAGAGTTTTATAAAATACCCGTAATTACCAGCATGACTCAGAATGAGAGGCACCCTGACACAATGGAAAAAGCTGCTCTCTGCCCTCTACCCACTGGCATTTGGGTGGTCAGAAAATCTGGCTCTCCCAATTGGTACTTAATCTAGCAGGGTGTGAAGTCACTGGGCACAGGCTGCTTGATAGCGTCAAGAACTTACATCAACCAAGTGCCTATGGAGAGAGTCATTCTGCAAGGAGCGAGCCAAAGAGGAGGGAACCACTCCAGGTGAGGAGCAGGCTCCTTATCTGCTTTTCAGATTCCCAAGATCAAGAACATAAGAGTTAAACAAACACAGTGTCCAATCTGTCTTCAGCAACTGTTTGTTTGTTTTAAGAGCATCTCACGTATTCCAGGCTGGCCTTGAATTTGCTCTATCGATGAGGATAACCCTGAACCTTTGATGTCTCTGTGGCTGTCTCTTGTGTGCTGGGAGAACAGGCCTGCGTTACCACACTCAGTTTACGTGATGCTGGGGTTCAAACTTCAGGCTTCTTCATGCATGTGTGGCTCCAACTCAGCCACACCCTCAGCCCCGATATTTTTTTTTATATTTTGAGTCCAGAGATAGACCAAACCAAATGACCTACATATTTTATTTTCCTCACAGGGAGCAATGCACTAATCTCACCTATTTCTGAACCAGACTGCATTGAGTACCAGCTAGGTCCTGGGGAACACTAAATTCTCCTAAAATCACCGAATGCCTACATTATACGTTAGTTGGGCTGAAATGATAGATGGGAAGGCTGGGGTCCATGCTGAAAAAAAAAAAATCACCCATGATGTCACTGAAAATTAATGCTGAGTCACATGGACACCCAAAGTGAACTCTTGAGACACACAGAGCCTGTCTTGCATGAATGTGGCTTCCAATATGGCAGCACTCTGGAACTGCAAAGAACTACTGCTGTCTGCCCCCAACTTGCAGGCCTTCCCATCTGATTGGGCTGGAATACAGAACAGGCACGTGACAGTTCTCAGACAACTGTCACGGGCTGCAGTCTAGGATCCAGTGTCTTCCCACCCGGCTGAGGAGTTAGTCACACTCTCTGTCACCTCTGTAAGACGCTGACTAGCACCACAGCATGCCGAGGGCTTGTGGCTGCTTTGTTTAAGCTCTTCGGTTCCAAAACGACCAGCTGTCTATCTACCAGGAGACCAGCAGTTTCTGACCCTTGCATTTATTATGCAACTAAAATACAAGTAACACAGAAACTAATAAAACACTCTTACATACGAACTTTGAACATTTATATATAAATTAAGCTTAATGTTTTGGGAAGATTTTGTTTGTTTGTTTTTTCCAGACAGGGTTTCTCTGTATAGCCCTGGCTGTCCTGGAACTCATTCTGTAGACCAGGCTGGCCTCATACTCAGAAATCCACCTGCCTCTGCCTCTGTCACCCAGGTACTGAGATTAAAGGCATGCGCCACCACTGCCTGGCTTGGGAAGATGTTTTTAAAGAAAAGATTCAAGTTAAATCAGGTGCATGAAAGAAAATAGAGTAACAAAAAAAAGAAAGAAAGAAAGAAAAAGAGAGAAGGAAAGAAAGAAAGAGAGAGAGAGAAAGAGAGAAAGGAAAGAAAAGAAGCTGGAAAAAGTTGGTAGCAAATGGGACTTTTAAATTCTTGAATGACTTTGAGGAAATGTAAGTAAAAGTGATTAAAATCAGTGTCTAGCTCCTGAAAGGCAGACTTTTAAGCTAAAAAGTCATCTAGAAGAGAAATCGCCACTGGGTACCTCTAGGATTAGTGAATAAATACACACTTGTTACACACATGTATCTTTTGATACGGTTCCCCTGTTCAGTAGACTTTCTCTGTGAACTGACCAACTTCTGGCAGCATACTTAGTGTACCCACAGCAACAGCCTGCCCAAGGGTGGTTCGCACGCTGGGTTAGATATTTGAGACAGATGGTCAAAAGGTAGAAGAATGAATTTTTTTGGCTCAGTGTCCTAGGTTGTCCTAGGTCAGTCCATGGTTGCCTGGCCACACTGTGAGGCAAGGCTGAATGAACATCGAGACAAGAGTGTGTGGTAGAAGAGATTGCTCACGTCATAGTGGCCGGGAAGCATAAAGAAATAGATAGAGGCAAGGACCAAGCTCTACCCTTGAAACATATGATCCCCAGCAATCTGTTTCTTCCAGTGAGGTCCCACTCCTGTCTCTCTCACATCTCAATAGTCAAGTCAAATTTGAAGGCATTAAACCATTCATTAGGTCAGAGCCCTTGGGGTCTGACATCTCCGGAATAGCCCTTACATGGGTGCTTGGAGGTGCATCTTTCTAATCCCTAGGTGATTCAAGATCCAAAACTAGTTGGTCTTGCTTTTCCAAAACTGGCTGTTTTCTATGGTAGAGGAAGCTGGGGTTAAAAATTCAGCACTCATTCCGCTGAATATAATACATGGATACTGAGTACTAGCATGCAGGCACAGAGCCAGCAGCACGGAGACCCAAGATGAGGATCAGAGTCTTCTGTTCTCAGTCCATAGCCTCGTGGGACCCAACAAGCACAGGAGATAAGACAGTGAGGCAGAATGGGACAGAAGCTGCTACGGGGTTCTAAGGAGATGAGTCTTATGTAGCTGAGAGGTTCTGGGAAGTTATAAAGAACAGACAGGCTCTTATGGAGGAAGAAGGCCTGAGACCCTTCACTGTATCTATGTCTTTCCCTTCCTTCTTTCCTGAGGTGAGGCAGCTCTGACGTTGACTGTGGGAGGATCACACATGCAAGCATAGAGCTGGCAGCATCCCTTCATAACTGACTCTGGCTCGGGAGCCGGGAGTCCTGCAGTATGCATCCATCTACCTGCTCAGGTCAGTTCTCTGGGCACTGACCCATTTCTCTCGGTGTAGTTAGCCTGCCCACAGCAGCAGCCTGCACAGAGGTGCTGCTGGGCACAGTAGGGAGGTTCACTCACTTTAGAAGCACATCTGCCGAGCACTGGAGGGCTCCTTCGAGCCGTTTGAACTCTACAGCCCTGGGTAGAACGTAGTGGTTTAGGTTATTCAGCAGCCTTTGTAAACAGTGTTTGACATGCCACCAGGCAGCCAAGATGAAGGAAACTGTCACATTAGACTTATAACCAGATGAATGCAGACACAGATGCCCACCCAAGTGCAGGGTCACACATCCCTGTATCTGTGGACAGCCTAGACTATGATGGCTCCCAAGGAGGAAGCCGGGTGAGAATGTATCAAGTGCCCAGCGTTAGTTGTTGGTGGGCACTGGATGTTCACAAGATTTTTCATCAAAGGGATGACATTATCAATTATTACCATGTATATGTATGATGTGTGTTATGAGTACAGATATGTGCATGCTATGTCATGCGTGGAATCATTTCTCCCTTCCACCATGATTTCTGTGGATGGAACTCAGGGTTTCTGGTTTGGGTGGTAAACGCTTTTACCTGCTGAGCCATCTCACCAGCCCATAAACGAATGCATTTACAGTCCATGCTCATGAAAAGGGTGACAAAAACTGGCTTCACTAAGTCACCACCTGACTTGACACAGTTATCCATTATGAGGAGCAGCTCTTGCTCCCTGGGGCCTGTCCCCAGTGCTGAATTTGCACAAAGCCTGCAAGGCCTTAAAGATTTAACAGTAAGGACTCATGAATGGGGAGAACCCGCTCTGCTAATATTCCAAAAGTGTTGGGAATTGGGGAGCTATTTTAAACCCAACCTGATACTATCTACAAAACAACCATATGTCAACAAAGAATGTTCTTTTCTATCTTGACTGGAAGGTTTTAGTCATCTACCTCCCTCTCTCTCTCTCTCTCTCCCCCCCCCCCGTCTCTGTGTGTGTGTGTGTGTGTGTGTGTGTGTGTGTGTGTGTACGCGTGCGTGCATATACAATGCATAGATAGGTCTAAGACTTGGACACATGCATACACATACACACACTATGTATTTAGTTCTTACAGCAGAGATCACCCCTGAGCCCATCAGCAGGCTAAGCCTCTCCCAGTTGGTTAACAACTCTGTTTCCTGCTTCCCCGCAGGGTGACTAATTAATAAACCTTCCCTTAATTGAGTTCTGGCTGCCAAGTCCACAGGGATTATAACTTATATATAAGTAAACAAAATTTCCATTTTAAACAACACGCCAAATCTTCTCATTATGGGCTAGCCACATAAATCCGTTGAAATCCTGCTGGGCTCCAGGCTGGGTCTGAATCTTTGCCTTTGAGATGCTGGGGCCCCTGGTAGGTACAGAGTGGTTTGTCCTTTGTCCTCCACAGCCTGAACAGTCCCTTTCTCTCATCTTACTGCAACACCACCTGAGAGACATCACCTGAGAGGTTTGGAAGCCACTGGTGGCGTCTACCTTTTCCTTTCACCTGAATTTATTATTTAAAAGCAATTTTCATGCACAACTTAGAAATAAAAAGATGAATTGGATGCTAAATATTTGATAAATGTTCAGGATTTGGTAGGACCAACTTGGGAGCTAGTCTTCAGTTTTAGAGAATGTTCTTTTACATTGTGGTGGAGTCAGAAACTCAAATTTTTACACTTGAAGCACTTGGGTGAAATCTATCCCCATTTGCATTGTTGGTTTAGGCTTTTGGATTCTAAGGTGCAAATAAGGCAAAGAACTAAAACACCAAATGAGAGTTGCCACTTGGTGTACAACTCTTTAGGCCCTCGGGACCTCTCCACTTGGTGCCTTTGGGAGCCCTTGTCTGATGCAGAGGTGTTGGGAATTCCCTTGGCTGACCATGTCAGAGCTCACTACAGACTATAATGATTGTTACTATTGACAGCTGTTTAGACGACTAAGATAACAGTGTTCCGATTCTCACATCGACTTGCTAAGACATTACCCAGAAAAAGCAGTGAGGGTGAGGGTGGGACTTACAGCCAGCTCCCAGGACGGCTGGGAGAAAGGAACTCATGGTTTGGCTGCAGGTTTCTGAGCTTCTGGTCTAGTCCAGAGTCCCATTTCTGGCCCAAGATTGTGATGCTAAATAAAAGGGCTTGACACGGCTGTGAACTCCCCTTTGAGAGTGATCGTCCTTTAAAAGATTCCCATTCAACATGTCCTGCTGTTCCCCAGGCAGGCCCTCACAATCCCCAGCTGTCCAGGGAGATCTGGTCCTACTTAATAATGGGGAGAGGGGGGATCTCCCAGAGTGACAAGCGACAGCCAGGGTTTCTAAATTCCTGGGGAACTGGCTCCGTCTGCTTTTTAGATCTGTGCAGGTGGCCCTGACTAGTGGAACCACCCCAGCCACTAGGCGACTGTTTTCATTCATTAACCTGGTGAGGTTGGGATGGGAGGGCAGGTCTCATGGCCAGTCAAAACAAGATGGCAAAGAAGAAGGAAGATAAGTGAACAAGGGGCACATTAGCCAGAGAAGCGAATCTCAAGTGTACCACGTTAAGCGAAAGAAGTCAGGCGCAAAGGGATCCATTTGGGCCACAGGATTGAGTTACATACTATTCTGGGTAAAGGTCAAACGTAGACAGAAACGGATCAGTGCTTGCCAAGGACTAGAGGTGGGCTAAGGGCTGAGAATAAAGAGCAAAGACAACTTTCCAGGCCACTGGGTACAAATTATTCCAATCTAAGATTGGAAGACACTGCAGCTAAGTTAAGTGTGGTGGATACGTGGCTGCAATCCAGGCGCACTGGAGGCTGAGGCAGGAGGATTGGACCCTGGCCAAATTGTTAGAGAGATTGTTTCAGAAAACCAACACAACTGTGGACGCAAGCAGACAAGTCAACAAACTCTAGAGCGTAGGAAGCGTGGGAGGGAATCAGGACAATGAAGGCAATGAGGTGAGAGAGAGGATTTTCCAGTTGAGGACACCAGGAACCCCAGAGAACTATCTTCAGGAACATTTTGCAGGTCTTTTGGGCAACAAGGACACTTGAGGAGAAATTATGTGTGTTTCCCTGTTCTTGGGTCATAGGTGGATGTTTTAATTTTAGATTTTCTTTGGAATAGGGCCTCTTATAATTCTCAAGACAAGGTGTCTCTCCTCAGGTTTTGTTGCTTTCTGGTATCCATAATCATTCAAGAAGGACTGGGGGCTAGTTGCTTGGGCTTCCTATCAAGATGTTCTTGAGAGTCCCTGTCTCACTAGCTCAGGCCTGTGGCTTAGGCCTTGTCAGGAAGCCTAGTGAGTCAACAGAGCACTTGGCCCCTGGATCAAGATCCCCATATACAGGTATTCGGTTAAGGGTTGGTACCCAACTCTGGTGGGCCTAGAGTGTACACCGCTGACAGGCAACGATGAGCAGTTGTTTCAAGCCCAGTCCTAGCTCTGAGAAAAGAGGCAGGCTGGGACTGTGAACAGAGCTGGAGTCTGGCTGTGTGGCTCTGTCTCAGAGCAAGCACTGTGCCAGCATTTATACAGGCAACGTCGAAGGAAGAGCCTACACCTGGCTGCTCTTTCCAAGTAGGATTTATAAACTCCTCAGAAACATGACTATTACTTCCTAGCCTGTAGGGCGGACTCCACGTAGTGATCCGCTAGTGGCTTACTGTTGGTTTTCGGTGGGGTGGGGTGATGGCTCTTCTGGGTTGTCCACTTGACTACATCTGGAATGAACTAAAACCTCCTCATAGAGGGTACATCTGAGAGGGATTTCTGCTTAATTTGAAATGGAAAGATTTACTTCTAATCTGGATCTTTGAAGTACGAAGACACACACACACACACACACACACACTCAGAAAGTGAGAGAGAGAGAGAGAGAGTCATTCTGTAAGCTCTGTTATTCTGGAGAACCCTGACAATACAGGAAGTCATCCCTGTAGGACTTGTGAACAGAACTAGTGTGTTCAACAGCTGTTTTTCTTTCTTTTTTTTTTCTTTTAATTCATTCTTTCACATATTCAGGGCGGTGCCATTTGTAAGTTATCATTGTCAAAGCTACCCTTTTGTCCCCGTACAGCTCAAAAGTGAGCTTGTGTCTAGAATCTACAATTATCTTGAATTCCAGACCACCGAACTGCAGGTGGGTGCCACACCTCCAGCTAAGGGAGGGTGCTGCGGCCTTAGGTGAGGGGCGCAGGAGCCGGCTACGATGGACTTACTTCCGCCCTTCCCGCTCTTCTCCATCCGGTACTGGTAGATGTGCAGGGTGAAGAGCATGTGGGAGTTGCGGTGGTCATCCTCATCACAATCCAGTTGGTTGCTCCGCCTCGAGGCAATGGCGGCGTCCAGGAAGAAGGCAGCTTTCTCCGCGGTGGGGGCCCGCAGCTCGCTCTGGTTCTGCAGCTGGGGGCAGGGGAACAGAAAAGTAAGAGCTGAGGCTGCAGGCTCAGTCCACTCTGTAAGGCCAGAAATCCTTCTGAAACCAGATCCGATACACATAGGCCGTTCTCAGCTTAGTCATTTTTTTTTTCATCTATTTTTCAGGTATGTAAGGGATGCATGTGTGGATAGGCATGTCTGTATGTGTGTGGGTACACTTGTGTGCCTGTGAAGGCCTGGGGTTAACACTGGGAATTATCCTTGATTGTTTGTTATAGAAGGGTCTCTCAATTGATCCCAGAATTCCAGATATAAGAGTTTCTTGGCGCCTGGTGGTGGTGGTGCACGCCTTTAATCCCAGCACTTGGGAGGCAGAGGCAGCTGGATATCTGAGTTCGAGGCCAGCCTGGTCTACAGAGTGAGTTCCAGGACAGCCAGGGCTACACAGAGAAACCCTGTCTCGAAAAAAATAAAACAAACAAACAAAAAAATCCCAAAAACAAAAACCAAAAAAGTTTCTTGGCAATTCTTCTCTGTAGATCTCTGTAGCTTTCTGTAGATCTCTGTAGATCTCTTTAGGGCAGTGGTTTTCAACCTATGGGTCATGACCCCTGCAGAGGGGGTCAAGTGATCCTTCCAGGGGGCTTCCCCAAGACCATCGGAAAACAGACATTTACAAGTCATACTAGTGGCGAAATGACAGTTTTGAAATAGCAGTGAAATAATTTTATGGTTCGGTTCACAACACAAGGAACTCTACTAAAAGGTCACGACATTAGGAAGGTTGAGAATTACTGCCTTCAAGGCTAGAATTCTAGTCATGCCGTCACATCCACTCAGCATTTATCTGGGTTCTGGGAGTCTGAACTCTAATCTTCAATGCCTTTGTGGCTAGGACTTGAATGGCTGAGGCAACCCAGCTTGGTTAATTTGTTTCTGAAAAGATTGTCCACATTTACTGGGCGTAACTTGGTTTTAAATATTTTACAGCTAGCAAGGGGCTGGGGCGGGGGGTTGATGGTAGCACATGCTCATCTCATGAACCAATATCCTGGACTGTCCATCCTCTAACATGAGAGTTGTGCCTGGATTTTGACCTTAGAGATTGTATGGGAGACAAGTGAAATGTGGCTTTACATTGGAGAAGGAAGGAACTTGCCTAGTGTTCATTTCCAATTCCTCAGTTATTTAATAAAAGCTGATTTGAGGCCACATTTAGTAGCATAATTATTATTGATCAAGAAGTACATGTATGGTGTCTAGTGGTAACTGTTAACTTGAGAGAAGCTCCAGTCACTTGGGAGGTGGGCCTCCGGATCTGAGGGTTGGGTTGTTGTGATGGCATGGTTGAGGTGGGAAGACCCACGCATGGAGGGTGGCGCTGTCCCCCAGCTGGGATCCTGGGCTGTGTAGGTGGAGAGACGGAGCTCAACAGCAGCAGGCATTCCCTCACTCTCGCTTCCTGGTTGTGACTGTCACGTGATCAGCTGCTCTAGGCCCCTGCTGCCTTGGGGATGACCTGGTCCCTGCAGCTTCCAGCCATCATCGAGACTATTGGGGTATTTCAACATAGCAACAGAACATCGGACAAAAGCCATGTAGAAACCCCTAAGTGCTTGGAGGTCTCATCTGTGTTTAAGAGAGATCTGGTTTTGCATTAGCTTCTGAATTGATGCTCAGGGCAAACTCACGGGAGGTTAGAAGAGACACAGCGGGTACTGTGTCTGAATCCGGTGAGATGGGGTCTGAATCCCAGTGGTCCCTTCTGTGGTAGAAAAGGAAATCTACTTTTGGTTTTGTTGAGACAAGCCCTTGCGTTTCCGCACACTCCACATCTCCTCTCCTCAGCGATCGGACTGCTGGCACAGCAGGTGCGTGCCTGATTTAGCTTAGATTTTTCAAAGAACTGATTTGCAACATGTCTTTGGGTTGGTACAAATTATGACAATTTTCTACTCCGACTTTAACCATACCTATAATTTCAAACTGTGGGAAGCAATATTTGGTGTAGGCAGGATTTGCAAGCTAACACCAGCTTTAAAATCCTGGAACTTTGAAGGGATTTTTTTTTTTTTTAATCGATGCATCCTTTTGAGCTTACTATCAGACTTAGACGGCAGAATTCTACACATTTTAAAAAAGGGTTTCAAGAGGCCATTGCTTTCTTTGCCTTACTTGCTTCTGGGAAACAGATCTTTACTTAAGAGAACCTTTGTTAGTTAGGCTGGAAAATGAACCCTAAGTTCGCACATGGTTGAGCCCGCCACGCTTGCAGAAGGAGTGGGTGGGCCGGGTGCTTTTGCTTCCGTCATGGAGTCTGTGCACCTACATCTGATGATCAAATGCTATGTATGCCTCAGAGTGGCAGCTCCCTGGGTTACATGGTTAGAAATGCACATTGCAGGGTGGTGAGCTTTACCCCCAAGTGGAATCAGAAACTCGTGGGGAGAAGCCCAGTGCTCAGTTTCAAGTTCTCCAGACAACACTGATGCATACTACAGAAATTTCTAAAGGAAACCGGAAGGGTCCTGGTGCCCGGAACAGAAGCTGAGTGGGGCCAGATTTCGAGAGATGGGTATACTACTGTTTCTGGGGCACCCTCACCCACAGAAATGAGCTAGCTGGTGGGAGCCAGGTATTTATCAGAGACACCTATCTAAGACAGGAGGCATTTTGGGAAGCCTACTGCAGGAAACTGGCAGAATTGACTTTCTGGATAGGAACCAGGGGAGCCCTGGAGAGATCCCTAGGTTAAACTTCAAAAGGAAGACACGCCCCCTCCCAAAAGGCCCGACTTCCTGAAGAGGCAAGCAAGAGCTTCTCTTGGCTTCCAGAGTTCTAGCGATTATAATCACGGTTCTAATTAGAAATCGGTTACTAGTTTTTTCCCACAGCACTGCTAATCCGGCTGTAAAACAGTGCCAGAAACCCAGTTTATAGAGCCATAAACAGCCCCTGTAATGGCTGCAGCTATTTGTGCAGAGCAGTAAATATTTCAGTTTGTTGTTAAACAAAAGAAAGATTGTACTTTTTTTTTTCATTCCTTCTTGAAAGAGGCGTCAAGAAAGTGGATTCAATCTCCCCCCGAAATGCTATGACAATTGCAGTCCCTGCTCATTGTCAATTAGATTCAAGGTACAAATATTTAGGTTGGGCGAGCAGATGGCCCCACAGCTGTAGGCCATAAAGTTCCCGTCCACTTTAAAGTAAACACTCCTAAGCCTTTCTCAGCTTACATGGTAAGTGATTCCAGGGCTGAGACGCCCCATCCTCTGAAGTAGAGAGGAGTCACCCCACCTAAGTCAAGCTTCCAAAGCAATCACCTGTGTGCCACAGATGGGGTCTTCACATAGGTACACGCCCGGGGACTGCCCGTCCTGTAGGCTGCCCGTGGCCACCTCAGACAGCAGGTCTCGAAGGTTCTCCTCTTTCCCCCACACCTCCACGGCCGAGATGCGGACTGAGAATCGGGCCCCCGTCTTTTCTTTGCGTTCATTGATAAGCTTGAACAGCCAAGAAATAGCACATGGAATAATGCCCAGGTTCTGCATAGAGTCATCCCTTCCGATCATGGTGTAGGATTTTCCTGTGGGATCAAGGGAAGAGAGAAACACAGACATCACTCGTTAGAGCTCCCCAAAAAGCAGATACTGAGGACACAGGAGGAAGGCGTGGGGAGAGTGGGAAGAAGGCAAGGTAAAGAATGAAAAGATAGAGAAAAGTAGCAAACATTTCCTAATACTGGGGACGAAACAGCCATAAAAGAATGTGAGAGTCTAGACAAACGACAAGGTGAAGTCACAAAGGACCTCGCGGAGGGCCTCAGACATCACAGGCTCTCTGCCTTCTGGGTTGTTCTACATGAAGTAGGAAGCTGGGGCTTTTCATCACGATTACAGCCCTTTTTTATAGCTACCCCACAGATTAAATCCACACACGCGTGGTTTATATCCTTCCTCAAGTGAAATGCCGGTTTGCTTTTGTTTTCTTTTTAATAGCCTGAGCGAATTCCATTAAAATCGGGACCCCTGCTTTGATCTGTGATCAAGAAGTGAAGAAAGGAGTGGGGTTGGGGCGGGACGGGCTCTCTGCCACAGGGGAGAGGTCTCTGTGTCCTCCGCAAGGGCCTCTGGGATGATTTCTTCTACCAAGAAACACTTTTTCTGAGCTTCCCAAGTTGCTAACTCTTTCTGTGTGCCAGACAAGGCCTGGAGGCAAAGAGGCCAGGACTGGGAAGAGAGTGTAGGGGAATTTAAGCCAATCTTTTGCAGGGCTAGCTGGTAGCTCCTTTCTCAAGTGCTGAAACAGGAGGACTTCTCACAGGGAGGACTTCTCACAGGGAGGACTCCTCACAGGGAGGACTTCTCACAGGGAGGACTTCTCACAGGGAGGACTTCTCACAAGGAGGATTCCTCACAGGGAAGACTTCTCACAGGGCCAAGGACAGCTTTGGTTGGCTTCCCCCATGAGGGACTCTGCTTGAAGATTCCTCCATTGGCTCCACCCACCTGAATCTGCTTCCCGGACATCGCCTGTTCAGGACATGTATACCTTCCCTGCTTCCCTACTCCCTGGACCTGACTATGACCTTGACCTATGACCTCATTATCCCATTGTTCCCCTCTTGGATTTGAAGCTGTCCTATGGGAATAGGTGTCCACTTAGGACCGACACTTGCTTCTAAGTCAGGCATGGCTGTTCTTTATCATTCAGTTCGGCACCAAAAGGGAACTTAGCCCGCCCTTGCATCGAGGACTCTAGAACCAATATCGAGACAGGAATGAAGCAACCTGGTGATCAACACAAGAGGTCAAGTTTCCACTCACCCAGCTTGGCATGGCCAAAACAGAACACACAGCCATCTGCCCCGTTCACCACAGACTGGATGACTTCGGCCACAGTTCCAGCACAAACTTCAGCCTGGAAGACACACAGCGAGGCACTCAGTGAATACGCCATGTAGCACCTAAGGCACCTCGATGACACAGAAGTGACTCTACCTTCCCGGGACTTGGAGTCCTAGCATCACCACAGTGCCAGGTGGTCCAGCCTCTGCCACTTAGAAACCCTGGGGACCTTCCACCCTTTCTATCCTTGTAGTCAGTGACTCCAAACCTCCCTTCCATTAACTGATAACACTCTCCAGGCTTAAAGTAGGAGCAGGCTGCAGTGAGAGAGTGGGATGGGTTCTGGACCCTTGTCCCCTCTGTCACCTGTCCTTCCTCTAGTTCTAGCCTCCTCGGCAAGGCACTCGACTCTCTCTATTGGCTCTCTGTCCATCAGAACCTTACACGAACACACACACTCACACACATACAATACACACACGCACATACACACACATACACACACATACACACACATACATACACACACATACACACACGCACACACACACATACACACACACATACACACACATACACATACACACACATACACACACATACACACATATACACATACACACACATACACACATACACATTACACACACATACACACACATACACACATACACACACACACATACACACACATATACACACATATACATACACACACATACACACATATACACATACACACACATACACACACATACACACATACACATACACACACATACACACACACACACACACACACACACACACCTCATTTCTCAAACTCAGAACAAAAACCCTGAGGAATATCTTAGTTCTAACAGAATCAAGAACATTTAGGTATTCATCTTCTTTCTTCCCATCCCTTCTTTCTTTGCTCACGTCTGACTTTCGAAAACCTCTTTTTCTGTTATCTGGGATATTTAGCTGAGCATGCCTCGTCTTCGGTGTGATTAGTACAAATCGTTACACCGAGAGCAGGTTCTCCGTGACTTCTTTGCATCTCTCCGTTGATGCTCAGTGACAGCGCATGCTGCAAACCAAAGCTATACAGTCAAGCATGGGGGCCACCTCAGAGATTCGGAGAGTCTCTAGCTAGCATCTCAGACCACTGCAGCAGCAGGACGACAGGAGGACTTTCCATATGCCTTTGCTTTGCCTTCACTTTCGTCTCAGGGATGGTGTCAGAGCTCACGGAGGCCCTGAGAGCCGTCGAATGCTGGGGCTCTGCAGCTATTGGAGCAATGTGCCTCCCGGTGGAAATCTGAAAGGATGCGGCCTGGGCCATGAACGTAGTAATTCAGCTCCATGGTGCAGCTGTGCAATGGATCTAAGTATTTGGAAATCAATTTCTCTCTCCCAAACTGAAATTGAAAAACCACACCCCCAACGATAGTTAGTGGTTCAGGGGTGGTCGCCTCAGTAGGTCTTCAGGGGTCCCCCTTAGCCAAGGAATGGAAGGATAGGGAGGGCGAGGCGAGGACCATGAGATCTTATACAACTTCCAGGACTGAGGTGACAAGAGCCAGTGTTGCTCTAAAGCCAAGACTAGAAAAGCAGAGGTTGTCTGGACTTAGCAAGACTTTGTCTCTTCCAGTGCAGGGGGAAGTTACTGCCCACGAGCCCACCTTTGACTTGAAAGGAGGTAAGGGACAGGAGACTGCCAGCCACCTTGGCTACACATGATGTTTACTATGAGAGTCTTAAGACACCAAGAAGAATTTTGGTTATGCGCAGAGCAAACTGCCATTGGCGTCACCAGTAAAGAGACCAAGGGGCAGTGATGACCCAGGATTGGCCTCACGGGGTACGAGGAGGGCCACACACTCCCCTGTAGGGCTTCTGTTTAGCTCTTCAGGGAGAAGAGAATGATGGGAGATTCGCCTAGGTTAGACTGCTAAGGGCTAGCAGTGACCCCTGGAAACTCCCTGTTGTCCTTCTCCCAGGGTCCCAGAACAACAAGGAAGCCTCCCTAACCACACAACCATGGCAGGGACAGTTCTGCCCAAGGTTTAGCTCAGCCACAGGTCTCAGTCCTCCATCTAACCCTAAGCCAGATCTAGCCAAAATTTCTACCAACAGTAGGTAGTCAAAGCTGCCCAAGGCTACTTCAGGGTAACAAGGATAGCTCCTAAGGGCAAGAAGGAACCAGACCATTCTTATTGTTACTCAGTGCCAGGGAGATGATGCTCTTAGGAACAGAAAGAAAGAATTCACAGATGCCTGGGGCCACCATAGTGACAGCTGCTATACAGGCAAGGGCCTGAGAGTGGCCCCTGAATCTGGGTCAGTATAATATAATATAATGGAAATGATAGTGCCCTGGACACTGCCATGTCCACAAACCCAGGCTAGCCTGCCCAGCGATGAGGGACAATGCAGATGCTAAAACAGGTGACCCAGACAAAGCCACACTGCACATTTGCCTGTTTTGTGCCTTGAGGCTTAAGGAGTGCTGACCCAGTGGGGTTAAGCTGGCTCCAACCAGTGGCGTCGTCACATTGAAAATCATGACATTTGAGACAGACGAGGTCTGTTGAGCACTTGCCGCCATAACAGTCTAATGAGGCTGTTTAATATTTGCCATAGAAGGACACTGAGAGCCAGAGAGCTGAATGACTTACCTAATAACACACTGCTCAGAAATAGTAGATAAAATACTGGTGCGTCAAAGACATGGTGTACAGAGCGGGATGCACTACAGTTAAGGGAGAGGTGGTGGGCTCTGGGGAAGATCTCTGCTTAGGACAGGAACTAGGGTGACAAGGATTATTTGTGGAGTCCCAGTTTCCTTGTCTGTGGTATGAAAAGAATTTAGAATGTCCCTTTTTACCCCCAAAGATTTCAAGGGAGAGTCCATGGCTTGATGTAAGTGAAAGTTCTTGAAAGCCACAGATAGACATAGAGATTTATATTGTTAGACACCAGAACATTCTGAAATCTGAGAACATACAGCTTTGAGCATCTTCAGCCTGGGAACCAAGTGAGAAGTATAAAGAAGACTGGCAATAAAAATGGCTCTTCTCTTTTCTGGAATAAATCTAAAACTCATTAATAGTCCAGGCTTAATTTAGGGTATGCTTCAGAATCCTTACAACTTCCCCAGATAGCTTTGGAAAAGTTTTAACCTGTTAATTAAATTATCTGTAGGCCATTTATTAGCCCTTGTGTCAGGTTTGAATTACCAAACCCATTGGGTGGTACGACATAAAAATTGAAATGAAGAGAAACTGAAAAATTTTAACCACGAAGGATCTTATCTTCCTAGGATAAACCTCAAGACATCGATGTTGAGCGTCCCAACGAATGGTGCCTACATGTGCTAGACCCTGTTGGTGGAAGACACATGTCAGGTCCACCCCAGGATTCCCTACAATACACGACATAGAGGAAATTAACAAGCTGCAGATGCTAACTGCTGGTGCCCTGATCCTCAGGTCAGCTGGAGCCTTAACTGCCATACTGGGAAGTATGGCACAGCTTGGGAAGTCCTTCAAGTTTATCAGAAAGGCATAGGGTCCCTGATGCCACAGCGCGGGCAAAACAGGCCACTCTGGTTGTCTATGACGTGCTTCATTCGCACTTATTTTTGGCATTGAGGAGTGGCCCGAGCCTTACTCGTCATGCGGCAACTGCTGACTGATACCGCACGCTCTTCAGCTCCTCATTTCTCCACTGATTCTGGCCACAGATGTGCCTCAAGCTCTGTTGTCCTGCTGAGTCCTCCATTTCCTCACTGGGGCTATAAATCCTGCCGCCCACTCCCCATGGGTATGAGACTTTAATCCAGTCACCTGAAACAGTTTCCCTTGTAACATGGCCTTCCTAAGCCCAGTCAGGAGAGAAGAGTCCTAACCGGTCAGTCGGCAGCACTTTTTTTCAGTCACCCCATAACCTCTGACCCTTCCAGTTTCTTATCAATAACCTCCTTGCTTTTACTTCTCCCCAAGCATGTATTTTAAAATAGTGGTGTGTGTGTATGTGTGTGTGTGTGTGTGTACATGTCTCTGTATGTGCAAGGTTTTCACACATGACTGAATATGAGTGGAGGGTAGAGATTGATATTGGGTTCATTCTCTTTTTCTCTCCCTCCCTCCCTCCCTCTCTCTCTCTCTCTCTCTCTCTCTCTCTCTCTGTCTGTCTGTCTGTCTGTCTCTGTCTGTCTCTGTCTGTCTCCCTCTCCCCCCCTCCCCACACACACTCTCTCTCTCCAGGATTGCTCACTGATCCTGGAGCTCATCCATTTGGCAAGACTAGCCAGCCAGTGAGCTCCAGGGAGCCTATCACAATCGTGCACCACATGTATAACTTGTATGAGGGCTGAGATGCCGAACTCAGATTCTCGGGTTTGTGTGGGAAGCACTTGACCACCTAAGCCATCTCTACAGCCCTCCAAGTATATAATTTGTTGAAATCCCAACACACCAGATCTTTCCAAGGAAACCACCCTACCAGTAACTCGGGAGAACTGGGGTATTCCGTGGAGCTCAGAATGACTTCCAAACATAACGATATGGATGGAGGAACTTGTTCTTTAGAGTGTCCCAGAAGAAACCCCACCAGCTCCCATCCCCTTAATCAATACTAGGGAACCCTGAGGGAACTTTAACCCACCTGAGAAGCATCTTGTGGGAAAACCGCATCAAACGCAAACATCTTCGGAGGAACCTGGCTGCTTCTTTTCTGGAAGGCATTCTGACCTCCACAAGTCAGGGGGTCATACAAGGTGACCTGCTTCTTCCGTGGATCCACCTTCAGGAAAGAGCTGGATTCTGAGGTATCTCGAGCCGACGTGGAACAGATGCGCAGCATGACTTTCACCTGTTAAAACCAAACGTGGATTCAAGAGCTGGCTACTTAACGATGGGAGTGGCCTTCTGCACTCGACAGTATACATATTCATGACAGTGGTGAACTTTCTCATGATCCATTATGGTGAAATACACAACGAAGCTGCAAGCTAACCCTCACTGGGTCATGGGAAGGATGGTGTATTTGTAATTGCCAGGTAGAATGTTTTGATATGTCCATTACTTGAATGCAGAGAAGGCGCACTGTGTTCTTTGTCTTCCTATTAATATAAATTAAAAATTAACTGTGCCCTGGTGGCCCAATTACATAGATGAAAAGCTAATCCGGACTGTCAGGCTATAGGGGCTAGTGCAGTTCCCTTGAAGCTCAAAGATCAATAAACCATGCACATAAAAGTTAGCTTCATAATTTACTCCCAGCTCGGCTCACCGGGGCTCTGGGAAACAAAAATCCACAGTTATTAGTGTCATCATTAAAGGCCTGTGAAATGGCCTGCGTTTAATGGCCAGGATTTGAAATGTGTTCCAAGGGGCAAGTATGATAAAGGGTTGGTTTGCAACACGTTATTTGGGATCCCATTTCGTGAGCGTGGAGAAGCCTCATTTGTGGGAATGAAAGCGTGTCTTGGTTGGAATCAGGGGGGAGCATGCTCTAATCCACTTTCAGAGTCACGGAACATAAGCATCTCTCTCTAGTGCTCGAGACCAGACCTGCTCCGCCTCACGCTGAGGACAGCAGCCATCACAGAAATGCACCAGGCAGCTCTATAAGGCACACAGAAGTCAAGCTGGGGCCAGCACAGACCTGGAGTCTACAGTCTTGGGAGAAGGACGTCGTTCTGCTTTTGTTTTGTTTGTTTGTTTTTGTCTTTGTTTGTTGGTTTTTGGTTGTTTTGTTTTGTTTTTTGGACTCAGGTATTTTTTTTTTTACTATGTTGTTTATCCAGTCTGGCATGCGACAGTCACTTTCTTTGAGTATCTACTATGTGCCGTGCCCAGCACTAGGCTAGGCACAAAGAACACGTCATGCATAGGGCAGGCCAGAGAGCTGCAGAGGCAGATGACGTTACTGATTTAACGTGGCAAATTGTGAATGCCCGAGGATGAGTTTTCAACTCCTGCCCTCTTTGTCTGACTAGCTGTTAGTACTGAAGAAATTCCCATCAGGCTTGGGGCAAGGCATAGTTATAATTTTTTTATGTGCACATGGGTTTCCATGTATGTGAGTACAAGTGTATGTGGTTGCACATGTGTGTATACTCATGGTCAAAAGTTGATGCTGAGTCTCTTCCTTGACCACTCTCCATATATATAATATATAATGTATAATGTAATATGTAATATGTAATATAATGTAATATATCATATATAACATAAATATTGATGAAGGATCTATCATTTGAACCCAGAGCTTGATAATTAGGCTACTATAGCTAGTCTACCTGCTCCAGGGATCTTCTATCTCTGCTTCCCATATGCTGGGATTATAGGTAGACTTCCATGCCCACTCAAAATTTACATGGGTGCTGGGGACGGAAACTCTGGTCCTCAAGCTTCCATGGCAACTTCTTTGCTATTCCAACTATCCCCCAAGTCCCTTGTGGTATATGTTTTAATAAAACATTTCAAACATAGAAATGTTCACAGAATAATACGTATCGTGTACAGTGGATTGAGGTCATCCTTCCGTCCATCTCACCCCTGTTTGCTGAGGCCTGGGGACTAAATTTCATTGCACAAAGCTTAATCATGAATAATTCCAAGGGCACCAGGCTCATCAGATGTCTAATACCGTACCCTGTCTATGCATCTCCTTATAATTCATACTCCAGTGTGGATTGGGGGCCAGCTGTCATGGTGGTAAGGTGTGGTTGGCCTTCCAGGCTTCAAAATGTGATTCTCTTATGAGAGACCATAGAATACTTCCTACCATTTGGAGGTGAGGGGCTGTGTTATGTCAGGCCTGTGCCATCATCTTTGTGATCCTATTTCATTCCCCTGATGACCCAGGGCATGGGCACTCTTGTCACGATTTTACAGGAAGAAATGGGATAACACACACTGGTTATCTGTAAGAAGACACTACTGCCTAAAAGCAACTTTGGGGAGGAGAGGATCTATTTGACACACACTTCCTGGTTATAGTTCATCACTGCAGAAAGTCAAGGCAAAAAACTGAAGCAAGAACCTTGGAGGACCACCATTGGCTGGCTTGCTTTCTGAATCACTTGCTGGCTCATGCTTAGCTAGCTTTCTTATATAACCAACGACAATTTGCTGGAGGATGGTGTCGCCCATGGTGGGCTCAGCCCTTCCGCATCAATTAATAATAAAGACAATTCTTTGTAGACAAACCTTACCAAGGTACTCCATTGAGTTTCTATTTGGGTGATTCTAGGCTGAGTCAGTTTGACAGTTAGTACTAACTAGGTCATACACCTTGGACCTTGCTGCAAAACCTGTGGACGAGAGGGCTGGGCCATGCTCTCTCCTTCCAGCTTCTACCTCCCATGGTCAAGCTTCTTGGAGCCTCACTCTCTCCATCTGTATGGTAACACATGATGTCTGCCTACCAAACTGTTGTGAGAATTGTAATGAGTTGCTCTGTGAGGTGCTGAATGTGGGACACAGTACACAGAGGACTCAATTTCTGCTCCCTGCACCTGTCTTCCTCTAGACCTTGATAGACTATTCTTTTCTAAGACTGCTGCTGCTGCTAAAGCTAAAGAATGCCTAGACCTGGATTCTGGGTACCATGTCGCACAAAGAAGACCCCAGTACAGATACTATGGGTAGGGCAGGTTAATACACACCAACTATGACTAGGATCCTACCGGGACAGCACTTTAGAGTTGCACATCCACTGCATACAGGACAACAGCCACTATGAATACATAGAGTGTCATGTCTAGGTTTGTCCCAGTCACACAGCGGTATGCTACAAGCAGGTATCCATCCACACAGCTACTTCTGAGGGGTGGCTGGGTCCCCCCACAGGCTTTCGGCGAGTACCTCTCCCCACACATCTAAAAACCACACAAGTCAAGGATGCTGCCACTCCAGGCAGAACTGATGGAGCCACACGACCCGCTGCCTTTCTGTTTTGCAATTTTGCATGCCATTTCTAGGTAACTAGAGGTGCTGAATGAAAATGTGAGCTAAGCTAGGTAGAAGCCTGAGTGCAGAAGAAGGCAGGTGGGCACGGGATCAGCCAGCCATTTGAAGGGGAAGCATATGCCTGCATCGTAATGAGGCACTCGGTCCCTTTTCTGCAGATGAGCTGAAGACCCTGCCTTATGTCGGGTTAAGGAGATACCACAGTTCCAAAAAAAAAAAAAAAAAAAAAAAAAAAAAAAAAAAAAAAAAAAAAAAAAACCATTGAACTCAGAGCTAGGGGAAAACGCCACACACCATTCTTTGCTGTGCAAGTTATTTAAATACATGGAGGATTTCCTCCCTTCTAGAAAGGAAATTGGGTTTTTTTGCTTCGCCTCCTTTTTGCCATTATTCCTTTAGTCCTGCACTCCACTTCCTGCTTAATCCTCTGTAATTAAAGAGCTTAAGAGACACCACTTATGATTAAGAAAGTTCCTCAGACTTCGTGCCAGGGGCTCTTGCTTTTGTTACAAACACTGCTGGATTCTTGGCAACATCTTCGACCCTGCCCTCTGCTCTGTTCCTCCTGGAGAGGAGGGGGCTGCCATAAGCAGTCACAGCCTAGCTCGGCCCTCGGGGTCAAGACCACAGTCACTTCTAAGAACAGACCTGGGACAATGGCATCCAGATAGCTCAAGGGACAGTCTGAGTGTAGGAAAGGAGGGGCAGACACCCAGAGAGGGGGAGAGGCTGTCAGCGTGAACCAAAGTCCCCTCTGGTTGGGATCCACTTTGCCTCATTTGTCTAATTACTCATGGTTGGTGTGAGACAGCTGTTGCTCGGGGCAGCTGTTGTCTTTATGTCTTGCTCATTAATCTTTTCAGCACCTCCAGGTGGACGGCATCCTGAGACAGGAAAGAAAAGGGATTGTGAGACAACTCATTGAGAGGGGCCTAACATCACTCTCTCAAGCTGCACACACCCTCCATCAATGAGAAGGTGATAGCCGGCTGCCACCCAGCTTATTGAAGGCTAATGAGGAGCAGGCTCTGCAGTTCCTCACCATCGCTGTTATACACGGTCATGTCAGCAGACACATTTGTTGGTTGCTAGTCATCATGGTGCAGACCTAGTGAGACTATTGTTTGTTTCTCTCCCCAGTAGCTGTTGGCCTGGAGGCCTGGGTTCTGACACTAAGGAGGGCTTTGGGCAGGCTCACAGTTCAGAGGGCGCCTCACCAATCAGAAAGACTACAGAAGACAATAAGGGGCAGAGAACTCTGCATTCAATCTCATTGAAATTCCCCACATGAACACTCACGGTAAAAGCCATCCATGGACAAGAGCAAGACAAGGGGACCGCTCAACCACTTGGCTGTAATCAATGCTGGGTAAGAAGATGGTTTTCCTACTCAGGAAAACCATCAGATCAACCAATCAGTACATCTTTCCAATCTTTTACACCTCTGTAGTATTCTAATTCCCTTAACCTGGACTTTTAAGAATCAGCTCAGTAGAAACTGGTCAAGGTGTAGATGCAGCAACTGCCCCAAACTGTCATTCGGTATTCCTTTTGTCCACATTCAAGGTTTTCTTTAAGACTTCATGTTTGTGGAACCCTGAGCCATGATGTATCTAGCCCATTACAGAATTTTCCCCCAAAGGAAAAACAGAGGCAGATTGAATAGGCTCATTAGTGAGACACGGTGGTGCATGCTGGCAATTCTACTATTTGGGGGCAGAGGCAAGAGGATGCTGAAAATCTGAGGCCAGCATGGCCCGTGTGGCTAAGGCTGTGTTGGGAGACTCTGTCTCAAAAAGATAGGTTGTTCAAAAGCCACCACAGGAGGAATGGTAGGGACAAAAGGAAAGAATTGCCAGACGAGGATCTAAAAGCAAAGTGGGGTGGTTGCTGGGTCTCTCGGTAGCAGAACATAAGTGAGGCTCACAATACAATGAACACACATATCCCATTACACATGCATGCGCACGCGCGCGCACACACACACACACACACACACACACACACACACACACACTAAGAGGTCATCAATTTAGGCAACACAACCAAATAGCAACGCTTGGCAGTAGGTAATTCCATCCAAGGATCCAGTTTTCACCACAGTGGGGCAAGTGGTGGGGGATGGGGTACCAGGATTGCTCCTAGAGGCAGGTGACAGGATACTGATCGCACCGCTCAAAGCCTCACATGTGGGGTTGAAGACTGAGCTAAGGTGGGTAGCCTCTCTGTCTAGGAGGTGGATGGTGACAAGCAGGGCCATGCTGTCCTAGAGATAGATCCAGAGACCGTTCTTGGTCCCCTCCTAATTTAGGTAAGATCCAACCACAAAGAGGAAAACTTTAGAGGGTCACCATGCCTTCCTCGCAGGTGCAAGCTTGGATGGGTGCAGAGCAAACCTGGAGTGGGACGGGGCTCTCACCCACGACAGATCAGGTGCACAGTGTGTGGTTGATAATCGTGTGTGGGCCTCGGCATCCAGATCCTTAAGGTAGACCTCTGTGCTACCTCCTTTGACAGACAGATGTGGAGAACAAAGTCACGAAGACTGCTCACTAAGCAGTGCACAGAACAAAACAGTGCAGTCAGCTCCCGACTCCTGCGGTGTCCATCTGCATCCAACTAACCACAGACTGGGGAGACCCAGGAAGAAATCACGTGCCCGATGCATCTAGACTTCCTTCCTTCTCACTCACTCCCAAATGGTTCTGTATCCAGAGCTGTAGATTCACAGCAACCACCTACACAGTAGGTACACTGGTACAGGCTGCCATGTATTATAACTGATATACAGACGACTTAAAATGTTCAGGCTGATGGCGTAGGTTATATGCAAATATCGGGCCATTTAACATATGGAACTTGAGCATCCACATACCGTGGAGTAGGCAGGGATTCCCAGGCTCAGTGACCCAGCAATACTGAGGGACGGGTGGATTATCTTCAGGAAAGAAGGTACAAATTCAGAGAGTGGGGAAGCAATAGGTTTCTTTCCCTCGGATCTACTGCTAGAAAATAGGCTGTGCACATCCAATTAATACCAGATAGGGATGCAGCAATGGCTCAGTGACTAAGAGCGCTTGCTGTGCCAGTATGAGAACCTGAGTTCAAATCCCAGCCCCATGTTAAAAGGTCAGCCATGATGTAACTCCAGTGTTAGCGTGGGGGTAGGGAAGAGGGAGTGGCAGATCTGGAGGACTGTAGAGCCCCCGGCCAGCCTAGGCTGAGTCAACTACTGGCCTCTGTGTGGTTGTGTATACCCCTTTCACCACTATCACACAAAAATATTATAAAGCAAAGAGTTGAAATGAAGGTGATTTTCCTCCTACCTCCTGTTAAAACTATATATGACATACTTACATGTTTTTTTAGAAAGGTAAACAATCCATATGAGGTTTGATCTCGGCACCTAAGTGAGGTATTTCTTATACGTTATCCCTTTCTTCTCTGTCTTGGTCAGACAATGGGATGGGTGTGCTCATTCTCTCTGATCACAGAGCCTTTGCCACATTCTAGGTGGCTCCTGGAGAGATGGGAGACCTACGGAGTGCGCGCTTCCCAGCGTATGCCTCTCAGCACGCACGGCCTCTGCTGCAGTAGGGCAAAGGCAACCCTCCACAGCTGCCCATGCTAAGACATTCTGACAGACACGTGGTGGAAGGCTTTGATGAAGTGCCCACTTCTAAAGCCCCACTGCAAGGGATTATGGGTGCAGTTTCCCAGCCATTATTTAAAGAGCACCCTTCTCTTTAAATATCATAATGTAAGATTGTACTACTAGCCTGTCACGGGGGATTGCACTCCACAAATAAGGCTTTTTTCTCTTTCTTATTTATTAGCCAAAATGTCTCCTTAGCTTTATAGATGACTGACAATAACATTAAAGTAAATTAAAATCAAGTTTTTACACAAGGTGATAGTTTATATACTTCCCTGATAAAATTTCTAAAAGTGATATGAAGCTTGTTCCTTTTTTTGTTCGCAATCGCTATCTCACCTCTGTCTCTCTCTGTATCTGTCTGTCTTTCCTCTGTCTTTCTCTGAGTCTGCCTGTATGCATGTCTGTCTGGTTGTGTCTTTTTCTCATGGTGTGTGTGTGTACATGTATATGTATGCATGCATCTGTTCATCCATGTGTTTGCATGTGTGTGTGCATATGTGTGTGCCTGTATACATGTATATGCATGCATCTGTGCATCTATGTGTTTGCATGTGTGTACATGTACATGTGTGTGTGTATGTGTGTGTGTGTGTGTGGCCATGGCCAGAGAGAACACAGGAGGAAGTGTCCTTCTTAGTTACTTTCTGCCTTATTCTCTTGAGACAAGGTCTCTCAGTGAACCCAGCTTGACTGGCAGCCACAAAGCCCCAGTGATTCTCCTCTCTCTGTCTCTCTGTCTCTCTGTCTCTCTGTCTCTCTGTCTCTT
>NW_022196891.1:75692456-75709478 GCF_008632895.1 Mastomys coucha | reverse complement strand
CTCTCTCTCTCTCTCTCTCTCTCTCTCTCTCTCTCTCCCCTCCTTCACCACAGCACCTAGATCATTGGCATATGTGGCCACGCCCAGCTTTTTACAGTTGTTGTGGCTCTGAACTCAGGTCCCCATGCGTTACAGCCAGCACTCCTTCTAGCCCTGAATGACTTCTCCTGGTTTCCTGAGACTGAAGGGTTCGAGGAGAATGGTAGAGGCCGAGGAGGCGCCTGTTGGTTGGTGTAAGGCTTGTAGGCTTCTATTAACTCCAACACTAGGAAACGCAGGGGAGAAGTGAGGCAACTGCACTCCCTACGGTTAGACCTTTTCAACAGTATCTCACCACAACACTGCTCCATCAGAGCATAGCGGTCATTATAGGATTGCAGAACCACACCTAAAGAGACCTCGGAGACCAGAAGCACAGCTCAGCTGTGTGTTACATCACCTGTTGGATCCAATTCCTTTGTGTCAAAAAATAGAGTGGCATCCTTCATGAAGTATCCTGAGAGTATGGGGCTTGGTCTACCTGGAGAGAGTCCTTATTGGTGTGATGCATTTGGAGGGTAGAGGATGAGACGTGCTCACTTAGAGCATTTCAGTACCAGCACCCTTGCTGGGACTTCTTGACAAGTTTTACAGACCTTGCCCTTGGGCGGAGGCTCTTATCTCCTCTCCATGTGCTTTCCCCATGGCAGCGCTGCGAAAGAATTACTACTGTCCTTGTAACTACCACGCTCCCCAGCTCCGCACTGGGATTTCTGGCCCTGGTACTCCAGCGACTTGCCCAAAGCCAACTGCCTGGCTGTGGCCTTGCCCTGCTCCTCTCTTCCGGGATGCATGCAGAGCTGAGGTACCCTTGAGGACTTGGGGAAGGAGCGGGCTAGTTCCCTCACTAAAAGACTCAGCTTTTCAGAGGCGCCATTAGGTAAGTTCGTGTGGCGCCAGACTGCAAGTAATGAGCAGCCATACCATCAGAGGGGAGATTTACATTATTAAAATCCAGGCTGGGGAAGGTGACAAGCCGAGGCACAATAAAGCTAAGTGTGAGGGAGCATGTGAGAGACCAGAAAAATGGAGCCTGCTAATGAGATGTACTCAATAAAGAAGTGCTTCGGGGAGTAGAGGGGGCCTAGAAGATTCCATAAAGCTCTTCATCAGCAAGCATCTGTCGTCAGGCAAGCCTAGCCAGGGACTGCAAAAACACAGTGGGGAGAAAAAGCCCTTCCCTGTGAAACACTGCTAATGGCTGGCAGCTTTGGGAGCAGTGTCCCTCACACCAATTAGTAGACTTGCGAGAGAGAGAGCGGTCCAAGCAGCCGAGGATGAGACAGACACATCTCAGGGGCCAGTCTGTCAGAAAGGACTGGAACTCTGACAGTAGGCTCTTTGGAAGTCACCCCAACCCTTAGCTTGTTCTGCTCAGGAAACTTATTTTAAATGGATGAGCTGGTGTCAGGACGCTCTAAGACAAACACCCTGAGACAGGCATCTTGGGGCCTGACGGAGTGGGCTGTGAGATCCTGAGTTTTCCCTGGAAGAATCACTCCAATGTCAAGGGCATTCGCTGTCAGTTCCCCCATCCCACCCCCACCCCCGTGATTTACGTGTTTCTGGGGTACAGGCTGTGGAGAAGGGCTCCCAGGGTTGAGATCTAGATCATTTGCTGATGTGTGTCTAGGGACAAGAGATTTAAGCTCTTTGGTGTCCGGTGTATAAACTGGTAACAAGAGCCGTAGGGTTCTGAGGTATGGAGCCAGGGGCTACCGAGTACACACACTTGGTGGCATTAGCTGTCACTGCCTCACAGCCGTTACTGGTGGTAACTGGGCCTACTGAAGAGACCATGAACCTTGAAGTCAGATTCTGGTTCTTGCTAGCCTCCCCATTTCTAAATGGAGACAATATTCTCTTTTGAAATTGATTAATAGCTAAACAGATTCAGTCACAATGCCCCAAACAACCAAGTTCTTAGGTTGTTTTCTATAGGAAGTTTTCCAGAATCCAGGCAAGGATGCCTTAAAACTGGATTTTTTTAAGCACGGTATGGACCGAAGGAGCCAGGCCCTTGCCTCTTGACAGGGAAAGCTCAAAATTCGATGTGCAGAATGTGACAACAAGCTTGGGACACACAGTGAGAGGAGGAAGCAGGGAGAGAAGGGCCAACAACTGCTTCTCACCAGCCAATCAGCAAGTGCTGCTTCCCTCCTCTCTGTATAAAGTCTGTTACCAATGGATAGGGAGGCGGCAGACTTGAGCTGGCACACACTGAAATCTCTCTTTGCAAAAACCAGATCCCACAGCATTTGCTTCTTACATACTTTGGGCTGAGAGCCCTTGATCACTGTGATAAGGATTTACACAATTAGTAATCCAATAATCGTGCAAATCCCTGGGTACAAAGACCTCCACAAGTAGGTACTGTCATGTGGAGTTACACCCACCATGGGGTGGAAGAGCCTCTGCAGGTTCTCATTGACTCTCCCTTCATTTAGTTTGTCTAGGAGTTTGGGAGGCTCAAGTCCCTGTACTCTAAATTATTCGCCCAAGATCACTCCCCTTTTTTGCATAGAGACTTTTAGTGGAAACTGACGGGCCCCATGACATAGTGTATGGCTCAATATTACACTATGTGCATCACTGTTCTCAGAAGTGCTTCATGGTGCTGTCAATTTTTGTATTTAAAAAACCATTTATCTTTATTACTTTTGAGAAACTCATGTGTGAAGACTGTACTTATATCATTTCTGTCCCATTTTCTCCCCACCCCACTCTCCCTGTTGCCCTCTGAACTTCATGATGTCTTCTTGAATATTATTATTTATTAATAATATAATATTATATATTATTTATATTATATTATTGTTATATTTAATAGAATTATAATTGTATATTATTATACACACACAACACACACATGTCCACGTAATACAGCTTGCTGTGTTCGTGTAGAGTTTCTCATACGTGTATGAGTTTAGGGCTGACCATTTGGGATAGGATAACTTATCAGGTAGCTCATCCTTGGATTCGACTGGATCTCCCTAAGTAGCCATTAATTGCTTATAGCTCTTTATATGGAGCCTTGTGAGATTTCCCCGTGCACACTGCTGTTATCATTGTACAGTTCTTGTTTAAGACACACTATCATCAGGATTCCATGAGCTCCCCAGATTTTTATAGCAACTAGGCCTTCCAGTTCTACCCCCTCTATGTCTTACCCGACTTTTAATAAATACTGACCGATAAAGATGGGAGATTTTCTGAACAATAAGTAGAAATGAGACCATTGCCAGAAGTAAGACACGCGTAGTGGCGTAAGTTTGTAATCTCAGCTACCTGGGAGGCAGAGGCTGGAAAATTGCAAATTCAAGGTCTAATTGGGCCACGGAGTGAGGTGAAGGCCATTTCCCACAACTTAGTAAGAAAAAGGAGAAGTACAGTAATGTGGCTCACGTGTACAATGCTCACTTAGATGTGAAAGACCCCGGGTCTAATGCAATACACACACATACACACACACACACACACACATATGCATGCACTTTATTACATGCACTCAAAATATCACTGAAGGAGTTTTTTTTGAGAGAAACAACAATGATCACTTCTTAAAGTCAGCATTCTTTCAGATGCGCCCAGTTTGGGTTTGGGGCATTTCCTATCAATCAAGGGCCTGTTTCCCACCAAGGCTTATGCTACCACTAGAGAGAGTTAAGTCGCAGATCTGCTGTTGCACAAACAAGACTTAAGAAGTGCTGTGTCTGCTGTTGAATCCCTGGCTGTCACCGGAGAGCTGCTTGTTTGTCTTGGAAAAGAAAAGGCAGGACAATGGGAAAGCTGTGTTTTCTTCTGGAACCCTCTCTAACACAAGGAAAACTTCAGCTTGCTGCAGAACCCTTGCTTTGCTGTCTCTAGCACCTCACTGCTGGGTTCTTCCTGGCCCCAAGAGTCTCAATATCTCATTGCTTCTGGCCTTTCACCTAGACACACACATTTTATTATAAATAACTTACTTATCTGAAATAAAAACGTCAGCGCCAACTATCTCAATAATTCTTAGGTAGGGATCTTCCTTGCAGGTGTATCTTTAGTCCATCTGCTTTATTAAGCTGTCTTAGGAGAACAATATCTAGACTGGCTCCCGGCCTTTATCACCTGGGCAGCTCCCAGGAGATGATCTCACTTCTGCTAGTAACATGAATGAATGGTAGCTGCACAGGACCTGGTGGTAGGAGATGGGTAGGAGGGAGAAATTAGTCTGGCGTCTGGAGGCTGCCCAGGGACAGAGGGCAGGCAACTCAGCATAAAAGCCAGTCAGTTCATCATGTAGGCCTCTCTAGCCTGGTGGCAGAGACTAGGCATCTATCGCAGAGCCAGCTGGAAAGCTAGGATCCAGGAGGAGTGGGGAGACTTTTCTAGAAAGGCCCGAAGCCATAGTCTGGGGAAGAAGAACAGAACCAGAGGACCATCCCAGGAGAAAGGACATCAGAGGGAGTCCTGAGGTCAAGAGAGTGGGACCTGGAATCATGTCATCTACAGCTTTGGATTCTGGGTAACTTTAATTTCCATTGAAGCCTGACATGCACTCAATAGTATCACTGAACAAACTCAGTTCTCACATCCACCCTCGCCCAGAAAGAGAGGAAGTGAAGAGGAAGGAGTGTGTGTGGGGGGGAGGGGAAGACAGTCCGCCATGCTTTGGTCCCAGGTCCTTATTCCTTGACAGGTCTTGGAGTTTCGACAATTAGGAAGAGTAAAAAAAGTCCAGTAAGTAGCCATGGCTACCCCAGTTCTTCTTCCACCAGTGTCTCGAAGGAGAGCCTCATATTCAGCAGTGTACACATTCCACCTACTAATGCGTGACTGAGTGTTTACACAGCTCTGCACAGCACCAATGCCAGGGCTGCAAGGGGGAGAGACGTGGCAAAGAGAGAAAGGCCCCCGTTTCTGTTTAAGGGTTTCTCTTTTTTCCAGGTTTTGTCTCGGAACTAGAAGGACTCCAGTCCTCAGCTTAGCTCAGGCAAGCCCCATGCTTCCTGCTGCCATCTTGTTGGAAGGGATAATGTAAGGGGGAGGGGAAAGACACTGTCACCTCCCCCAAGGGCCAACTTCTGGTCCCTACAATTTCCTTACCACCCTCTGTCTTGGCAGACAGGCTCTTGCTGGTAACAGGAGACAAGTTGGAAGCTCATGGGCCTTCATATGGAAGCATATGGAAAAAGATTATAAGGCTGTGTGTTTTCTGTCTTTTCTTTAACCATGTGCATGTGTGTGCCTGTGTGTGTGTGAGAGAGAGAGAGAGAAAGAAAGAGAGAGAGAGAGGCAGAGAGAGAGAGAAACAGAGAGAGAGAGAGAGACAGAGAAAGATCAGCTAGAAGCTAGGGAGGGAAGTAACTAGTAAACATACAATTTGCTTAATCATGGCCTCCTCCCTTGTGTTCGCTAAGAACGAAGTTAACAGCAGCAACACAGAATTAAATTTCAACCCACTTCAAACAGTGACAATCCTCCTCGCCTAAAAGGCTGAGAAGTTGGAGCTTTCCCCTCTGCGACTGAGAAGGGATGGGAACCTTAAATGACAGGCTGATCAGTAAGGCTGTCTCCTAAACGTGAGAATTCCAGAGCCTTCCTAGCCCACAGGGTCTGAAGGAAATGTCAGAGGCAACAGTGCCCTGAGAAGATGGACGATCTCGAGCCATGCTGGCCATACTGTGAGTGCCAATGTCACTTCCTTGGCAGGTCCCTTTGCACAGCACAGAGTCCGCTTCCTCAAAGACCGGAGTGCTGATGAAGAAGATGGAAGCTTTATCCTGGCTCTGCAGGTATAGTCACTGCTGGCAGAGAGACAGTGGCGCTGTGTGAGCTGGAGGGGTGGGAGGGTCCTTTCTCAGTGTGACAGCAGGCACCTCCAAGGATCCTGATTTCTCCCTCCATCAAGCAATGCTATCAAGGCCACAGGCCTCTTTCCAGTTTGGGCAGCTTTGCAGGTAAGGGTGAAGGTGTGCAAGTTGTACTTTTAAAGCACGGGATTTGAGCGTGAGGACTGACTGAGTGCATGCAAGGCTGGGGAGCTGACTCACAGGTGGAGAGTTGCATTTGATGGAAATGCATGTCTGGGTGCTACTGAAGGTCATGTGACATGGTATGGGGATGAGAAAGCAGTCAACAGACAGAGAAATCTTTGTTAATGCTGATCAGTAACCCATTCTCCTTTGCCTAGGAGAACTAAGCATGACAAAAAAGTTTAGATTCAAGGAAGAAACCTAAGACAGATCTGCTTCCGAAGACAGAAGAAGAGAAAGCTTGTCACGGAGGACAACACATTGATGTCCTAGACAAAGAAACAGAATATATGGATGATAGCTAGCAAGCAATATCTTTTTCACCAGTGGAGGGGCAGTGGTACTGGCTCCTCCTTTGAGGGGCACCAATAGGGATGCATCTCCATTTGGACTCTGATCCGCTGGGTTTGCATAACAAAAGAGTAGTAGATGTATTCTTTACTCTGTCAACTTTTGGAAAGGCCACTGCCCCAGGACCTGAACTCCCTGCAGAGAGATTTTTTTGCTTAAGTGAGCACAGGTTTCCGGGAACTGATTTTAGAGATGCACATGGGAAGATTCATGTTTCATACTCAAGAACAACTCTTTAAGGTTTTGCCCCTGAGTTGAAAGACAGATTTCTGGGTCCCTCTCACAGTTTTTGATGCAGTCCATCTTGGGTGGAATCTGACAATGGGCGTTTCTAGCCTGTTCCCACCCACATGTGGACCGTGTGGCCATACAGCCATGTTTGGAGAACCACTGCCCATGAGTTAGGCCAGTCTCATCCTGAAGGACTCTGTCTCAAAAGAGACAGCCCCACTGTCAATCAAAACCACAAGGACTGTGGGTGTTATGTCTTAGGAGATGACAACCTTAATGTACTGGCTGGTTTTGTGTGTCAACTTGACCCAGGCTGGAGTTATCACAGAGAAGGGAGTTTCAGTTGGGGAAGTGCCTCCATGAGATCCAGCTGTGGGGCATTTTCTCAATTGTCCCTTGTGGGTGGTGCCATCCCTGGGCTGGAGGTCTTGGGTTCTATAAGAGAACAGGCTGAGCAAGCCAGGAGAAGCAAGCCAGTAAGAAACATCACTCCATGGCCTCTGCATCAGCTCCTGCTTCCTGACCTGCCTGAGTTCCAGTCCTGACTTCCTCTGGTGATCAACAGCCATGTGGAAGTGTAAGCTCAATAAACCCTTTCCTCCCCAACTTGCTTCTTGGTCATGATGTTTGTGCAGGAATAGAAACCCTGACTAAGACACTTACCGATGTTTAAGATACAGGTACTTGGGTGCCATAGAACTTTTCTATGCAGGGATCTGGGTGGTTCAGTGGTGAGTAACTTGCCAAACATGCAGAATGAAGTGGTACAAGGCCTACATCACACTTAGCCTTTCTCCTTTATAATTATTGTTATTATTGAGACATAAACTTCCCACAATAGAATCAAAACCAATTCTTCTACAGTCTTGACTTTTCTTTTTCTTAAATAATCACTTATTTGAATTCTTACTAAAATAATGCACATGGGAAATCAATATTAAAAGAAACCAACAACTATTTGAGACTACTCTTCCCCCTGGCATTGAGATGGTGTGCGTGTGTGTGTGCGCGTGTGTGTACGTGTGTGTGTGTGTGTGTGCGTGTGTATGTGTGTGTGCATGTGTGTGTGAGTGTGTGTGTGTGCGTGTGTGTGTGTGAGTGTGTGTGTGTGCGTGTGCATGTACGTGTGTGTGTGCGCGTGCGTGTGTGTGTGTGTGAGTGTGTGTGTGTGCGTATGTGTGTGTGAGTGTGTGTGTGTGTGTGTGTGTGTGAGACCACAAATTTGATTGTGTGCATGTGTGTATATGTGCAAGAAAGTATGAGGGCAAGGGTGTGTATGTTTATGGTGTTCATATAATAAAATGTACACAAAATGCAGTGAATGAATGAGTGTGTGTAAGAGTTAGTATGTTTTGAATAATGTTTAATGATTTTTTTTTAACAGTTTTTAGAATGACTGTGTATACATGGTTGAGTAGAACGGTGTGATGACTAATCTTGGTTGTCAGCTTGACTGCATCTGAAATTAACTAAACCACAAGCCACTGGACCCCTCCTGTGAGCTAGTTTCTGAATTGGATCTTTTGAAGCGGGAGACTTACCCTAAATGTGGGCAGTAGCCTGGATCAAGGGGCCTGGGAGAAGGAAACGTTGATTTTTGCCTGCCTACTCTCACTTTTGCTTACAAAGTCTGCTCTCCTGTTGCCACGGTACCGATTCACCCATATCAGAGCCTTCTTCTTTGGGCTTCCAACAGTAGACTGAAGACCAGCCTCTTGCAAGGACTCTAGGCCTCCAGTGACAAGTTGGAATTGCAGAGAGGAAACTACTAGGTGCTTAGCTTCTCCCTTGTGAGACAGCCATAGTTAGAATACATGGACTGAATCCTGTAAGGCAACCTAATAAATCCCTCTTTAATATCTATCTGTCTGTCATCTGTCTATCTATAGATAGATAGATAGATAGATAGATAGATAGATATGCAGATGTAAGTATAGATATAGCAATTCATTCTGTCAGATCATTTCCTTTAGAGAACCCTGACTACTACGGATGTTCAATATTTATTTCATGTGGAAAATAGGTTTTAAAAGCAAGGGGACTTAGGATAATTTCACTCAGTCATAATTCCTCCAGATTGACATTTGAATTTGATGGAACCTGTCACTGAAAACAGACGCCCGCCTGGCTGGGGCAGAGCAGACACAACATTATTCACTGTTGGGTACATACACCCTGGCAACCTGCCAGTGTGTCAACCCTGAAAATAAAAGAGGATATAACCCAGATTCATCCTGAGGCTCAATCAGGTACCAAGAACCTTATTACGATCCTACCCATCTATGACATAACCCAGACAACAAAGAGCTCTCAGGCAGCCCTGAAAGGGCTGCTGGTGACCTCCACTCAGAACAAACTGATTGAATAAACTCTCCCTTGTGATAAGAAACATTCAGCTATCAACAAGGAATCACATAGGCTATCATGACTTTCCCGGAGAAGGCCGAATTTAGAATGGAGGTTGGGACCAGACGGTGGCAGGTGGCTTCCGCCGGAAAGGCTCTCAGTGGGATGAGCCCTGTGGCTGGCATCCATATTTGAAGATTACGTAGCAGTCAGGCTACAAGTGAAACACACGTTTCCAAATGAATAAGATTGGTTTGGGAGTGTGCGGGAGCCTGGGGCTCGTGCGTCTTTACAGCCTAATGTCATGGATGGCGCCTTTCACACACTTAGCACTCGGTCCTATAGGTCCAGAATGCTTTTAAGTTGGGAGTTAGGAAGAAGCATGGTTGGAAGTAGTGAGAAATGGATCTTTTTGTTTTGTTTTGTTTTGTTTTGTTTTGTTTTTTTCGAGACAGGGTTTCTCTGTACAGCTCTGGCTGTCCTGGAACTCACGCTGTAGAGCAGGTTGGTCTCGAACTCAGAAATCCACCTGCCTCTGCCTCCCAAGTGCTGGGATTAAAGGCGTGCACCACCACCAGCTGGCAAGAAATGGATCTTTACTGAGAAAATTCTGGACATAAAAGGAGATTTGAAGGGTGAGTGTTCTATGAAGAGTGGCACCTAAGGTCCAAGTGTTGTGGGGCAGCATGCTCAGCTGCTAACTCATGCCTTTGTTTATCTCTAGGGGTGGGTGGTATGGGCAGCGGGGTAGCCTTGCTGAACATAGGGTGGTGGGGAGCCTGAAATTACAGAAGAGACGAAGGTGAGCCTGTCAGAGTCCTGAGTCTGTTGAGGGCGCTTAGAAGCTGCCGGGCACTCTTCTACTTGGTCTTGGCTCACGGATATGGTTTAGACTCAACACATAACCACCAGCGGCTAATCTCTGCTTTGCTCACAGCTGCCCTTTCATGGAGGAGAGGTTAAAAAGAAGAGCAGGACTGCTCCCCTCAAATGTTTAAGGACTGTGATTCAAGAAATGGGATTGAAGCCTAGCTGTGGCTGTATGATCGGTGAGTTTGCCTGTCTGTCACCCGGCCTGCCTTGCAAAGAGGAGGCAATGCAGCAGGATAAATCCTCTGAGTAAGGCAGCCAATTGCATATAAATTGTACATAAAACAGACCTCACCGTGAATATATTTACAGCTGCCTTGGCAAGTTTTATGGAACTCTCTAGAGTCAATTTTCTTTTTTTTTTAACCTCATGTTTCTGTGGCTTAGCTTGCTGAAACATACTTTAACATTTGAAAAAAGAAAAAAAAAAAAGCCTAGGCTGTGATTAAGTATAAAGGACTTTTAATTTTAGATTAATGGTCTGACAGAGAGAGTATAAAACAACTCAAAATTGTGTAAATTTGTCTTTGGGGGGATTTCCCTAAAATTGTAAAGTATTGATGGGTTGTAACAAGTCCTCTGGAACTGCTCTTCTGTGTCACTCGAATCTTTACAGTGTAGTTTATTGACAGGTTGACAGATACACTGGCCCGCTTGCTGGGTACACCATAAATTCACAACCTGTGAAGCTCTCTGCATACTGAGGCAGACTGGTGCCAGGTGACATCAAATTTACCATCCTTCTTCCTTGTGTATCTGATAGACTTGACTTCCAAAGGCCATGATGATGCCTGTTCGAGTCTTGGTAGTACCTGTGGATAACTGCCAGTTAGCACCTCCTCTTCCTTCTCCTTCCCCTCCTCTTTCCTCTCCTTCCCCTCCTCTTCTTCCTCCTCTTCCCTCTCTCCTCCCTCCTCCTTTTCCTCCTCTTTATCTTTTTTCTCCTCCTTCAGACAGGGTGTAGCTATGTACCCCAGAATGGCTTCAAATTCACAATCCTCCTGCCTTAGTCTGCTGGGCGCTGATACAGCAGTGTAACAGGGACCCTTACAAACAGGGCTTTCTTTTCATGTGCTTTGGCGTTCTACACGCACATATGTCTGTGTGAGGGTGGCAGATCCACTGGGCCTGGAGTAACAGAGAGTTGTGAGTTGCCATGTGGGTGCTGAGAATTGAACCAGGCTCCTTTCGAAGGACAGCCAGTGCTCTTAATCTCTGAGCCATGTCTCCAGTCCCCCAAACAGCACTTTAAAGAATTGCGATGTTTTAGAAATCTCATGGCGGTGTGAAACCAGAAGAGTAGCCATTTCTGGAAAGTGACTTCTCGTCTCACGGGTCTGGCAACCCACCGCCCAGTCGATCTGCACACACTCCCATCTCTGGCTTTGTTTGTCTTTTCTAACAGTTGTCACTGGAAGGAAGGCAGAGAGAAGCTGGGCCTTATCCTATCCTCTGTCCCTGCCCAAGCTCCAAGCAAGTGCTCTGTTCCTCGCCGATTCCCGACTTCTGGTTTTCTTTTGGAAGGCAATAAGCAGCAGACAAGAGATTCTGGTAATTGAGAGCACAGAATCTTCTATCTCCCTTTCTCATTATGACGATTAGAATGAGTCTTCAACCATACCTACTGCTTATTCTGATCCAAGGCAAAGCCGTAGATCGCTCCTGGTTTGAACTTGAGTGAGGCCAGGATGGATAGAGAACCTGGTGAATATTCTTCAGGCAGATTGGACTCTTGTAGGTCTCCTGGGCATTGGTGATGTGTCTGAAGAAATGATGTTCTGAAAGTCACTCAAGAGACCTATGCCTTTAATACTATCACCACTGAGAGTTCAAGGCCAGCCTGGTCTTCATAGTAAGTGCCATAGGAGTGAGACCCAAACCCAGAAGCTTAACACTCTAGGAGTGTAGAGTTCAATTTCTCCTCTCATGTGGAATCCGTACTTAATAACCCTGCAGACAAGTGGACCAAAGAAATGTCATTGTGTCCCACGCAGCCAGAACTGTCAGATGTGGGCTGCTGAGAAAGATGGTTGTACACTGAAGAAAATGGATGAAAGAAAATGAACGTAGGATTTTCCTCCTTCAGGGCCTGTGTCACTTTAATGTCAGAACGAAGCTCATGTTGTCAGTGGCAAAAGAGATTATTTGAAATAGCCTTGAGCGACTCTGCCCATTATTACAGCTCGGCAGAATGAGGAAGGAGGTGGGGTGTGGAGCCCAGGCAGGGCTCAGGCAAGATCTGTGAGTCCCAGGGAGTGAAGAGGGCTGTGCTGAGAGACTGGTCTGTGGTGGCTAATGTCTTCTATACCCTCCAGATTCATGGTCTACTCTTTTCTATCCTCCTTAATACATGGGGGCGGGGGTGGCTCTGGGCTTTGCTACTCCAGCCCTGGGCTCCCAGCTTAGCCCTTTTATGTTTCTACCCTATCCATAATTTTATAAACAGTCCCTTACTAATTTTGGTGTGACGCCCCTTTCCTGTGCTGACCCTGGAGGCTCTGCTTTCTGCTTCCATGGGGTCATGGGCAGCTATCGTCCCTGTTTCTCTGAGACTCAGTTTGTAGGCAGTGGCTGCCTGTGGAGCAGAGGAAGGAAAGGGAAGACTCTCTGGTCTAGCCCATGGGCACATGGCAGAACGTGGCTTCTGGCGTAGGGGTGCTGAGTGTGAACCAGCGTTCAGCCTGTCCATCAGAGAGCCCTTTCCCACTTAGCAGCTATGCTCAGACCATGGCAGTGGGGTGGGTGGTTTAAGGCTGACACTGTCCTTATTCCTAGACCCTCTCCACAGCTAGAAAATTGTGGTGGAGGGAAATGAGGGCCATGTGTGAAGCTTCAGTTGCTATGGGGGCTGACAGTGTGGAAGCCCTGCTGTTTCATCAAATGTCCCAGCTTCCTCCTTTAGTCGCGGCCCTTCTCTGACAGGAATAGCACAAAGTAGGGATCACGTCAGACTGTTGTTAGTCAACATCAAGAAGCCTCTTTGCCCCCACCTGAGGCTTTCTCCCCGTCCCCTACAACCTTCCAACTGTAGAGGTAAATACGAATTACTTATTCAATTAATTAGTCCTTCACTTATTTATTTTGTGCAAAGGTTCTAGAATATTCTTCTCCAATTATGACCCCTGGGCCAACGGCAGTGAATTAATCTGATTGTTTTTCCCTGGTTTTATGACCAGGTAGCTGGGAAAGAAGTAAGCCAGAAACACAGACAATGCTGTTCATTCAAAGAATTTTAAAAGAGGAAATAGGGTGGGAAAGCTTTAGACAGAGTGCGCCCTAAAGTAGTGACTTATTAGAGGAAAACCCAGTCGCTGGGAACCCCACCAGGAACTCTCTTTCACTCAGTGCAGTTTCTCTGCTCAGGCCTTCCTTTTCCTAGCCAAAGTCATTTGGTATGAAAGTTGTTTGTTTTGGTAGGTCTGATACCACCGGGGCAAAAAGACTCAGAGAATTAGATACGACCAGATCAGTGGTGTAGCAGGGCAGACAGTTCTGCAGGTAAACAATAGGGCAGCCTCGATACAGAACCCCAACAGCAGGGTTTCGGAAGTCCCTGCGGAAGTGTGCTTGTCCTGGTCCTTCAGAAGGTACAGTGGGCCTGGCACTGCCCAGCTCCTCAAACTCAATGGTTTTATATAACCTCCAAACTGAGCGAGGAGAGGCAGGAGAGCTTTTGCATCAAGTGAGTATTTGTCATACTTCAGTTCTAAATCAAGATTTTCCACAATAAGAGTGGATTTCCGACGCTGATATCCATGAGGTGGGCGGAGCTTGTGCACTGGGGCTGGTACCGAGAGGGTCAGCTTCCTCTCGTGTTCTCTTCCCTAAACCTGTTCACGCTAGACACATGCGTCGAAAGGTTCCAAAGCATGTCGTGATATAAGTCACCCACAGAAGTTGAGGCCATGTGACTTTGCTGTGGCCTGTCCTATGAGCTTTACCTCCACTCCAGCAGTACTTCATTGGGGGACATGTGACAATGTCAGGGGATGCCTTGATCACAACTTGGAGGATCCTACTGTCATCTGGGGAGCAAACACTAGACATGCTGCTGCGTATTCCCCAAGACACCAGGCACCCCCCCCCTCACCCCCCATCACACAGTTACTTGGCTCAAATACTAACTACCATCACTGAAGGCCCCTACTCTACATCTCTGCTAAATGCGTGCTAAAATGAAAGCTGGAAATTATGTCATTAAAAATCATTTATTTTCAGAGACTAGATTCTGAAATGTAGATGAAATATTTGGGAAAAGTACATACTTTTACATTAAGCTTGGATGTGAGTCACACATCACACGTGATTATGAGAAGCAAAAAAAAAAATAATAATTTTCTGATGTATATAAATGGAATCACAGGCACTCGTGTTAGCAGTAAGAGAACATCCCGATGGGTTCAGGCTGTCTGTCTTGTAATAAAGACATGAGGAACTACACTGTGTTAACAAGGTGTCCAGCAAGGCATTCATTTAAAGAACAGAAAAACAACCCCGGTTTCCAAATCCCAGGCTTCCACTTAGGAGAGTCTGGTGGGAAGTGACACATACAGAATCCTCTTTGTCTAAACCATGTGCCAAACAGAAAACTAGCCAGTGGTGACTCGTGAGGAAATGTGTTACTGGAAGAGCTGGATGAAGGAGCCCCTCCCCAGCCCTACAGAAGATGGGAGACCCAGAAAGCCCAAGGGAACCCTCTTGGCTGGTCAAACACAGTGTAGGCTTCGAAGTGGCCAGCAGGTGACCAGTTCTCACCAGGATACATGACAACCACGGGCTGCTGTATGTATAGGTAGAGGCGCCCTGCTGAGCTGTCCACTGATGAGGGCTAATAACAAGGAGTTCCTAGAGGGCTCTAGTATTGGCATCCACCCTGGAAAAGCCACAAACCTCCATGAAAATAAATGATGGCAAAATGTTACAGTGATACCCAGGAACTAAGGAAAAGGAAAAGCATACTTAAAAAGACAGATGCATGGCTGCTTGTGAAATGCAAAGCCGCAGCCCTGAGATCCAGGATTACAGAGGCTCTAGGTGACTCACAGCTGCTGGCTCAACCTCACAGTCAATTGTCTGGACCCAGGCTGGCTGCGGAAGGACGCACCTGCCATCTCAGCACTGGGGCTGGAGGTAGAGGCAGGAATATCAAGAGTGCAGGGTCAATGGTAACAACATGAGGAGGTCAAGGCCAGCCTGGGCTACCTGAAACTCAGTCTCGACAAAACAAAACAAAGCAAGCAAGCAAACAAAAACACAAAACACAAAACTCCAAGCTCGAAAATCTCCAGAGTTTTGTTTCCATATTCCCCCCGACACACACAGTTTTCAGACTGAGGGAAACGGGGCACACGGGGGATGATCGGACTTTTCAAATGCCAGGGCTTGGAGGGTTTCGGGTTTAAAGGGTCTCAGGGACTTGAGGGTCTCAGAATTTGCAGGCTTTCAGGGCTTGGAGGGTCTCAGGGTTTGGAGGGTCTCAGGGTTTGCAGAGTCTCAGGGTTTGAAGTGTTCAGGGTCTGGAGGGTCTCAAGGTCTGGAGGGTCTCAGGGCCTGGAGGGTCTCAAGGTCTGGAGGGTCTCAGGGCCTGGAGGGTCCCAGGGTTTACAGAGTCTCAGGGTTTGGGGGCCTCAGAGTTTGGGGTGTCTCAGGGTGTGAAAGTCTTGGCTCCTTAGACAACAGAGGTCATTTTGATACTGACTCTGTAAGCCATGGATGGAACAGGCAGTGCAGGACCATATTCCTCAGCACCTCACCTATAGTTCTGTCCCCAGGTGAGATGGGATGGGGCTTAAGGACATCAACTCAGCACCAGTGTCTCCTGGCAAGCACTGATAATACAAAGCACAGGGGCAAGTTTAGCCTGCGCATTCTCCATGGTTAACATGGTTTGATAAGTCAACAAAAAACTCACTGAGCAAGAATGCCATACAGACACAAACAAACAAACAGAAGACAGACAGACAGAAAGGAAGAAAGAAAGAAAGAAAGAAAGAAAGAAAGAAAGCAAAAGAAAATGAGAAAAAAAGGTAACTTCTATTCATGCCTAGTTTCTCCCTATGAAAATTTATGAAATTTTTGTTAACATGGTGACAGTGTTATGAATTTCAAGGCTTCTTGTCATATCATCGCTCACATGACCAAGCCTCCATGCCTTGAAAAGCTCCACTCTCTGAGAGGAGCTAGAGGATGCAGAAGATGGCGCAGTCCACAGCCTGGAAACCTGACACATCTGGGAGTTGTCATGTAAACAGAGATGCCAGTATCGGGGCTATCAGGGCGGTGAGCAGAATCTAATTTCCATGCACAGGAAATTGTAAATACATCATTTTCCTTGAGAAGCTAGAAGAATAATCTCCCTCAAAAATCAAAATTCCTGGTCTTATCACTCTGTGAAGAAAAAGAAAGTGGGGGGTGACAACATGTAAGGATGTGGGAGAAGCCACCTCGGTTCCCTGTCATCCTGTGCTGGTCACAGAAGGAGGTTCCTCTTTGGCCTTTGCTAACAAAGAATGACGAAGGGAGAGTACCAGTGTCACCACTGCCAACAAGAGGGACAAGTGACGCTACCATCCATTGAAATCCAGAACCTCCCAGAGGAGACACCAGCCCTAGTAGTAATGGAGGTAGCAGCTTGTGAGCAGCGGGGTCTCCTGCATGGGCTCCTGCATGGGCTCTTGCATGAGCTCCTGTATAGGCTCCTGCATGGTCTTGTGCATGAGCTCCTGCATGGGCTCCTGCATGGGCTCCTGCATGGTCTCCTGCATGGGCTCCTGCATGGACTCCTGCATGGGCTCCTGCATGGTCTCGTGCATGGGCTCCTGCATGGGCTCCTGCATGGACTCCTGCATGGTCTCCTGCATGGGATCCTGCATGGGATCCTGCATGGTCTCGTGCATGGGCTCCTGCATGGTCTCGTGCATGGGCTCCTGCATGGTCTCGTGCATGGGCTCCTGCATGGGCTCCTGCATGGACTCCTGCATGGTCTCCTGCATGGGATCCTGCATGGGCTCCTGCATGGGCTCCTGCATGAGGTCCTGCATGGACTCCTGCATGGGCTCCTGCATGGGCTCCTGCATGAGGTCCTGCATGGACTCCTGCATGGACTCCTGCATGGGCTCCTGCATGGGCTCCTGCATGGTCTCCTGCATGGGCTCCTGCATGGACTCCTGCA
>NW_022196891.1:75613495-75692428 GCF_008632895.1 Mastomys coucha | reverse complement strand
CTGCATGGGCTCCTGCATGGACTCCTGCATGGGCTCCTGCATGGTCTCGTGCATGGGCTCCTGCATGGTCTCGTGCATGGGCTCCTGCATGGTCTTGTGCATGGGCTCCTGCATGGTCTCGTGCATGGGCTCCTGCATGGTCTCGTGCATGGGCTCCTGCATGGGCTCCTGCATGGACTCCTGCATGGGATCCTGCATGGGATCCTGCATGGGCTCCTGCATGGGCTCCTGCATGGGATCCTGCATGGGCTCCTGCATGGTCTCCTGCATGGGCTCCTGCATGGGCTCGTGCATGGGCTCCTGCATGGTCTCGTGCATGGGCTCCTGCATGGTCTCGTGCATGGGCTCCTGCATGGGCTCCTGCATGGGCTCCTGCATGGGATCCTGCATAGGCTCCTGCATGGGCTCCTGCATGAACTCCTGCATGAGCTCCTGAATGTGTCTCCACCCCAGCCAATGGCCAATAAGCAAAAACACAAGAAGAAAGGGGGTGGGACCAAACCCTACAGAGCTAAAAGTAAGCAGTGGGGTGACCAGAGGGAATTGATTTCAGGTGGAGACTAATCTCCATGTATTTTAAAAAGTATGGTGGCTTAGGTAAACCTTTAGGTTTTAATGCATAGAAGTCAGTATTTTAATTTAGGTTAAATTTGCACCTAAACATCCTGCCCATATCACCAGGAGCCATGGTGAGGTGGATTCCTCCATTTCTGGTGAGGTGGATTTCTCCATTTCTCGTTCAGTCCTTGTGATTTTTTTCCCCCTTATTTCTTATTCTGTGTGTGTTCCATTTCAGTTAGAAAGGTTTTGTTCCACTTCAGGTCTGGGAAGAATGTCAATAACTCTGTTGATGTGTATATTTATTAAAAAAAATAGTCACACCAGAGAATCAAGGTGTTCTGAGCAGGTGGCAGGGAACAGTGGCCTCCGCAGCTTTCTGCTTCTTCTCTAAGCAGGGTGCTTCCTGACAGAGACCTGGGCATTCCAGCTGTATGGGGCCTGGTGTCTCAGCTAGCTTTCATCCAGGTCCAGATGGGGGTTTCATAGGTCACAGTAAATAGAAAGAAACAATGTGCCTTATATCTTGAGTTGAACTTGGACATTAGCATGGGACAGACCAGAGGAGCAAGAGAATCCCACGGGGGGGGGGAGTGATTCCACCCCAGGAAACAGGACTAAATACTTAGGTTTTCTATTTTAATTTACTTTTTAATTTTTTGGAGACAAACCTTACATATTACAGAATTTCCCACTTTAAGCGTGTGTGTGTGTGTGTGTGTGTGTTTGTGTGTGTGTGGGGGCACATGTAGGGCACATGTATGTGTGGAGGCCAGAGGACAATCTTGGGTATCTTTCTTCAGGTGCAATCTACCTTTTGTTTTGTTTGTTTGCTTTGAGCCATAGTCTCTCACTGACCTGGAACTACCCAAATAGCCCAGCTAGCAGGGACCCACTGGGACTACAGGCAAATGCCACCATGGCCAGCAGTTTTACAGGCATTCTGGGGATCCGAACTCATGTCTTCATGCTGTGCAGCAAGTCCTTCACCAACCACCTCCCAGCCCCAAATCAGTATGTGTGAGTGTGTGTGTGTGTGTGTGTGTGTGTATGTAAGATTTAAATGTTGTACAACCATCGTTACAACCTAGACTCCATAATATTCCCACCACCCTCAAAAGAAACTCTATGCCTCCAAGAGTGACTCTTTATTCCTCTCCCCAAAACCCTTGGGAACCAAATCTACCGTCTGTCTCAATGGCTATGGCTGGGCATGAACATTTAAGGGGTTTCTAGACAGATGCCATGGCAACCTTCCCACATGTTCTGGAACTAGCAACAAGAGGGCTTAGAGGCGGAGTCTGGTGGCCCAGTGGGAGGTGACGGCTGCTGCGATACCAGCAGTACAGGCATGTGTGCCTGAGAACAGCCCCCACCCCCGGGAATAATGCAAACGTTACACAGGCCCTGCTGGCAGGAATACCCCACCAACTCATGTCCCCTGCTATGGCAGCATGTCTAGCTCTACAGAGAGTGAAGAGCCAACTCAGAGCCTGAAACATGAAAACATCATTTTTCTTCTCCATTTCCTGAGCTCATCACTGCTGCCAACAGGCCACATGAGTGCCCAGCGGCCACCACCCCACCACCAGGGTGACGGAGGCATCTCCCCTACCTCCTCCCAGGGCAGATACACCAGTCCTGGGTCTCGTAGCACACTTGCAAAGCAGGGTCATGTTATTCCAGCTTTGTGTGCACTGGCCTCACTTGTCACCCTTAGTGGATAAAGCTGTTCCCTGCGGCTGCTGTTCTAACAGGATTCTCCATCGCCAGGCCGATGGCCTGCCCATCTCGTCTCAAGCAAGGTGTTGTAAAGACGGGAGGCAGCCATGCGTGTCCGTCATTTGGATGATTAGCCTTCCTGACAGTGGTACCTCTTTGGAAGTCTGGCTCTTACAAGTGCCTGATGTCTCACCAGGAAATCATTTTCCTGTTTCTCTCCAGGGCAGAGAAGGGCAAATGTCCTCACAGCATGTGAACTGCGGGCTCACAGAAGAATCTGTGACAATACACTGCAGACGCGACCTCTGCACTGCACAGACTGCATCTGTGAATGACAGGAGTTTGAGGGGTAGGACTTTCCTGCACCCAGGAGCTGGGGTGGTAACTCCTCTTCTGAGAAACTCCACGGCTCTCGAAACTCCAGAGAAGGGTCTGTCACTGACTGAATGAAGCAGCCACCAAACTTACAGAGATCAAGGCCAAAGTCAATGACACACCTCTCCAGAAGAACCAGTCTAGAGGGAACTGGGAGGCACTTCACAATGGAATAGGAGCACTGGGACAAGAGGCTTAGTCTACCTGAAAATCTGACCCCTCTGCTCCAACATGTAGACACCAAGTAACTTTCCTTAACCGGGCAGATCTCTTGTTAATCCACAACAGAAGCAGTGTGTGGTGGGGAGAGGTGTCAAAGGTAAGGGTGAGGAGAAAGATTAGTGAACGAAGTACTTAAGGCCTCGAGCTAGGAGCCCCAGGACCCATGTAAAAAGCTGGGTGAGGTTGTGCACATCTGGAACCCCAGAGGTGGGGAGGCAGATCCCTGGGGCTTTTCACCACCTAGTCTAGCCAAATTGTTTCAGTGAGAGACTGTGACTCCAAAAAAGGGGGTTAAGGGTTTAATGACTTGATATAGAGCAACACACAGTGATCCAGTAGCTGACACTGCTGCGTCCCTACTGTGTGAAAGGGCAAGAGAAGCTCGTCCAGAGCAATGTTGTAGCACTACTGTGCTCCGGAGAAGGGCTCAGTGCAGAAGGAGGAGGGCCAGAACACACACAGATCCTGGGAACACATGGAGAACTACGGCAGTCTGTCCAGAGAGGACCTGGAAGTGGTGGCCACAGGCAAACAGGTCTATTGAGAAACTGCGTTATACAGAAGGTGACTGTCACCATTGGGACAACTATTGTGTATAAAACTCAGAATAGGTCATTAGGACCCAAGGCCCCAGCCCAGGGTGGGGATGAACCAACACAGCCGAGTGGCCCATAAGATCTTTGCTAAATCCTCCTGAGACTCCCATCAAGAATGCCGCTTTTCTCCTGAGGTTTGGCTTTTCGAAGAGTCTGCTTTCCACCGTGAATACAAGCAAATCACACCGCCATTGTCGAGCTGGATAGCGATTCCTATCCTTCCTCCTCCTCTCAGTTCTCTCTGTCCCTAGCACGCTGTCTGCCGACTGTGTAAGTAGCTCCTGGGCTTTGCTGTTGGAGGTGGGCACTGGGTACAGAGGAGAAATGCTTTAAGCCTGACCATAGCCATTTCTGAGACAGTATGAGCCTAGGGGATGACTGGGGTCCTGTACCATCCAGGCAAAAAACACAAAACCAGTGATGGTCAGTTGCCTAGGGAGACAGATGCCGTTCTGCAAAGAGTCTGAGGTAGCAAAGTGAGTTGCCGAGGGTTGGGGAGCCCTGGGGGACAAGCCTGCTGCCAAGGCAGGAATCTGTGGGCATCAGGCTGGCTGGTGAAATGACTGGTTAACCAGATATACCTTCACACTAACCAGGACCGTTATGATGTGCACAGGTGTACAACGGACCCGAGTCAAATCAACCGAGGTGACAGAAAACAGGCTTAGGTCTCTGATCTCTAAGAAAAGATGATTCCAATGAGTTAAGGTATGCAAATGTACATGTAAAATGATCCGATGTATATAAGTATATATGTATGCAAATGAGTTGGTGAGTAAAAGTATTGTATATGCAAATGAGTTGGCATGTGTAACTACGCTCTATGTAGAAATAAGTGTATAGGAATGTCTTGTGCATACAAATGAGCGGGCTGCATAGCTGCGTTGTGTATGTAAATGACTGGCGTATGAAAATATGCATACATAAATAATTTGATGCATGCAGACACATTTTATATGAAAGTTCACTGAAATATGTAAATTGCTATATAGAATATGTTAGTGTATGCAAATGGGGTACTGACATAGCTGTATTATATATGTAAATGACTGATATGGAAATAAAACACAAACATGTTAGTACATATAAACGTGCTGCGTGTGTAAATTCACTAGTGTACAGAAATGAGTTAGTGTGTAAAAAAGTATGTATGTAAGTCAGCTGATACATGTAACTGTATTGTGCATGTAAATGAGCTGATGTATGCAAATGTGTCATATATGTAAACAAGTCGGTATATGACTATACTATATATAAGTGAACTAATATATAAATGTGCCATATATGTAAATGATGTATATAGTATAAATGTATCACGTATGTAAATGGAGATCTGAATGTAGAACCCTTTGAGGTGTGCTCAAATCAGATCAGCACTAGCTATTGTCTCTCCTGCAGAAGACACAAGAGACTGTCCCTTTGCTCCGTGGGTTTCGAATCCCAATGCTAAGTCAGGGTTGAGGTAATATTCTGACATTCTCTTCGTTGAGCAAGCCATCCTGGTCCCTTAGGGAGAGTATCACACCCTAGCTTTTGTGTGCTGACACCTTGGTCCTTCAGGCCGGCTCTTCACTGGGGGCAAGGAGGAATGCACGCACCAAATGGCTTCCCTCTGTATCTGCAGCTGCCCAGGCTGTTCCCCAAATGTCCTCTTCCCCTCTTCCACACACCCATGAAGTGTCAAGGGCTGCCTACACAACCGTGTTCTCGTCACGAACGAGCCAAGATCAAGCTGGAAGCAGCTTTGAACTGCTGGGTTTCAGCATGGCCTCCCGTCTACCTCATGTCCTTCTTGACAAACGGCCACCTCTAAACTGTGAAGGCTGCCACTCCTCAGGGCACCCAGTGAAACACCTTCCAGTCAGTGCTCGCCCTGGCTCTTAAGGTATCTGTTGCTTCTCAAAGAGGGGTGGAGGCTACCCACGTACAGAGTCCACACTGGCTGCAGGCACCCAGGCATCCCATGAAGCTAGTAGCATGTAGCGTCCACATGACTGCCCTTAGGAGCTCTGTCTGGAAGGCGAGCGCCAGAGTTCAAACCTCTTTTCTCCAGGCGCATGGGAGCCTCCAGAATACTAACTGGCTGCTGTGGGCTGGTCACCAGTGTCTAAGGGAAGCATGGTAGGCGTGGGGACTGAGGGTTGATGACAGATGTGGCTGGAGAGATGGCTGTGCTCAGAAAAAGAGGATGCCGCTGATGGCAGGCGTGGCAACCTGACAGCTTCACATCAGATTGCCTCAGAGAATGGCAGCTGATGGCCTGACAGGCTTGTTCTTATACTTCAGAAACTTGTGGAGTCCCTGAGAACCCCCAAACAGAGGGCCAGGATTAAAATGGAGCTGCATCACAGCTGAAGTTTTATTCACGGGAGAAGTGGTTGGGGCAATATTTATGTATGGCTCAAAAAAGGTCCCTCCTCTCCTAACAGTCTTTAAAGGCAGGGGCCACATACGGCCAAGGGCAAATGAGTCTCCTTCCAAGGAGAAATTCCCCTGTAAGCTGCAGGTGGTCGGTGCACTGAATTGAGTGCACACCTGTGTTTTCCAATGAGTGTTTTCCAAGGAAGTGGTGAATAGTTAGGGCCCCCTTGATGGATGACTCACGAGCTGTGGACCATGTGCACAGTACTCAGGTGGGGCAAAGAGGGGGAATGTCAGGAGCCATGGCAGCTAGTCTCTGGGACATAAGCAGCCTTTTGCAGGCCAACAAACCCTGGGGAGTCAGAGGAGGATTGTAGAGGGTAAAAGGCACAAAGCAAAGGGGCCTATCTGCCTGTATGTAGCATCTGACAGGCATTAAAACTTCCAGTCTGAACTAAAATGTTGAAAAATACCAATTGAAGGGATATGACACCTGAGAACCAATCAAAACCTTTGCAACTCGTTAGAGCCAAACCAGAATTGGGTAGGAAGGACAGAATTCCTTCCCAACTATGTTCAGCCCAAAGAACAGGCATATAGAGGGAGCACATGAGGATTTCCCATGGATACCGCTCTAGGGAAGAGTGGTTTCACGAATCCATTGGCATGGGAACTCTGCCTCCTGGAGAGGATTTAAGAGTCTCTGCTCTCAAATGTTAAATTGCCCAGAAAGATAGCACACACTAACCTTCATTCCTTATCAGCACTTTCCAAGCTTGGGCTGAGGTGGCAGATGAGTGACACTTGGTACAGAGAGTCTCCCCTATGGCCGAGCATCAAGTGTGGCTCGTCAAGTAAACAGGGACAAAGAAGTGACTGCCAGGGGATGTTCAGAGAACAAAGGCAGGATGGTGATCACATGGTGTACTGCCACCACATGGGCCGAGTCTGAATGAATAAATGTTTCAGCACCTTCTGTGTGTTGGGAGAGATGGGGTGGGGATGGGGGCACAGTACAGCCAGTTACAGCCCCAGTCTTCAAAGAGCTCTCGGGCCCCCAGGAAAGGGGGACAAATCAGGGTAGTAAAAGCAATGCTGTAGAAGTTTTAGCTCAGGGTGCAATGGGAATGCAAGAGACCACAAGGACTTGTGGGAACCTTCTTTAAGTTGGGGGAAGGAGGTGACACCCAAGCCAAAGCTTGCAGAGGGACTGTAATGCATTCAGAGGCGAGGAAGAGCCAGGCATGATGGCTCACAACTGTAATCTCAGCACTCGGGAGGCTGAGGCAGGAGAATTGCCATGAGTTTGAGACTACCCTGTCTCAAACAAACAAACAAACAAAGCCCCAAAATAACAAACAGAGCAGACAAAACTCAAGACAGCATGGACCAACGTGGACCAAGATGGAGACAAATAGGCCAAGGTGGCCCAGGTGGCCCAGGCGGCCCTGTGGGGGAAAATGGTGTCCTTGTAGCAATGGAAGCTATTCCTTGGCGCCTCATCAACATCAACAAATTGAAATCCAGGCTGACTTAATGCTGCTGGAGCTGCCTCAGGGCTGTATCCCCAATCTCTTGAGAAATCGTTCATAGATGTGCCATGAACAGAGTGGGGAGGGCCCGCGATTTCCCACAATTTACTCCCCAAGCGAATCTCCACGCCATCATTTGAGTTTCTCCAATTAGCAACGGCTCAGCAATTGCTACAGGATTTCAAACCACTCAGTAGGGGCCAGGGAGGGGACTGCATAGGTAAAGTGCCTGACCTGAGCGCACAAGGGCCCAAGTTCAACCCCCAGAGACGGTAAAGAGCCAAACATGGAGGCACAAGCTTGCGACCTTAGTACTAGAGAGGCAAAGGCCAGAGGAACCCTGGGACTCACTGGCTAGCCAGCCCCGTGGAACGGGTAAGCTCCAGGCCAGGGAGAGCCCTTGCCTCAAAAACCAGAGTGAGTAGTTCCTGAGAAAGCACAAGGTTGACCTCTGACCTGCACACACACACACACACACACACACACACACACACACACACATACACACACACACACACACATGCCCCCGGGGATACCCCTTTCATATGCAGAAATACATATGGTAGATACTTAGTTAACACTGGCTGGGTAAATGACCGCCTTCACTTAGACGCAGGGTTTCACCTGAGCTCTGGCACAATTCCCTCACACGTCTATTTTGGACTTTCATTTCGGATGTTCGGCCTACCAGGACTGACCCATGCACAACTGCCCAGTTTTCTCCAGGACGGGACCCTCTGCCTGACACTCAAACCATCCCTCCATCCTTCCATCTACTCTGCGCTGAGCCCCCCTCCTCAGGATTTCACTTCTAAGGTTTGTACCAGAAAGGACAGCAGCCTGCTGGTGGGCGGTGGGGGAAGCTCTCTCAGAATTTCCAGCAGTTGTTGAGGGAACTCAACAACTCAGGGGTAGAGATTGATGTTGCAGTGTATAAAGAATCACAGACAGGATTTGGGTGTTCCTGGCTAGGAGACAGGACACAGTGGCCCTCCAGGGTTTCACAAGACCAGTCAGGTTTTCTGTGCTTAAAACTAAGAAGAGTTCTAACTGGTGCAGCCCCTCCTGCCATTCCTAGTCTCATCTTGGCCACCTCACAGGACAAGCACTATTCAAGACAACTTTAAGGTCTTGCCTATTCCTTGGGTTATTCTCTATTAAGAAGCCAAACTCAAGAAAGGCTAGACAACACTGGAATTTCAAAATGCATGAAGTTTCTCTGTCGATAGCCAGAGAAGAAAGGACTGTGAAGGAGGTGCCTCAGAGATGAACAGACCTGACCAAGAACAGGAGAGGGCTAGGATCTGACCTCAAGCAAAGCCCCTCACAGCCATCCCTCGTCAAAGTACCATTTCTTCTTCCTACTTCAGAGGACATGTGTCTTAAGCAGAAAAATGTTTACATTGTTGCTGGGACTCCCCCACACAAACTGACTGCAGGATGCTGCGCGAAGGCAACATATTAAAGCGTTGAAGGCAGTGAAGTCAAGCCTTCCCTGATGTCTGCATGGCCGCTGTCACCACAAGTGATGAGCAGCTGCAGGGATACTCCGCTGTCCTCAGTAAGAAGGAACAGGGCAGAAGACGAGCCAAGAAGCCAATTACCCTGCATAAATTCTGGTCTCCTCTGGCACGTTAAGGCAGAGTGGCGATAACAATAATAGGTATTTTTAGTTTGAGTTGTCGACCCAACGCATGATTTTTTTAACTCTTTAGAATAGCAGTTTCTGGGATCCATAAGGAGGGAGAAAAAAATTTAATTTATTTGACTGTTCCCAAAGTAACTTGACACTTAAAAAATAAGGAATACAAAACTGAGTGAGTGAATAAATGAATGAATGAATGATGGGTAGAAGATGGATGGAGGACGGTTTTATAAAGTTAAAAGCAAAGGGAATTATCACATAGGACTGCTATGCTCTATATTTAATATATTTTAATTTTGGAAGTTCTATATGCCTATTTTAATTTGTTTTTTTTTTCCTTGCTGCAAAAATATCTGAGGTTGTACACGTTACAAAGAAAATGATTTTTATTTAATTCGAGGCTTGGAGGTTTAAAATGGTGGCACCAATATTGCCATGAGTCTGAGGACTCCTGGCTACATCACAACGTGACAGATATATCCTGGAAGCCTATACGGATAGATTATACAACCAAATAGGAAGCCAGGTATATCTGAGGGCCATGCTTCCCTATTAAATATAGTGATGATGATGATGATGATGATGATCTACTTTAAGGGACCAAACTCCATCAATCTGTCCCTGAAGTGACAGCTCAGTTTCCTCATTATCTTTCATTAAGTCTCACCTCTTGACCAGTCCACCATCTTTCAACATGGCAAAACTGAGGACAACGTTTGTAGCATGTCAACCTTCAGGGGACAGACCACACCCAGAACATAGCACTGCCAAACGTATGGCTGACGTGCAGCTTGTGCCCAGACAATTATTCTTGGGGACAGGGAAGAAATATCAGTCAACCAAGATCCAAAATCCCTGCAAAGCTGTGACGACAGAGGCTGGTTAGTGGGAAAGAGATGCTGGGGTGTGGCAAGTCCAGAGCCAAGCTATCTTGGGGCATCTTCAGGCCCGCTTCACAGCCATCTATCACCCTCCTTGGTATGGGACCTAACCTCTCTGTGACTATTAGGTAAATCCTTTGGGATGTATAAGTAGAATCCTAGTTCCCAGTAGTTGAAAAGCTAAGGATGCCATCAGATAGTGTCTGGGGCCTCTAGCCGAGATCCCCCTGCTTCTCTGTGACCTGCCTACCCTTCTGACTCACCAATGCATTGGAAAAGGGTCGCGCTTCATGACTTGCTTTATTCTGTCACTGAAAACCCCATGGACTTGATACCATGTTAGAACCTGGTATCTAGGGAACCTGAAATTATATTTCCCGACCAGGGTCACTCTTATTTGACTCCAGGATAAGCCATCTCTTTTGTTCCACTGAGGTGAGAGCTGCCACTTCTTATGTTAATATAGTCTAAAAACTCACTAGAAATTCACCACACCTGTGAAGCATAAACAAACATGGGGATAGTTCATGAGCAAAACAGAAAAGGGGGGCCAGTCAGAAATACATGAGATGATGCAATGGATCGTGTCTGGGAGGTAGATGGGTTGAGACCCAGAAGGCCCTGTGATTCATGATGGGAGAAATATGAGCAGAGGGTAGACCATGAGGCAAGACATGGCAGCCTTAGTGATGCCGCTCTCCCAGAACTGTTTCCACAGACTGTGTTTTAGTTTGACTCAGGAGCATACTCAGTAGGCTCGTATATTTGGATTCTTGGTCCCTGGCTAGTTATTTGTAGGTTATTTGGGAAATCTACAGTACCTTTAGGAGATGGATCCTTGCTGGTATCTCACCAGGGGCAGGCTTTGGGGTTTTGTAATCTGACTCTACTTCCTGTCTGCCCCTCCCCCCTTCTCTCTCCATTTCCCAGCCGCTAGGCCAGCCTTGTCCTCTTGCCCTCTGGGCCTCGAGGACCTGTAGTCCATATAAGCCCCTTCTCTCCTAGTTGAGTTTTGTCGGGCTATCCTACAGTAGCAACAGGAGGGTAACTAAATATGGTGCTCGTCCGACTGGCAGCATGCCTCTTTAAACAGAAGTTGAGATTCTAAGTTGCCTATGCCACAGATCTCAACTCAGAAATCTCCACGGGGCCAAACTATCCTTCTCCAGTGTGAGTTCCTGGTGGCACTTCCTCCATTGGTGCCCGCCGTGCTATCAGTGCCAACTGTTCTGCCTGCTAAGTTGAACTCACTGCTTGGTCTCAGTTGTCTGCCCTCCCTCCCACCCACAGCTAGCCTTAGCTGCTATGTTGTGCAGACACTGTTGTCTGTGGATTTGTGATGTATACAGGAAGGATTCAAATGCAGCTCCGGTGGCACTGCTCTGGAGTGGAGGTGGTGAACGTTTAATGTGAGGCCCTGGTGATGAGCCAGGGTGGCCTAGGAGCCTGACACATGTGGAACACAGGAGCTCTCCTTGTACAGCAGCACAACGCTCTCAACCTCATGCTCTGGACCAAGAGAGCTGAAGCCCACAACCAGCTCTCAGTTAAGAAACGGACACTGAGCCGGGCGGTGGTGGTGCACACCTTTCATCCCAGCACTTGGGAGGCAGAGGCAGGCAGATTTCTGAGCCTGGTCCACAGAGTGAGTTCCAGGACAGCCAGGGCTATACAGAGAAACCTTGTCTCAAAAAACCACACAAAAAGAAAGAAAGAAAGAAAGAAAGAAAGAAAGAAAGGAAGGAAGAAAGAAAGGAAGGAAGAAAGGAAGAAAGAAAGGAAGAAAGAAAAAGAAAGATAGACAGACAGAAAGAAAGAGACACTGATTTTACCAATGGTTTCAGCAAGGAAACAAAGCACAGAGCCAAACCCCACTCTGGTTAGCTCTCATTGGCCCAGTGTTTCCAGTCCAGCTCATAGTCATTGTTAGTGAAGAATATTCCCCTGAGCTCCACATGGCAACATTGCTATCTGAATTGTTGGTTGTGGCATGGGGCACAGGTAACCAAGGGAACGGGAGAGTGGCTTCTGTGCTCAACACTTCCGAAATGCTCCCGAATATCACTGGTTTTGGAAGCTTTGTCTGGAAGTCCAAATGCAATCACTGCTTCTTTTGAGAAGGTTGTCATCACAGATTGGAGGACAGAGCTACAGCTCAAAGCCACGGGGAAGGACACAATGGGTGGGTCCTTAACAGGGCTCTAAGGGAGAGGTGGGATTTTGATTTCAGCAACTATTTAACAATCTGAAGAACGTGTATCTTGCTTTTAAAAAAAAAAAGCATGCCAAATGATTTCACATCCCTAATGATACATTTTAGTTCACTGAAGCATCAGAAAGGTCTGAAAATATTTCCCATTTGATGCAAATCAGCAACAGATAAAAGCACAGCGTCCACTAGCAGGTTAGGCACCAAGACAGACTCGTCAACACATGCCGTGTTATACTTCCTATTTCCTTTGTAAAACCTTAGTAGCAATCCCATTTAAATGTGACGACTATAGCAAATTATAATTAATTTTCAGCCACCAGTGAGGGAGAGACATAGGATTTAAGACATTAGAAATGTGAGCGTAAAACAGAGCTGCCATTCTTTTGACATTAACGATTGTCTAATTGTGCTTAGATTGATAAAAGGTGGGTTTTGGACTAAGCCTGATAAAAAGTCTTGACCTGGCCTTATAATGCATCTTATGGTGCTCTTTGGTCAATTGAAACAGTGACATTTATTCCAGAGAGAATTCCTCATGTTACTTCATGTTTTTAGTCTACAAGTCGCAGTGCTAATTGGGAATAACAGGGATCCTAAGTTCTAAGACCATCCCCAATCACAAAGAAGGTTGCTAGCTTTTCAAAAGTCTATTTATAAAAAATGCTCTCTACATACATGCATGGATGTACATGAATGTGCAGGCGCATGCGTGTGCACACGCACGCACACACACACACCATTTTCACTCACCTAAAAATACAGAACCAGTAGATTTAAGGTGAAAAAATAACAGATTTGAGAAGCAGATGCAGGCGGCCTTAATGTGACTTCCAACTGTGATTTATAGTTTTCATTCCAAAGCTTCAACCTGCATCTTCTCCCATGGATGGCTACTCAAATTACTCCCCATTCCTGGGCCTTAATTTCCTTATACACAAAATGTGCAGGGTCCAACAAGTGGCTTTTACGAAGATTCAGAATGTGAACAGTATATGTTGTCTGATGGGGGCCAGCCTTGGACAGTAGGTGTTGTCTGATGAGGCCAGCCTTGGACAGTCTGTGTTGTCTGATGGGGCCAGCCTTGGGCACTGTCACCTTTCTGACATAACATGGATATTGTCTGCCAGGACAACTTGTGCCTAGAGAAGTGGCCGGGGCCAGGCACATGGAGTCTCCTCATTTCCAGGTTCTTGGCCTTTCTGCATCATCCCCTCTGCTCCCGTTCGGGATGGACTGACGTAGTGTTCAAAGTCCGCCCAAGACTTCGAAGCACTAAAGGGAATTATGTAAAGCCTTTCAAAGCAGTTTTTTCCTCCCAAGAAGCTTCTAGCCTACTGGGGGAAGCTGAAAGAAAAAAAAAAAAAAGCCTTCACTGGGAACACAGGTTGTGATTTTGGGCTTGCCCACGTGCATTTCTTGGAAAGGCCCTATGCCTGAAGATCTTTCTAACCTTGAGACTTTTCAGATGACCTAGTTCCTCACCTGAAGAGCTGTACGAAAGGTTAAGTGAATCTGAAAATGCTCTCTCTCCACGGAAGACACCGGCTGCAAAATTCCCCTTCCCTCCATGCATCAGGAGAGCTACAGAAAGGAGAGCCAGGACAGGAGGCAGCACATGGGGCCATTCCTCCTCAACAGCCTTGACGTTTCCTCACCCAGTCTGCAACATTATGAAAACATCTGAGACTGGAAACTAAGGTCTTTATGTGTAGTATGTCTGTCATACTAGAATTCATAGAAATGTACTGCCTACGCCTTCTAGTCCACCTGAGTAGGAAGACAACAGAAAAGGGCACCGACGCAACCCTCCCACAGAATTAAAGGAAGCACATTATTCGGGAGGACTACAAATCGTCCCACACTTAATTCACAAAAGACTTTTTGTGCCTTTTCTCACTAGGGGCCTTTCATGCAGCTCATTTTCCTAAGAGGTCTCCTTCCATTTGCAAGAATGATGAATGCTGGGATGTCAGAGTAGCGTGGCTATCCTAGAGAAGAGCTTCTATGACTTAGGTCTACTGTGTTCCCTGCAAGGGAGTGCCTGGGAGCTAGGCTCCTACCAGGGCTCAGTGACATCAAGGCCGTGCAGCCCAGGGCTGGGTGAAAGCCCAAATCCCTGTGAGAAAAAACCAATTTCACAAGGGTTAAAGAGCCAGAGCTGCTTCTCCATGTCTCCTGCCTCTGGTGACAGGCTAGAGAAAGAAGGGTCAGGCCCACAGAGGCAGAGAAGATAAGAAAAGCAAATCAAAACAAAAAAACTCAAAGCACCTGCAATGGTTTGTAGGCACTTAGCCCAGGGAGTGGCACTATTAGAAGGTGTGGCTCTGTTGGAGTAGGCGTGGCCCTGTTGGAGTAGGCGTGGCACTCTGGGTGTGGCCTGTAATACCCTTTTCCAAGCTTCTTGGAAGCCAGTCTCATTCTGTTTGCCTTCAGAAAAAGATGTAGAGCTCTTAGCTCCTCCTGCACCATACCTGCCTGGACGCTGCCATTTTCCTGCCTTGATGATAATGGACTGACCCTCTGAACCTGTAAGCCAGTCCCAATTAAATGTTGTTCTTATAAGAGTTGCCTTGGTCATGGTGTCTGTTCACAGCAGTAAAACCCTAACTAAGACACCACCCAACAATCATGGCTCCGTGAGCTCAGCTGAAGCAGCCAAAAATCAGCTTAGCGTGGAAAGGCATAACTGCAATTAGGGAGTGGAAGATCACACGGGCTTATTTCCTGGAAGAGCTAACAATTTAATTTATAGAGCTATCAGGTGAGCCATCATGATGAATGTGTATTTATTAATGCAGCCAGGCCCACTTCTTCTTTTTCCTCAACTGTACACCAAAAATAGGAGCGATGTCATGGTTTAGTTTTCCTGTCATTTGTACTGAAGACGGAGTAGTGACGGTGACTGACTGCCAGGATCCAGAATTTCCCATCCCATCCGCATGTTTTATTTCATATACACTGGAAATGAATTTTAAAGGCAGGCTCAAATCTTTGCTCTTCTCCCGGATAAAAGCTTCGGGATGGGGGAAGAGCAAATGCGGTAATGAGAACAGGGTAATTTGCATGTGTTTCAATGACCTGGACCTTCTTGGGCTGGAAGGCAGAAGATTTTTCTCCTTGATATGGACCTGAAATCAGTTCGTGAAGCTGCCGCTTGCCATTTCTCCTTGTTAAATAAATGAGCAATAGCTAAGTTAGTTGGGAAAGTCTTACCTTAATTTAAATCTTATTGCTATTCTCTCATTGTAAAAAAAGGACACCAACAGGGCAGGAATTGTGTCTTCTATAGTGTTACAAGGATCTAGTAATGGAAGGACTTCGACCCTGAAGATGTCAGGAAATGCTCAAAAGACCAGAGCTCTAACAAACACACTCATGAAAGTTTTTCTTTTCGGTTATTAGTTTACACACAACACAAAGAAAGCTTCAGAGTTGAAACTAAAAGGAGACAAAACAGAACCTGGTGACATGAGTTATGTGTGTGTGTGTGTGTGTGTGTGTGTGTGTGTGTGTGTCTGTGAGTGTGTGTCTGTGTGTGTGTCTGTGAGTCTTGTGTATATGTTTGTGTATTTGTGTCTGTCTGTGTCCATGTCTCTGTGTGTGTCTGTGTATGTGGTGTGTGTGTGTGTCTGTGTCTCTATGTGTGTCTGTGTATGTGCTGTGTGTGCATGTCTGTGTGTGCCTATGTATGTTTGTATGTGTGTATCTGTGTGTGTGTGTGTGTGTGTGTGTGCCCAGGGATTATCAGAGGTTAAAGTAAGCCATCGCTGAGTTTGGACAGTGGAGAACAGATTAATGGCTCTAGCCTTTGTTGCCCTAGGAAATCCACCTCCACCAAGCTGCCCATGTTTGGATGGCTGTTCAAAGAGGAAGACTCTCAGGGAGGCTCCGCAAGGTCCCAGCCGATTGGCCATGAGCAGGGGTAGGCCTGGGCTCTCAGTGAACCAATGAACCCCAGGCAGCCTACCTCCTACCAAACTAGGTTAGGTGGGCACAGGGTGGTTTTGTTTTGATTTCAAAAGTTGATACTTGCATGGAGACTGGGCTGAGCACTAATCCTCCTTGTTCTAAGTACCTATGTTGAGATGGGCGTTCGACTTTCCAACGTCCAGCCTCCATCAGTGGCCCTACTATGGAACCAAAGGACTGGAAGTCTCTAAGGTTACTTGCCTAGTGACTCAAGCATGGGAAGCCACCCAGCCTGTCCCCAGTTGTTTCCCATAATTCCTCCTCACACTTGCTGCATCTGGTTTCTTTATGATTCTTTCAAAACTCTGTGCAATTTCTTCCCTTGCTTCTGGAATCCACTACAGGAAGTTTCCAATTCTTGCAAAACACATTGAGGGATAGGAGGGACTAGGTATTACCCACAGACTACTACCGTTTTGAGACATTCCTGGGGGCTGTGAGAGAAAAGAAACCTCACCTTCCCTTCATGCCTCATACACCTCCCTTCATTTATTCACCAGGGAAGTAAGAAACAACTAAACTCCAAGGGGACTTGTCACCAATCAAGTGTGACAGCGGCCATCCCTGTCCTTGCTTTAAATGTAGCTATAGAGCCAGGAAATACAAGTGTTACACAGATAACAGACTTTTCTCTGGGCACTTGCGACCTCAGATGAAGAGGTCTCTCATTACATCGTGACACACTAAGAAATGAACCTTGAACACGCCTGTTAATTAATTGTGCAAACAGATTTCATAGAGTGTGCTTACTGACTTAGGAGAGAAGGAACCATTTTCAAACAGATTACAAGTATCATTTACATATAAGCCAAATCAATGAAATATAAATGGGGGCTAAGCTGCTTTGATCCACTAATCACTTGAATCTGTCTATTAAGAAGGCCTTTACAAAGCCAGTTAATAGTAGTTAGCTCTTTGCACATCTTACAGCCATGGTAAGTCAGTAATTATGACTTTTCCTTAAGTCAGGGCCCCTCATACTGGTCTGTGTCTTAGGGTTTCTATTCCTGCACAAAACATCATGACCAAGAAGCAAGTTGTGTGTGTGTGTGTGGGGGGGGGTTATTCAGCTTATACTTCCATACTGCTGTTCATCACCAAAGGAAGTCAGGACTGGAACTCAAGCAGGTCAGGAAGCAGGAGCTGATGCAGAGGCCATGGAAGGATGTTCCTTACTGGCTTGCTTCCCCTGGCTTGCTCAGCTTGCTCTCTTATAGAGCCCAAGACTACCAGCCCAGGGATGGCACCACCCACAATGGACCCTCCTACCCTTGATCACTAATTGAAAAGAAATGCCTTACTGCTGGATCTCATGGAGGCATTTCCTCAGGGGAGGCTCCTTTCTGTGATAACTCCAGCTTGTGTCAAGTTGGCACACAAGACCAGCCAGTACACTCTGAATCAATGCCATTTCTTTGATTGCCTGGAAGAGACCCTAGGTCTAAGTGCCATGAAGACAGGCCCTCACCTCTGTCCATCATGGCGGCACCTGACACACAGTAGGTGCTCAGGAAACACTTGGAACACAAAGTGATTTTAGGCAATTCAATCAAGTCCATCCACTTCAAACGTATAGAAATAGCATCAATTACTTCGGCTACATATTAAGCTCAACTATATTTATTTGAGATGTTAAAATGTAAAATCATTTTAATAGATGGATGAATGAAGTTTTCCCCACAGGAGCGGAGAAGCTGCAGCTCCCAAATGCAGTGCAGCATCTCTGGAAGAGGACGAAGCCTGCAGAGGGGTAGGTATGTGGGAAGATGGCCTCCCCGTGGTTTTAACGTAGCAAGTAGACCCCTACTACCACCTCTCAGAGGACAAAACCCCTCCAAGTGTCACTTCCTCCCCACCACTGCTCCTCAAAGGTCATCACAGGCAGAGGAAGGGCTCGGCTGCCATGTGGCCACCGATCGGATAAAAGCCACGGCATCTCTCCTGTGACTCACCCGCGGATGGATGCCCGTGACATTTTCATAGCAAACTCTGGTCTTTGGTTGCATTTCTGAATTGCACATGAGAGAGATGGATAATAAACTTTAATATCAAATGTTGAGTTAATGATCTACTAGCTGTACTGCTGGGAATGGATATATACTAGAAGGCTCTTTATGCATACGTGCTACATGCAACGAAATCCAGTTTCTCCCTGTGCTCTTGCACATCCAGATTGTTCTTCGGCAAGGGCTCAGTCACTGCTGGCTGCAAGAACTCTCTCCACTGTTCTGCTCCCTGGCCTCAGAGCCCTGTCACCTGACCTCAGTGCCCTGTCACTTGGCCTCAGTGCCCTGTCACCTGACCTCAGCACCCTGACACCTGGCCTCAGGGCCCTGTCACCTGTGTCTTGGAATTTCATGGAGCACTTTAGGGATGTGGATAAAGGGAACAGGAGGCCTTACACAGAAGGCTTAGGCCTAGGCCTCCCTCAAGAAACATCCACACAGATGGTGTCAGGCCAGGGTGAGAGATGAAGGCAGCATTTCTTGTAAATGTATGAGTCCCCTGTGATGGCCAAGCACCTGGAACCTTTGCTAAGAGACACCACGTCGATGTTTAGGGTAGGATGTTGATGAGAAGCAAGAACAAGAGAGAGATGAAAGCTTTCACCTTGTCCTGTGGCATACCTTTGACATTGGAGTCACAACACATTAACAAACTAAACGTCCTTGCACACGTAGTCCTGTCTGTGATGAGACACCTTACCCTGTGTATTTACTCCAATGAAAGAAGGATGCCTGCAGTCACTTAGACTCACGGCCCTTCAAAGCTCATCTCATAGCTACCATAGCTCCAGTGTAGACATTATGGCCCTTTCTCTGTGGTTTTGCCCCTCAGACTCCATCCTGGGCTAGTCTGCTTTCTCCACTGCCTTCCACACCGTGTGAAGATGGAGCAGCCCTGAGGGACTGCTGCTTAAGGTCTGTCTTTACCCCTGGACTTGAAAGTTTTCTCAGCTGACCCTCATCTGCTGAGAAACACCATGGAACATTCTAAATCTGGAGGCTTTCTATTACACTAACCACTGCTCTATCTAACCTCATTTTAAAATCAGTTTACTTAGCGGGGAAAGCATTATGAAGTAAGGGCTTCCCTGTGAGATGGTGGAACTAGGGGTGCAGAATGGAAAGGGGAGAAACAGGAAGAAGAGAGTGAAGGAGATCAGGCACAGGATGCAGGGTCTTTCTGGAGGGACCATGGTCATCTGGAGACTATAAACTGGGGCACAACCAGAATTTGATGCCAAAAGGACAAAAATCATAGTGTATACACCTGGCTCTGCTTCAGCATGACCAGCTGGGTTCTGAAACAAGACCCAAGGCCAACGTCAAGTCCCATGTTCTGTGTATATCTGCACTCTGACGAAAATAATGAATAGAATCACTATATCTCTCCGGCTACCTGTTTTTCTAAGTCCCAGCTTATTTCCTCCACTGAAGATTAAGCCATAAATTACTTCACGCAGACCTTTATCTTGGGAGAGAAAGAGTTAAGAGTTGACGTTTAGAAATAAAGTTATCATCAACGCATCCTGGTAATGTCCTGTAACAGACTTCCCTTGCGTCTTTCCAAGTCCTTGTGACAACCTCAAATTGCGTTTCTTGGCTGGAAAGCTATGGAACCACTCCCCAGAACTCATGCCAGTGATCTGGTGCAGATGCGGAAGTCACCACTTCTTTGAGAAGGACTCAGAAGCACCACAAGGAAGAATATCTTCATCTTGTTTCACTGTGGTGTTTTCCCTGGGTCTCCCGCCTCTGCTTCTGGGTTGGGAGTCTCTATTCTTGAAGTGTCCATGGTCCTGCTCAACAGGGCAGCGCCATTTCCTTCCCCACCCAAACCAGATCAGATCTCCAACTTAGTGTACTATTCAATTTGCGACAGACACCAAGAAGACTTTACAGTCTCTAGTAGCCAGTCTGTGGACCGCAGAAATGGATAGACCTTACAGATCTGTGGCACCTCCCCATGTAAAGTTCCATTAAAACATCAGGCACAGAAAAGAACATGAGTAAGATCTAACTATAGCCATGTGCTGCAGTGACAGTCATTCTGAGCATCTTTGTGGGTTTTTCCCCCCTAGGTTTTTCCATGGTTGTTTTCAGTCAGAGGTTGGCCTTGGGTAAATAAAATCCCAGAAAGTGGGCATGTTGGTTCCTCCAAACCAACTCCTTCGTGTGTCTTTTTGTCCCTGGTACTTCCTCATCTTCGCAAAGGAGAGCCCAACGTTGTTCTCTTCTTTCCCAACCTTCCCGGAGCCCCACCCACTGATCAAACCGCAGGGGCAGCAGCTGGCACCTACCTTGCCCATGCCAGGAGTGTCCTTCACCTTGTTGACAGCCCTCAGGAGACAGGGTGGAGCCGGGGGAGGTGAGGTCTGCAGGATCCCACTGAAGCTGGTCGCAAAGAGGGGAGCCTCCGCAACAGACGGAGTCGAAGGCCGGTGTTTCTTCTTCTTAGACGACAAATTTAACTTCTGGGCAGCTCTGCACAGGGACAATAAGGAGGAGAAGGTGGTATAATCAGATGTACTGGGCTGGCCACTTTCTCTTAAAGAGCCCCTTTAATTACTCCTGCCTTCATTCTCAGTACCCTGCAGCTCTTTGCTATACCACAAGGAACTTAATTAATAAGCTATGTAATCGTTGGGACAGGAGAAAGGAGCTATAAAATCACATGGCTCTAAGATCGAGAGTTACAAAGACTTGTTTGTTCTTCACAACACTCAGCCTGAGCATGAATGAAGCCAGTCAGCTTTGGGGACCCGCAGTACCTAGTCTGCTAATCACCCCCTCCCTCCCCACACGGCCATTTCTCTGGCATAAGCCCATCTGTGAAGAACCAGATGAGCTCATTTAAAGTTTTTTTACACCTTGTAAAAAACCAAGCCCGTCTGATGAAGAGCCCGGTGGTGACCGACTGGGGAGTGGCTTGGCTGTGAAAGCAGAGTACACCCTTTCAGTGCACCAGAGAAATAGAAAGTAATCTGGTATGAGGAACAGACAGCGGGCCAGAGTATCTACTCCATCAAGGCACAGGGCACGAGACTACCCTCTCCTCAGGTGGAAAATGGGCTCTTGTGTAGCGACATCTTCAAGTACAAAATGCTGTCTATGGGCCAGTGCAAGGAAAGAGGGGGTCAAGGTAACCAAATGGCACAGAAGGGACAGATGGAGACAAGAGGGAGGCTATGACTGCAGCCTTGTTAATAATGCTGGCTGTTCACACCACATCTTCCACCATCCAAGTGCACAGTAGCACTTAGGATACTATAATCCTGCCATAGAAAAATCATAAAGACGCAAACAGTGGTGTGAGACAAAGGCCTTTCATGCAGCCTCACTTTTTAAATTAATTCTTGATGTATTATATCACATCTATATAAATATAAAGGTATATATGGTTTTTCGATGGGGCAAGAGGAGACAGTCTTACTATATAATTCCAACTGGCTTTAATTCTCTCTCTCTCTTTCTCTCTCTCTCTCTCTCTCTCTCTGTGTGTGTGTGTGTGTGTGTGTGTGTGTGGTGTGCCATATATGTATGTCTTCCACATGTATGTGTGGGTGCCAAGTGTGTAGAGGCCTGAGATTGATGTCAGGAATAATTCTCTTTAGTTCTAGCTTTTTCATTGAGGCAGTTGCCAATCAAACCCAGAGCTCATCAATATGGTTAGCTGGGGGCGGGGGCAGGACGGGTGCACCTCCATCCTTCATGGCTACAATGAGAAGTGACTCACAACGTCTGACATTCACAAAGGTTCTGAGGATCTAAATTTTGGCCTTGTCCTATAAGAATGTCAACCACTGAGCCACCTCCCCAGTCCCTGACTACAGAGTCTTGATCCTCCTGCCTCAGTCTCCTACGTGATAGGATAACAGGCATTCACCACTATAGCCAGCTCACAGTAGACTCTTCTGTGAATTTTAATTTCCCTGTAAACGTTGTTGAATGCGTAAGTACCTCCTCAAAACACTGGTTCTCAACCTGCGGTTGGAGACTTTTTTTTTTTTTTTTTTGGCAAACCTCTCTCTCCAAAAATGTTTACATTATGATCCATAACAGTAGCAAAGTTATAGCTGTGAAGTAGCAAGGAAGATAATGTTATGGCTTGGGGGTCACCACCACCTGCGGAACTGCATCAAAGGGACTCTGCATTAGGAGGGCTGAGGACCATGGCCTTATAACACAAGAGCGCCGTGCTCCATTCCACAGGTCAAAACTTCACAATGCACCCAGCCTTCTCGGCAATGACATAACGGATCCTCGAGGGGTGGCGGAAGGACAAGAGGACAAGAGGACATTGCATTGCTTCCATGCTCCCTCGACCCGGCCTTGTTTCGTGATCTGGAATGTCGATCTTAACTTTGTACCAGTAAGGCTTGCTTCTGACCGATCCCTGGAGCTACATCTGCACGAACGTAGCCAGGTGACTTTATTATTTCAAAGCTTACGTCTCCTCGGCTACAAAACTGAAGCTTAACTCTAAGGACAGTGACATGTCGAGGGAGAGGGCATACCAGGCATGAGAACCAAGTGGAAGGAGATGGATCTCCAGGTGCCAAGCTTAGGGAGCGTTGGACTCACTCGACTGTGGGATGGTGGGGAAACAGAGGATGGGGCTGGACGTGCTTTTCCAGGATGTGCTCTCCCAGTCAGTGAAAGGAAGGGACCACCCCATCCCGGCCCTTCTTGCACAATTCCATGACCTTTCTTCCCAGTGGTTTCCATCTAAAGTAAAGGGCAGAGAGGATCTGTCCCACACTAGTCCAGTGTTTCTCTTACTCGTCCCTGAGATTCCCTCCCTAAATGACTTGCAGTGGGGGTGTGGGGGGAGGGACGGGGAGGCAGTGACAGGAGCCACTGAGCAGCATGCCTCGCCTCATCTGCTCTTGCTGCTCCAAACCAGGCTGCCTCCTTCTCAGGGAGCATGTGTGTGTGTGTGTGTGTGTGTGTGTGTGTGTGTGTGTGTGTGGTGGGGGCCACTTATTTGTGTATATCAAGGATTCTTGGCAGGGTGAAGACTGGCTATAGCTGTGGCTACTAGCTGGGGCAGAGCTAGTACCGAGGTATGGCTTTGAAGACCTGTGCGACAGCCACCTATGCCCATACCTCATGTAACCCCTGGGTTAGGGAAACACACTACACTAAAGCACACAGGAGGATGACACTCAGAGGTGTCCTTCCTACAATGCCCCACTTCCACAGTCATCCAGATCCACCCGTACAATGCACAGGCACTTCGCTCTTTCTCCCAGGGCAGCCAAGCACATGTGACATGTCCCCAGCTAGCTGCAACGCTGTTGCTGTCCGCACTCATTTGATCCAAACTCCCAGCAAGTGCCACCTGTCAACCTCCCACCCAGGCGTCCCCCCACCACTACCACTTCCCCTCTCTGGAAGCTCATTTCGGTTAGGCATCTGTCTCCAACCCTCTGAAACCGCTCAGATAGGTTACCAAATGACTCCATGACGGCTGTCACAATCTCAGCCCCAACCTGGATCTGTCAGAGCTAAGAACGCATCCTTCCTCCTTGCCCCCTAAGCTTCCAGGACATCCCATTCTCTTCCAGGGACTTTGTAGGGCTCATCCCCTGCTTCTGTCTGCAGTCACTGCTGTTGGCTGCAGGGATCACCGTCCTCAGCCTGCAGCTCCTCAAGTGTTCTACCCAGCTTAGCCCTGGAGCTTCCTGGTTATTTATCTAAATGCCTCTTCAGCACTCCCACTTGAGTAGTCAGTAAACATCTCTAACGTGTCATCGTCATCGTTAAGACTAAAGGGCTTATCTCCTTCCGCAGGCTTCTCTTGGACTCACCCCACACCATCTCAGAATAAAACAACCTCACCATTCAGGCACCCGGACCCCACCTCTCATAACACACCTAATCCACCTCAGTTTTTACCCGTTCTAACATAAACTAGACCCAAGATGCTTTTACCGCCTCAGACTCAACATTTCCTATCTCGCCCACTGCACACTGCTCCCTTTGATTATGAGGCAATGAACATTAAAATCAGGCCAGCCATGCTAGTCTCCAGGCCGTTCCACCTCACGTTCCGATGCCTGCCTCAGGGAGGAACAGCATGCGGCTCATTCCTTTGCCTCCTTTAAGTTTGGGTTTAAATGTTACTTTCTCCGCACATTTACCCTGCCCACCCTAGGAGATGGTATTTTGTAAAGATGGCTCTGTCAATGTGTTCTTAAACCTAGCACTGACACTCGCTGTTGAGAGGCGGGATCTGTGCGCCTCCTCCGGACCCTGAGAGGAAATTCCGTGTCGCCGCCGTGGCCCCCAGAGCATGGTGGAAGAGCTATTCTGTGACTTTCAAGGTTGAGTTACTAAGTGCAATGTGGATTTTGTAAAGACTATGAGGAAGTCCAGGTCACGTGGACAGAGTCACGTGGCCTCCAGATGACAGACACAGGAGTAAATTGTCTTTTAGATGATTTCTGTCCCTTTTGTTTTCTTCTGGAGCCTCAGACATCATGCAGTGCCTCAGCTGTGGCGGCATCCCGACCCCCAGGCCCCACAGAGGCTAAGAAATGACCGCTGTCACATTGAGCCACTGAGTTAGAGGTGAGCATAACTGCCACAGGAAGGGACTTGCTCGCTCTGCTGCATGGCTCTTTCCTCGGGATTGAAGCCTTCCTCTTGCAGAAAGACACAGGCTCACAAAGCCCAGGGAACTCACAAGACTGGGGCTATCTAGGCAGTACAGAGTGGACAGGAGAGAGTTTACGACACAGTGTGCACATCATATGGGGGATCCCAGGGACGTAGCTTCTGGAATCATCACTGATGCTGGGGTGGGCTATGTAGTGATACCTCTCCCTCAGTCAGCCATACAGCGGACACCTCCACAGTGCTCCTGTGAGCGCCCCTCCCCCACGCTCCTGTGAGTGACTCCTCCCCCATGCTCCTGTGAGTGACTCCTCCCCCATGCTCCTGTGAGTGACTCCTCCCCCATGCTCCTGTGAGCGCCCCTCCCCCACGCTCCTGTGAGCACCTCTCCCCCACGTTCCTGTGAGCACCCCTCCCCCACGCTCCTGTGAGTGACCCCTCCCCCTCGCTCCTGTGCGCGCCCCTCCCCCTCGCTCCTGTGAGTGACCCCAATAAAATCCCTGGTTCCTCAAGACGGATTTGGATGGAATGGTTCTTTACCTGGTTGTTTCCTCCTCTATGGAGGTAAGTGAAAGTAGATATCCCAGGAAAAGCACCACAAACCCCCAAAGTCCCAATTTCTGTTACTCTGATTACTCTGAGACAAGACTCTGACCATGTAATGTAGCACGAGGTTTACTTAGCTCTTTTGTTTATGATCTATTAACCGTATAGAATAAAGACCCCAACAGGGCAAAAATCAGGAAGCACAGAAATGTTTGTTGGGTGACTAAATGACTGAAAGAAATTGGGGTTACCTAAGATAAGAAAACTGAAGAAGGGGAAGGAAGGGCCCTCCAAAATTAATTAATTATTTAATTATAAAGAAAACAAGTTTACTTAGTTTCCTGCACAGAGAGCAGCGGGCATGGTAGAAACAGAAGGACCACCTCTAAAAATGCTAAAGAGAAATAAATGACAAACTAATGTCCTTGCTCAAGGCTACTCTGAATCCCAGAGGGAGAGATGGCGGAGAAGACATCACCCCTCTTAGCACGAAATTAAGTCAGCTCTGGAGGGCCTTGGGTACGGAACCTGAATTCGAACAACCAGCTTCTTCAGACATTGTGCTGGTTGATGTTAGTCACCCTGACCAGAATTAGAGATCTATAGTTGCCTAGGCGACCTCTCTGGGAGTTGAGGTGGGACTGGGGTCTTGGCTGGGGTCCTGGCTGGAGTCCTGGCTGGGGCCCTGGCTGGGGTCCTGGCTGGGGTCCTGGCTGGGGTCCTGGCTGGAGTCCTGGCTGGGGTCCTGGCTGGGGTCCTGGCTGGGGTCCTGGCTGTGGTACCAGTGCACTGATCACAGCATTCATGTGCTTCCTCCTGCAGACGCAGTGCGACCAGCTCACGCTCCTGACACCGTGACACCCGGCCATGACAGACGTGCCATGCCTTCTGTAAAGTCATGGTATTTTTGGTCATGGTATTTTTGTCACGGCAATGAGAAAGGTGACTAATACAGATACTGAGTGGGTGACAGTGAACAGACTGCCTAAATTCTGACTGTGTTCATGTAGTGCCTGGCACATCAATATTATTATTATTATTATTATTATTTATATCATCATTACTTTGACTGTTTCCAAGACTTGGCTTTTCAACAGTAAGATTCAGGAAAAAAATACTACCTGCTTTTATAGGGCTCTTTTTGGAAACTAAATAATAAAGAGCTTGGCGGACCAGTGAGTGGCACTTGAGTGAGATATATAGTAAGTGCTGGAGCTAAGACTGACTCTAGGTGAGCAACCAGCTTCTTCAGACACTGTGCTGGTTAATGTTAGTCACCCTGACCAGAAATTGGGGTTACTTTTCAATAGGGGTTAGATTTAGGTACCAAAATCTACCAGAGCTAAACACTAGCTGAGACATAAAGCACGCTGCTGGCTTTAGAATTCGAAGGGAATTCTTCTGAAAATGAGAAAGCACGTTCTTGTTAAGTGACCTTCACGAGGCATGAAGTGTTTTGTCCCTGTAAGTGTCTGGGTGGTGGGTAGAAATCACTTTAGAGGAATATCAGCGAGAGAGCCATGCACTGGGGAGGCAACCTGTCTTCCAGCATGGAGACTGAAAGACTCCCACATCTCCCACACACTCAGGAGAGCCTCATGGGCGACCACTCCGAAAAGCCGGATTCAATTAGAGCTAATTATTCTGAGAGTACATTTTACATTGTTTTCTTCTTAAAAATTTGTCTGTAGCTCATCTTAGGAGAATTTCAGAAATTTGAAATGAGCCGGCTATCCCTCCACAAAGTCACTCTCCTCCTGACATCATTAGAAGCAGCTCTCTGATGTGTCTTATATGCTCCAATTCTGGGGAGGCCAGCTGCTTCAGCTCCTTTTACAGAGCGCCTCAATGACATACAGATAGGAGAAGGTTAAAGTTTAGAAATCGCTCACATATAATGGTATTGTCCAGGGACATAAAAGGAGAGGTGGTCACAAAAGAATTGAAAAGGTTGGCATTTCTGGCTAGAGGCATGTTTTGCAAGATCCATGCCCCACAGGACCTTCCGTCCCCACGCCCCCATATCAGGGAAAACAGGTGAGTTGCTTTTTATACATTTTCAAGTAGCAAATTAACCCAAAAGGCGATATTTACCTGTCTTGTTCCTATGAGGACAGCATGACATATTTCCCAAAGCCATTCATCCCAGCAGACCTCTTTAACTATCCATTAACTTCCTCTACTTCCCAGTGCTTAAGTCAAGGAAAAGGACTGTCTCCCTAGCAGGATGAAATTAATATTCACTGAGCCCGTATTGAGAAAGCAGCACCCGGCTCAGCACCATCACTGTGAGGCGAGGATGCAGACACATTCCGCGTGATTCACACCGCACATGATTCTACACTCTGGGCTCTCCATCCTTCCTCACCACCTCTTTACTCTCCTACTGTGTCGATGTGAGTTTAGGAATCAGCTTAGAGCTTACATGGCCTTCATGTGATGGCTTTCTATTCTCACTGGCCAGGTCTGCTCAGAGCTTAAAGCTGGTATGTATCAATACTCATAGGGCAGATTTAACTGGTTTAAATAGGGAGGTCATTTTAGGCCGCAGCTGTCAAGCAAAGTAAAAAGTTAGGAAGGATTTTTCCATCATTTATATGTAATAATATATTATTTACATTACTATACATAATTTTATATTTTATTATATATTACATATTACATTATACATAAACCATATACATAAACCATATATTTATGTATATGCACATATTTATATATTTGTAAATACATTTATATATACATATGTATATACACAATAATATATAATATACATACATATAATACATAAATAATACACATATATTGTACATGGATATATGCAAAATATATACATCTTACATAATTATACATACATAATCATGTGTGATAGACTGTTCATTGGATGGCAATGCTGGACTTTCAGAAGTGTGGTGTAGTTAAATAGAATTCTTCAGTGTATCTCAAGATAACTAAATCGGAGCCTATCTACCTTGATGTCCAGTGATTACTATTCTATAAACTTAGTCATTTTTGAAGAATTACTAGTTTCATGAGAGTAGAACTTCCCTTAAAGATTGGTCAGAAAGATCAGGCAATACAGTTTTTTTTTTTTAACTTACAAACTCTCCTTTGCTATTTAATGAGTTATTTTTTAGTTTTCAGTTTACCATATAAGATACTATATACCATTATGACATTTTTTTCAAACACAGTATTGTTGGGAAGTTCCCTCCACCCCGCCGTCTCCCTCCCATAACCTCCCCCACAGTCTCCTTTTACGGAGTTTTTTTTTTTTTTTTAAGGACCTTCGACCTCTGAATGCCCTTGCTCAGAACATGTTGCCAAGCATGCCTTGAGGATTTGTCTGAGGGGTGTTCAAGGATGGGAAGGTCAGAAAAGGTGGGGGAAGTGTTTATACAAATTTAGAGGTCATCCAAGGTCTATTCAACCCGAGGAAGGAACAATGCATGGCAGGGATCATCTGAAAAATGACAAGGCCATCACATCTCCACACCTGCTGCCCTGACAGGGTCCTGACCTAGGAGTGGGACCGTGGCAGCCAAATCGCCTCCATCAGCACGTGAAGGACACCCCAAGCAGCAATTTAATGTGGAAATGGCTGGTGCCGTCGGGGCTTCTGTGCCATTGCGGAAATATTTCAATGCTCGGAGGATTAAGACTCTCTAGTAATGAGCGATGACGTGACAGATCACAGGAGTTCCCAGAAAATCTACAGGGTCAATGACACAGGGAGCAGAGGTAATAAAACAGATTATAAATAGGCAGGGGAGGCGGCAAGGCTTGTGGTTCAAGGCAGACCCTCTGGAGAGTTAAGATACTCATTCACCTGTAACAAACCCCAGCCATGCCTCATCTTGAAATAGCACCTGTTTCAAAGCCTTCCGGCTGGGCTGTGAAATATACCATCGGCATTTTCAAATTCCCACAATCAGGAAAAGTTCCCTCCCTCACCCCGTTGCCTTCCTATTTCCTAACTGGTTGTCAGGAAGGACATTTCTATGTCCCCAGAGACTGAAGAGGAAAAAAAAAAAAACCAAACATATGGGCCTTGGAGTCGTTCTGATTTTTATGCAAATGATCCATTTCATTAGTGCAGGAAGATAATTCGTGACAGGACTTCAGATAAACATTCACCGCTAGGAGGCCAAGCACGGCTGACCATTACCCTCCAACAATATCACATTAAAACACTACAGGAAATGTGTTGTAACTTGAAAATGAATTGAGTTTTGTGTGCGAATACTCGATGTTAGCCCTGGATGAGAATGGCCGGGCATTTATCTTTCTCTTAGGAATCATTCCCACCCATCTCTTCAGCCCTCCCTGTCCTTATTTCTAGTGACATAGTAAAGCAATGGGTCTTTAAGAGAGCCACCAAGGTTTGAAGGGTGGCCTCTGCTTCAGTGCCTTCTCCGACCCTGCACTGTAGATTCACTGGGGGTTGTTCTCCTTCTTCTGTGGCCCTCAGACCTGCCTGACAACAGCTCTGTGTCTTGCTGAAGGGATAGCATAGAGACACACTGGACTTCTCTCTATTCTCTCTCTCTCTCTCTCTGCATGCATGCGTGTGTGTGTGTGTGTGTGTGTGTGTGTGTCTTTCTCTCTGTGTGTGGGGGGCACGCTCACACATGCTTGTGCTCACGTGGGAGCAGAGATACCTACAGGGTGAAGAAGGTGGAGTTGGAACCCCTGAAGCTGAAGTTATAGGCGATGGCAACCCATCCAACCTTGGGGCTGGGAAAGGACCTCCAGTGCTCAGGAAGAGCAGTGAGTGCTCCCAACCACTGAGTCACAGCAGTGAGTGCTCCCAACCACTGAGTCACCTCTCCAGCGCCCCTGCCCCCTGAAATGTTCTTAATTCACCCAACCTTGGGAGTTACAGCAGCACAGGAAAGCTTTACACTTAAGCAGTATGGAGCTCTCAGTAGTTCTGAAAGCCCGAGAGGGCTTATGGTTTTCTAAAGCATCGTCCCCAAGCCGCCACATCCATCCTGACCCAGCGCCGTGAGTCAAGCAGAAAAGGTATTGGTATTGAAATTTATGAGTTATAAAAAAAAACCCGAAGCATTGGCCGTTAACCGGATTCAATCCCTGATCCCAAAAGTAATGGTTGCCATGCCTAGGACTGATACTTAAATAGCTATTGTCAGAATATCTTACCGGGGCAACAGGCACTAAACTAATACAAATCCTTCTTCCCAGAAGCCCCTGTCTGAAGACCTTTCTATCTGCCCAGACCCAAACATGCTTAGTACCAAGAAAACCGGATATCCTCTTACCCGTTCTGGTGTCACACCTGTGCAAACTAGGCTCAAGAAGCATATGAGAACCATAAACAACAGACTTAAGTAACTGGAAACGCAGGTTACACAAGTTAAACAATGCCAGATAGAAATGTGTTTTTGTTAATAAACGTGACGGCTGTCTCCTCTAAGAATGAGTAATAGAAAATTGGCAGGTCATGTGGAATGGAAGTAGTGAAAGCATGCGTGATGTTTGGAATAGGAATCCGCTCCCTACCCCCACCCCCGCCCCAGCCTCATATAGTTGAATGCTAGGCTGTTAGAGAGTGGCACTACTTGACAGGGATTAGGAGGTGTGGCCTTGTTGAAATGGGTGTGGCCTTCTTGGAGAAAGTGTGTCACAGGGGGTTCGGGGGGGCCTTCGGGATTTCAAAAGCTCAAGCCAGGCCCAGTGTCTCTCTCTTGCTGCTTCCTGAGGATCCAGATGTAGAGCTCTCAGCTAGCACATCTGTCTGTGTGCTGCCTTACTCCCCAGCCACGAGGATAACAGACCGAACCTCTGAAGCGGTAAGCAAGTCCCAATTAAATGCTTCCTTTTATAAGAGTGGCCACGGTCATGGTGTCTCATCACAGTGATAGAACCCTGGCTAAGGCACCATGTCTCTATAATACTGTTACTTAGATTGTGTATAAATTACAGGCAGAAAAAGATAGTCGTAGGTGAATTGCAGCTGCTCCTTACGGGATGCAGTGCCCGCCCGATTTTTCTGCTGAGAAGCGGTTGCGCACACAAGATGTATGTGTGTCTATCACAGCATGAGGACTGCCCAACCAAAATTAAAATTCCCTCAAGGAATAAGCATATTCCAAGGAAGCTGATTTCAAGGTTCTAATGAATTTAATGATCTTTTCATTACATTGGACTAAATCACTTATCCATATGCTAATGTAAAGTTAAAAGGAAAATGTCCCATGGTCTGCCAGAAACAGGCTGTCCCTCTAAAAGCCATGGGCAGCCATTCCTTCCTCCGAGTTCTCCTTAAGATTTCTCTTCCTTTTCTGTTTGGCACAAGACTATTTTGGAAAGTAGTCTTGCTGCTCACTTCTAACGTCTTCGTTATAAAAGCAACAGAGCGTTATGCTCATTCCTCTGCATTTTGCTTATGTGAAACTTAAAACGGACACGGAGTTACGCACTTCAGATACAATGTGTTGCCTGAAGCTGCAAACTGCTGTCAAGGTGTGAGAACTCGAAATGGGCAGTGTTGGCAGAGAAAACAAAGCCTAATCTATAACTCTTTGCTCAATGTGTACAGGTTTTTTTTTTTTTCCAGAGCAAAACTAATTAATTGTCAATGCTATGTGACATGCTATCTGCTTTGAGGGTTTCTTGGTTAATTAAATTTGAATATAAGTTTCATTTGCTAGAAGAAGTGATTTTCTTCCCTGCCATATTTTTATTTTCAAAATTATTTACCACAGTTGAAACCTGAAGAAATCATTAACTAAGGCATCCCAAATGAAAACCATCTGAGTGGGGGCTCTGCACAGCAACTGTACGGAACTGAGCAAGAAGTGGGTCACTCCCCATCTGGCCTCCCCTGTAAGGCGGCGGGACTGCCCTAGATTCCTGGCTGTGGTTATGGATTGCTGGTACTTCAGCAACCCTGCTGAAGTCGAAGAGGTTGAAATTTACATCACCCTTGTTGGGTTATAAAATATGTCCCCCAAAGACTCATGTATCAGGGGCTTGCCCTTCAGCTGGTGGTGTTATCTTGGTAGGTTCTAAAAACACTAGGGGGTGGGACCTAGGTAGAGGAAGTAGGTTTCTGGTGGTTAGTGCTTGAGGGCATCTTGTCTCTGATTCCCCTCTTCTGTGCACACACACACACACACACACACACACACACACACACACACACAGTGCCATGACATTCTTCTGTTTCATTCTAGCCGCAGAAGCACAGAGCTACATGACCACAGGCTCAACCCTCTGACACCATGAGCCCAAATGAATCGTTTGTCCTCTAAAGTGTTCTTTTGTGTACTCTGTTCATAGCAGAGGGAAAGCCACCAGACTGCCTCATTCCATCTAGCTACCATAAAAAGAGGTTGGGATGGCGTTACACAGATGGCTGAAAACTATGGCAGGGACGTTGTGCAAGAAGGTGCATGTGCCAGGTACGTTCAATGTTCCGGAGCAGGGCCAAGGAAGCGGCTCTCTCTGGTTTTACTCAAGGGCACAAGCAGTCTCCATGGAGTGGGTAGTACAGGTGAGATTACTATAGAACGAAACAGGGTGTGAAAGAGAAGAAGACATCACAGGACCACCCAGACTACCCGGGAAGCGCTTTCCTGCAGGCTTGTGTCAAAGTTGCTGCAAAGACACTTTTGTATTTTGCCACACACGCTTGCTTATTTGATGACCTCTGTGGGGGCAGGGCAGTTAGGTGATGAAGTAGCCCGAGGAGACGGGGTGGAGGTCTGGGCACTCATCTCTGTTGATGGGAAGGAGACTGAACACTGAATACTAAACACTAAGTGCCACGTCTCCCGCTTAAATCTCTCTATTGCTGAAGCTCATGCTGTTGCCCTCCCCCAAAGCCCCCACCTCCTGACCCCCATGCATCCCGCTCCGCGCTCCAGCTCCAGCACAGGCCTGCTTATGGGCAGTGGGGGATGCACAATGATGGAGAAGGCAAGGCAAGAAAGGAAGAATTTAAAAATAAGGCAAAGCAGGAGAGTCCTCTCACGTATTTATTTCATTGGTCTCAACTAACTTTTCGTGATATCGCTTATTACTTCTTTGTCATATAAAATAGTTACTTAGTAAGTATTTTTGGAAAGGATTATCAAATGATTAAATGAAGCTGTTTGGAAAGAAAGCCATTGGAAACAAATAGTGAGGAAAGAGAGAAATCAATCAAAACAAAAGGGAGATTTACTTAAAATTCCCTAGTAAATTCTAAAAGGGACTCAGATCACAGTAAACAGGACACTGAGCTAGTAGACATACTATGTGTGGATAGGTGCAATGTACAAAATGTAGGATAATGATTTTTCTATAGACTCCTAAGTTAAATAGAAATTAGTTATTAGACTCCTAATTAAATAGTTCCCTGTATTATACAGAATTTGGAGCATAATTATGCTATTTTGTTTTTATTTGTGTGTATGTGGTGTTCTTATGTGTGTGCAAGTGTGCATATGTCTGTGTGTGCAGGTGTGCATATGTCTGTGTGTGCAGGTGTGCATATGTCTGTGTATGTAAGTGTGCATATGTCTGTGTGTGCAGGTGTGCATATATGTGTGCATGTAAGTGTGCATATGTCTGTGTGTACAGGTATGCATATGTCTGTGTGTGCAAGTGTGCATATGTCTGTGTATGTAAGTGTGCATGTCTGTGTGCACAGGTATGCATATGTCTGTGTGTGCAGGTGTGCATATATGTGTGTATGTAAGTGTGCATATGTCTGTGTGTGCAGGTGTGCATATGTCTGTGTATGTAAGTGTGCATATGTCTGTGTGTGCGGGTGTGCATATGTCTGTGTGTGTGGGTATGCATATGTCTGTGAGTGCGGGTGTGCATATGTCTGTGTGTACAGGTATGCATATGTCTGTGTGTGCGGGTGTGCATATGTCTGTGTGTGCAAGTGTGCATATATCTGTGTGTGCGGGTGTGCATATGTCTGTGTATGTAAGTGTGCATGCACATGCTTGTGAAATCTTGAGGTCAACACTGGCTATCTTTTCTAGACTTCTCTCCACTTTTGCCTCTTGAGACAGGATCATCTGGCTTGGCTGGCCAGCCAGGGAGCTTCTAGGATCCATCTGTCTCTACCTCTGTCCACTGCAGTAGGCTATGGAGAATGCCACAACCCCCACCTGGCTTTTTGTGTGGGTTCTGGGGGTCAAATTCATCTCCTTATGCTTGCAGGGCAGGCACTGTACCAACGGAACCATCCCCCAACCATAATTACACTTTCTTAAGTGGCCATATAGATTTTAAAGTAGTATTTCAACTTTACCACCATGTTAATTATTCCTATAATTTTCTGACATTGAGTGCTTGGCTAAGAATAAATCATCAGGCCCGATATTACTGTGAGGAAAATCATATTGATGCCCTGACAGAGCATCTAGGAACAGACTGTTAAAAAAATACAGAACATGTAAAACATTCCTGTTCTGGTGTAAACATGGCAGATGTTAACACATGTGTATAATCTCTGGACAGGTCCTGGCACCAAGAAACACCCAGCAAACATTTGTCATTGCTATTGTTCTAATAAACTGTCAGTATGAAAGCGATATCCTAAATGTGTTTTAGGAGATTCCCCCCCACATCGGCTTAGAAGAACATGAGTTGTAATCAGAGAGCTGAAACAGGTGCCTTGGATTTAATCCCTGTCTTAGTTAGGCTTTCCATTGCTGTGATGAAACACCATGACCAACGCAAGTCGGGAGGAAAGGGTTTACTTGGCTTACACATCATGACTCCGGAAAGGAACTTAAGCAGGGTTGGAGTCAGGCTGATGCAGAGGGTATGGAGGGGCGCTGCCTACTGGCTTGCTCCCTATGGCTGGCTCAGCCTGCTTTCTTATAGAACACAGGGCCACCAGCCCAGAGATGGCCCCACCCACAATGGGCTGGACCCTCCCACATCAATCAATAATTAAGAAAATGCTCTACAGGCTTGCCTATAACCCAATCTTATGGGGGCATTTTCTCGATTGGGGCTCCCTCCTCTCAGATGACTCTAGCCTGTGTCAAGCTGGCATAAAATTAGCCAGCACAATCAATCCTGATGTCTCTATGTCAGTTCTTAGTTTGTGTTTACCAGCAATCAAATGGACTGTGGCAATGATATATACCAGTCTCGATTCTTGACCGTGCATTTGAGTTTTGGTTGCCCCAAAGGCTGGGATGTCAAAAAAAGAGAGCTTTTTTATTTGAACTGGTAAACTGCAGCCATCTCCAGCTTCAACTAGATGCCAGGAAGATTTCTGCTCACATTCTTAATTTCACTCTGAAAACACAATCAAGAGATTAGTGATGTGTCCCTACCCTCGGATCACTGACTCTGGTTTCTTCTCTGACAATGTATTCTCAGACAAGACTGTCCAGGGAAAAGAAAACTAATTGTCCACTACAACCTCAAGTAAGCTGTGTCTTGTGGGCACTTTGAGAAAATTATGCAAAATCAATGTACATACAAGTCCAAAGCCTTGTGCTAACAAAACTGACACGGCTGCTCCCCCCCCGCCCCCCACTGAATTGGAGCCAGCATCACTTCCCATTGTCCACTGGAGACAAGTTGTCCACACAAGTCATGAAGGCTAGTAAAGTCTCTCATAGTCACAAAGAGAAAGAGGACACAGGAGGGATACACATACAACATCTTACAATTGGCTGCAGGTATTTGTATCGCCCTCACAGGACTGAAAGATCTTTAAGGTCACAAGCCAGTTCTCATGTCTAGAGGTGTATTCCCTAACACGATGCGAACCACACATATGTGAGTGGACGAATGGATACATGCCTGTATGGTTGAGTGCATGAACGGTTGGGAGGATAGACAGAGTTAGTTTACATCACTGGTATTACAGAAAAATAGGAGTTTGGCTGCACTTCTTCTTGACAGGATCAACCTTGGAGCCCCCATATTCTCCTCCTCTATAATGAGTTTAGAATCACCCGTCTAGCTGGAGTGATTTTTATCTAAAGATTTCTCCATGTGCAGAGGCCCTGCATGGGATGCTTTTGGATGCTTTGGGATACACTTGTACGTAATTCAAAACAAGCCTGTCAGGATACCTTAAGAGGAACTTTACTGTACATAAAGAATATGATCATTTGTATTGGGCAGGGGATATGATTCTGTTGTTGTTGTTGTTGTTTCAGTGTGGTCCTTTAAACTAGGGGCTTCTCTGATTGTCCAGGTTCTTTGTTTTTCTGTCTCACCTTCCACATGTTCCTTGGTGTTGTGGTGCTCCAAAGCAAGAAGCAGGTAGCCAGCGCTGATGTTGAGGGTAGCCTGTTCCAGTGGGAACCAATGGGCACTGATGGGTAAGGGATTCATGGTGCCTACAATCGTGGACCTACTACAGTTATTTTGCTTAAGTGGACATAGCATCAAACTTCCCTCTCTACTCATAGATTAGTACCACTCGCGGACGTCACCAGAGAGGTATAATTGTGAGCTGATGATGGCCATCAGAGAAGTCAACTCATCAAAGGGTAGGAAGTAGAGTGCTCAGCCACAGACTGGACATCTATACAATACTCCCTCCCCAAGGCACAAGTTCAAACCAGTCAACGTTTTAGAATAGAGGGGGAGGGGCTCACAAGCACCCACCCATAACTGAAGAGCCATGGACAACTGATGCTTTCTGGGGGAGGGGGAGTCCATATTCTTTAAGGGTGTGGCTCGTGGCAGGTCAACCACAGTGTACTGAATATATAAAAGTATATATGGACAACTTAAATTTGAGTTGATGGGTTATTAAAAGCCATAGAAGAAATAAAGAGAAAATTGGGGGAAGGAGGAGGGATGTGATGGTGTAACTGAGTGGAATACAATGAATCAAAATATAATGTATGGAATTCTTAAAAGTTCAATGAAAATATTCTTTAATGGAATGATGCCTGGTACCTAGTAGATATTTAACAAACACTTAAAGAATAAATAAACGAGAGGGGTGGTGGTACACGCCTTTAATCCCAGCACGTGGGAGGCAGAGGCAGGCAGATTTCTGAGTTCGAGGCCAGCCTGGTCTACAGAGTGAGTTCCAGGACAGCCAGGGCTACACAGAGAAACCCTGTCTCGAAAAACCAAAAAAATAAAAATAAATAAAGAATAAATAAATGAATGGGTTTTTCATTTGTCTTCAATGTTTACTGGCCTCTAGGTGATGAACTGGTACACAAACTGTTTTGTAATACGTTATTTTCTAGGCTATCACATTAACAGAATGAATGTAACAATGTGTTCACTATAATTAATTTTATGCATCATTATTAATCTGTGTCCAACATGTGTTTTGCCTGGCCTTTGGGAGTGAGATTTTCTTCTTAAGTTATCTGTTGACACAAATATGCCTCTGGGCTCTCTGGGAACCAGAGGCTGTGAATTTGTGCTTCGCAAAGTTAGTTCTAAAAGCCAATTTGATTAGATGATTTTTTTCTTCCATTTCTGACCTTTAGAAAGGAAATCACTTGCTGCCAGGTTAGCAGGAGAGGGTGTTCTCTCTTTTCCCCATGGGGACCGCCAAGTCCTTGTCTCCAGCTTCTTCCTAGACTAGTTCTCAGGGCAGAGGGATGCCCTGAGAAATCACCCATAACTAGTCTGTAGTTTATTTTATGAAAGCATATTCTTTTCCCTCAAAATTATATTTTCTTTCTGTACACGTTCTTGAGACAGAGTTTTTCTATGTACAGCCTCGCCTGAGACTCCTCGCCTCCTCTAGCCTCTGTCACCTCGGTTACGGGATTCTAGGCATGCAGCACCACTGTGCCTATTAAACCCGGGATATTCTTCTTACTTTGGAGCATGTTCTCGTTAGACTATGGAATACTGACAGCTTTCAATTCCAATCCTATTCTGCATTTCTTGAGAAATAAGCCAAATACTTATTTTTACCATTTTCTTCTCTACTAGATGCTTAAAACTTCTAAAATAAAACAAGTATACATGTTCTACAACAATCCAGAAAGTTCTCCAGCACAGCCAGCATTGCCAACTTCAGTTGGAAATATAGCCTCTCTCTCCCTCTCTGTCTCTCTGTCTCTCTGTCTCTGTCTCTCTGTCTCTGTCTCTGTCTCTCTCTCTCTCTCTCATCACTTTGTTGGGCAACTTCCTGTTATTCTTTTAAGCTTCTTTTTCTTGTTCCTTACGAACGTCATTTATACACACACCCTTTAAGCTCCTGGAAAGTAAAGCCAATATGTTGATTCGAGTATTTAACCTACGGGTGCCAAGGGCTTTATGGCCATGTCTGAATGAAAGAATGCCTCCGTGAAGCCCGGAGAGATGTCACCTATAAAGCACTTGCCTCACAAGCATGTGTACTTGGGTTCAAATCCCAGAACCCACATAAAAAACCAGGTGTGGTGGCACACACTTGCCATCTCAGCAACGGTGAGATGGGAGGCAGAGACAGGTGGATCGCTGGAAGCTTTCTAGCCAGCTAGACTAGCTTCTTTAGGGAACTCCAGGCCAGAGAAACCTTTTCTTAAACAAAAGGTAAGGGTGCACCTGAGGGACAGATGTCTGAGACTTCACACACACACACACACACACACACACACACACACACACACATACACACACACACACAGAGGAGGGGGAGGGGAAGGGGAAGGGGGAGAAGAGAAGACAGCCAGACAGAAGCAGAGAGACAGAGAGAATCACAGAGAGATCCAAGAATGTTTAGGAGTGTTCTCTCTTACTTTAGTTCCCTAGAATTCTGCTCTTTAGAGAAAACCAGCCAAACCCATGGACTGTCAGGATTCTCTTAGTGTTGAGATGATGCTCTTCTGCAGCCACTGTGATGCTCGGCTTGCCATGAGAAGTATCCAACCCATTATCCCACACTTGAGATGCTATAGAAGGCTCGTTAGGATCTTTCCCCCCTAGTGTGGGTTTTTCAAGCGCAGATTAATAACGTAACCAGTTAACAGAATGCAGGCAGAGAGCGTACTTACAGCAACCATGAGAAGACAGGATGACCCACAGAGTGCTGTACAATCCTGGGCTTTATCTACAGTTTCCTGGATACAATTTCTGGCCTTTTCAAGTGATCCCAGGTCGGCTAGACTCATTTTCCTGATCTCTCTCATATACAGCTTTCTCTTCCATCCCTCTTCTTTTCCAAGAAAGGATTTTTAGAAATGGCTATACTATCTTCAGATATACTAGTATGCTCAATTATCTTATAATTGAAAATGACGGTTCCCCCATCAATCATAAAAACATATGATATGACCACAGGGCTGGGTCCCTTCTTATGCTCCCTTATAATTGACCCATGATCTCCTGTTTCTAACCAGCTGTAAGGATATGGTGTGATCTTGAGTTTTGTTCTTAATATATGACAACTCAGATCTTCCATGTTTCCCAGAGGCCGTGTGTGAAAGGCTTGGGGAAGGTGACACAGACTTTAGAAGGAGGGACCTAGAGGAAGGAAGTGGGATCACAGGAGCACTCTGAGGGGAGCTCAGAACCCTGCCCTCCTCTCTCTCCCTCTTTTTGCTTTGTAACCACCATAAATCAAGTCTCTTTTTTTCTGTGTTGTTCTCCATGTGATGATGTTCTGTTTTCTCACAGGCCCGAAGTGACATGGACTGAAACTCCAAAACCATGAATCGTAGTAAAGTTCCCTTCCTTTTAAGCTTATTTCTACCAGAGTTTTTTTGCCACAGTGACAAAGAGCTGCTGTGTGGCTCAGTCGCTATTTGTCATTATTATGATGTTCTGTTTCATGTGTGATCTGTCACTAATCATTGTCTAGCCTGAGAGTCTGCGAAATATTTAGTTCCAATCATCACGAGATATGCCCACGGTCGTACAGTACCATCCACTCTTAGGTTAGTGTGGGCAAACAGAAACCCATGGTAATTCCACTCGAAAATGGCATTCCTTCTCAGACACCTCCCTGTCTCATCTGTCTAGACCCTCTATTCAGAGAGAATTCTTTCTCGACTTCTGTGTGCCCGAGAGTGTTCTGCTGGAAAATACACCAAGGAGCTCTTGGTGGCTGACTGCCATGGCAGAATCAGCTCCCGTCTCCGTCATCATTTTCCTGGGTTCACTTTCCGATCTCAGGACCCTTACAAAATGCTTAAAGTACCATTAGGTGCCCAGTTAATGTCCTTCCACCGAGCATCTGCTTCCCAGCTTGCCTTTGATCCATAGGCCTGGATTTTAATATCAAATGATTGACTGGATTTGTATTAAGATCCCAGGGGTTTTTTAATCATGATGCCACAGAAATAGAAATTTCTATAGATTTAGTCAATGCGGCCAAATGCTAAATGCTGGCCAGGATTTCTTCCTTACTCCCCAGATTCATCCCAAGGGTCACATGGTTAATTTGTGGCACACACTGAACCAAGGCTCAGAGAGAGAGAAAGAACCCACACAAAACACCTGGTAAGGTGAAGACTACAGCATGGAGAGTAGTGGGGAGTAGCCCGAGCCATCGGCCTGGCTCCTCTCCCAGCCCCCATCCTCCAGTTTCCTCTCTCAGTATCTGGAAGGAACTTTTGTGTTCAGCTGAAGAGAATGTGCGAATGACAGCCTGGGCTATCCCTGATTACCTAAACAGAGACCTTACATATTGATGAGCTGACATCTTGGATTTGTGGCTCTGTGGGATTCCACCCTGTCCCTTTGGAGCACCCATAAGCAGAGAAAGGCCTTGCAGGCTTGTGGCTTCACTACCACACCTCCACCCGGGGAACCCAGATATGGCAGGTGGCTCATTTGTGGAGATACCCAGGGTCAAAAGAACATGAAAACAGAGCCTCTACAGCCTGCTTCTCTGAACCTGATCCATGGAGCCCTCGCCCCACTGGCAAAGGCAGCTGCCTGTAGACAGATAACGAGCAAGCATCTGCATCCCCAGCGAGTGGTCCATAAACAAAGTACACGAGTGTCCACTGGTCCCTGGACCATCTCGTGTCCTTATATCAGGACTGGCCATGGGAACCATCCGTTCCTATCAAGCATATTTTTTGTTTTGATTTTGTTTGCTCCTGAAAGTTTTCTGCAGCACAAAGGACTTTGACAGTGGGGAAGGAGTCCATTCCAACATCAATCTGAGCTCACACAGTGTTGTGGGAAACCACAATCCCAGTCTGTGAAAGATGGGTGGCTCCTGCTTTGGTCCCTAAGGCTGGGCTCAAAGAGGGCGGACAATCAGGTGTCCCTCTCCTTAGTGGTGGACAGTGCCACACAGAAACAAACCCAGCCAGAAGCAAGGGAGCTCCCGACTGCAGCAAAGACTCTGCAAGGCTGGGATTCAGAGCTGTGCTTGCCAAACTCAAAAGCCTTTGCTCCTCTATTGAGCAGAGTCCTCCATGATGAGGATTCAGGGAAGTAGGAAAGGAGCACTTTTGATACCCTGGATCCTTTGCTTTCTTTCTTTTTTTAAAAAAAAAAAATTGATTTTATTTTTGTTTTGTGTATGTATGGGTGTTTTACCCACACATATGTCTGTGAATGGGGTGCATGCCTGGTACTTGCAGAAGTCAGAAAAGGGCATGAGATTCCTTGGAACTAGAATGAGGGGCTTAGAGATGCTAAGCAATTTACAGATTAGTAGCTCAAGTGGTGGCAATAAGTATAAGTTATCCAACTTAGCGGTTACCTAACAGCAGCTCTTCCACTGACAGTGGGAATGTCCAGCGTGCGACCCAGGGCTGCATGTGGCCCTGGAGAGCTTCGAATGCAAAATCATGAACCTGCTTAAAACATTATGTGTTTGCAATTTATTTTGTTAACTTTATCGCACATTTCCTGAGGGAGATTCTTTTAGATGACAATGTTGTATTACAATGTCAAAAGGTTGGGCATGTCTAGGGGAACAAAAAAAGTAACATTTTCCTCTGATCAGGAAAACTTCGACAGCCATTTTCCACAAGTCAAATTTCCTCTTCTTGCAAGCCTAATGACATGAATTTTTAAGATAACAAATGCAAGTATATACACTTGTTGTGTACGACAAAGATGCATTCCCAGTGAGGAATGTCTCAATTGAGCTGATCTACGTGTATTATCTCACATATCTATTGGGGATCACACTTCAAATCTACTCTTAGCAATTTTAGGGAATTTTAAGGAATATGGTATGTTGCTATTAAATGTAATTATTCTCCAAATCTATCAAAGATGTGTTTCCTGCCTGAAGTCTCTCTGAGGGACTAAGTAGGAAAGTGAGGTTGAAAATAGGTGCACTCTGCCTGGATGGGCTCTGTAGCCAGACATACCAGGAACTTGGGGTTCTCTGCAGGGCGGGTAGTATGGAAGAGAAACAGATCTCATGAGGAAAAGTACTGGGGGATGTAAAAATAAGGAGGATCAGTTGAGACAGAACAAGAATTAGAACCCAGATCATCTGTGTTGTAAGAGGAAAAAGGGGTTCTCCATGGCGACCCTGATCTTCAGAGATGAAACGCGCAGGCCAGCTTTCTGAGAACCCTTCCTCACGGGATGGAAGCTGTTGCCTGGGATGCTGGCGGGGGCAAACAAAAGTACTCACACAGCAAATCGAGAGAACAGACAGTCCACATTGAGCAAGCTTTCCCAGCAGAACTTTGGACCCCAAGCTGAGCTCTGTCCCACCTGTGAGGTTCTGGTAAGTGTAAGGTTTCTAATCGTCTGGTATGACCAGTGTAGACCTTCTCAGCTCTTCATAAAACTTTACTTGAGGATCCTCAGGAACACCCATCCTCTTTCTCTTTCTCTCTCACCTTGATTCTTTATTATTATTTTTTTAATTGCTCAGCAGTGTTCCTGATGCCAATCACCAGCCACTCAAAGACTGCTTGCGGGTATCAGCCTATCTGGCCTTTTTCCTCATTCACCACTAAAGCTCCTGTCTACCTCCATTAAAACCCTGTCCTTGGCTGCTTATCTTTCTCCCTTACTAGGGCAGAGGGGGTCCAGGGAGCCTTTTTTTCCCCACCAGGAACACTTCTGAGGCACCAAGAGGCATGGACCAAGGGAGGAAATGCAGACGAGGATGCGTGCTCTTTTTAAAATGAACAGGCACGTGGAAGGTTGCTCCTTACTGTCCTTTCTATTTCTGGAGAAAGCACCTTCTTTTGCCCCAGATGCAGAAGTGCTAAGAAGTTACCCCTCCCCACTCATTAGGAAGGTTGCAATTGATACCTACCATAGCGGGGATTCAACACTAATCCCGGTGACTCGAGTGTGGGTAAGGAAAATCTCTCAAGTCTGACTCTGCCTTTTTCTTTTTAATGTTTAATGATGTTCCCTCTCCCTGCATGCCTTGCTCCAGGTTCTTCCCCTCCCCCCTCCCCAAACCTCTTCCAGATGCACAAGTCTACCAGAGTTCATATAAACCAGAAACCCAAACAAAACAGCTCTGAGAGCTCAAAGCCTTTCCCCTTGCGATCAACCACTTCATGTGCCGAGGTGCTCACGTGATGCCGCCAACATGTGTTTTCTGTCTCAGGTTCCCCTTGATAACAAAGGACATATTTTAAAAGGCGTGGTCCTAGGTAGATTTGGCTGGCAAGAAGCACAGAGCAGCCTGGGGAATCCGTTTCGCTTTCGGCTGATCCCCTCAGGAGCTTGGAGACTCATGATAACGCTGTGTGCTGATTAATAAAGTTAGCCCCACTTTGGGTCAGGTCTGATCTCATTCTGCAGCTCACACAACTGATTTAATATTCAGGAATCAACTGAGCTCATTCAGTCCTTGATGGGCAGAGCTGTGGGTTGCTTTTTACAGTGCTCTCTCTGTCCAGGGCTGGGCTGGGTATGTTCCCAGAGCATCTAGAGAAGGGGATTTCATGATGGTCCAAGAGGGAGTGTGGGGGTAAGAGAGAATCAGGGAGGGCAGGCAGGTGGGAGGGGAGTAGCTCTGCCTGGGGTTGTATCCAGAAAGGCAGTGAAGTCACGACAGCCCTCTCAGAAAGTCTCTTCCAGACCCAAGCAGCTTCAAGTGGGCAGAAGTAGTTACTGCTACCGACGGGACTTTAAAGGGGACAGTTACAACTGTCTGTAAAACAAAAAAAACAAAAACAAAAGCAAAATCCTCTATTGAAAGCATCCATGCTCAAGTGATTTATAATGGTAAAAAAAAAAAAAATCTCCAATAAAATACTATGTGTTGATCTAGAAACCTTAAGTGGCTCTTCCTACACAGAACTGGCCTTGCCTCCGATGTGAGAAAAATACAAATCATGTCTTTAACTCTTGGATCTTTCTGTCCCTGTAACAGCAAACTGATTTGGGTTTTCAGGCTTCTTGGCAACTGAGGTACTTGAATCAAATTCTAGCACATACAGAAAGATGGAAGAGCTCTCACGTGGCTGGCTCTTACCTCACCAGTGTCCTGCAGCCCAGACCCCGCCTGCTAGAACAGGGAGGGGTCTGTCTCAGGCAAAGCTGAAGCCCATGGAGATCGAGTCAACCCTGAACCGTAGTTTAAAAAAAAAAATCAATTTTGTATCTATGTAGCTAAAAAGAATCTGCTCTGAAAGCCACAGGCTAACTTCATTTTCATGATTCTGCAAAGGAGAACGCATTTCAATTCCATCTTTGATTCTCAAAGGTGTCGATGTCAAAGATTTTCACAACTCTGACTAAGTCTACCTTACAGGGATGACTACCAGTGCAAAATCCTGATTCACTCACTTCCTATTTTGTTCTCATCCTCCGGAGAGCGTTTGCAGATTCTGTGCCAGTGGTCTGTGTGTCTGTGATAGGGCTGTAAGGTATGCAGAACCTCTATTACATAAGAAGAAAGCACACGGTGATCTGAACCCACCTAACTTCTTAGCCAGACTTTGGGCACATTCGGGTTTCATTCTTGTCAAAGGAAATTCGCTGAGAAAGTTAGAATTAAAAAAAAGCAAAGCACATAAGACAGAGCATATAACTAGAGGAATATACACAAGTGCATTACTCACACCGCTGGCCAATCCATCATCACTGATAATTCATGGCTAAAGAACCAAGCGCAGGATCCATCTCTTCGCGTCTGCTAATAAATAGCTTCTCTCAAGTGTCTCCTGCAGATCTGGGGCCATCTCGGGAGGAAGTGAGAGTGTGCTGAAGTGCAGAAGAAGCTGGGAAATTCTAAAATCCATGGGGGTCTGGGAACTTTCACAGCAGACCCTGTTACAGCATTCCTGTGATTCCAGCCTCTGGCTAAGCCAGGACCCTGGCCTCTCTGAGCTCCCAGCTACCCTCCTGGTGCAGGTCAATCCCTGCTCCAACATTGCATTGCCCTCCAAGAACACTGCATGGATGGGATGCAAGGGGAGCTGGCTGAAATGCTGCCAGTCCCTGCAAGCAAGCTCACTCTTTCCCCAGAGCACGCTGCTGCACCAGCCTCTCTCAGTCTGCTGCTATCTCAGAGAGCCAGCAAGGGAGGGGCAGAGGCAGGCAGGCAGGCAGGGAGGGGCATTGAGGGAGAGAGAGAGAGAGGGAGGAAGGGAGAGAGAGAGAGAGGGAGAGAGGGAGAGAGAGAGACAGAGGGAGAGAGAGAGGGAGGGAGAGAGGGAGAGAGAGAGATGGGAAAGAGGCAGAGAGGGAAGGAGAGAGAGAGAGCACTTTACTGAAAAAGCAGCAGAAAAACACTTGCGGCAACTCTCCTTAGTAGCAGCTCAGGAATTTTCTGAACAAGGCCACTGGAAAACAGACCATCAAAACCAAGTGTTTAAAATCTTTAATTACATACCCATGTACGTGTTGAGTCATGTGTGTTCAGACAAAGCCGACAGAACCAAGGTTCTGTGCATCTGTGTGAGACTTGACGAGAGAACATTTGTAGATGCACAGAGATGTAGGTCCCCAGGGGACAAAGAGCTACCGACACAGATTTCATCAGTGCGTCGAGGTGGCCAGGCTCACAGTTTACCTGTCTTAAAAATTGGTCAAATGCTGTTGGTAACGGAAGTGCATGCAGGGAGGAGCAGCCTCCTGCCTCAGACTTTGTCTTGGACTCTGCGTTCCCCAGCTGAGTTCTCCCCCTGAAGCAGTGTACACAAAGAACACAGAGGCCAAGCAAAGGTTACACAGAGATGCTTAACTTTACCTGCTGCTCTTCAGTGAGTGACTATGGCTCCTCAGGATGTCCCACCCATCAGCCAAGCACTGAGTATGCCTGCAGGAAAGATTGGCTCTGAGCAGGTACTTGGAGACGTGGTGTGTGTGTTGGGGGGTGGGTGGGTATGTGCACACACAAGTGAGTCTTTCAGACAGGAGGGCAGGTGAGACAGGAGGGACTGGCTCAGGTGGGAACAGGAGGGGGTGTCTTAGTGATCCAGGTAAGGATCACCAGCAGGTTGATTTCCCAGGGGTCTTTACCACTCTCTCTTGCATTACAAGACATTCCCTTCCTTGTGTTTCCGTACAACCTCCCAGTAGTGCCTTAGGCGCCCCTAGTGGCAATGTGTTAGAACTCTGAATCCTTGGACCCTCTCCTCCAAATTCTGAATAGCTTCCAGAAGGCTTGAGCCTTTAACAAGCTCCACCAATAATCTACAGGTAGGCTAGAGCTGGCCGACTCTCCTCAGTGTTCAGTAAATGGGTGAATGAAACAGTTCATGGTGAAGGTATCTAATGGGAATCCTACAGGAATGTGGACACTTAGAAAGGTGCAGGCCCCATACCTGAGCAGGAATGGTCAAGAGCCATGAAGGACAGCGTGGGGTGGCCGAAGAACTATCATGACGGGACACGTAGACACTCAGAGGGCCTGTGTTCCTCCTGTGCTATAGTATGGATCTAGTGTCCTCAAAGGCCCATCCATTCAAGGCTTGCTTCTCAGCTTGGTTTCACTGGGAGGTGCTAGATGCTCCAGGTAGGTAGGATCTGGTAGGGGCTTTAGTTACTGAGGTGTACCCTCACAAGGAACTGTGGGACTCTATCTCCTACTCTTACTCTTTTCCCTCTGGGCCATGAGGCAAACAGACCTCCTCCATCCCGTTCTCCCACCATGATGTATTCTCATGCCAAGGGCCATGGATCCACTCAGTCACAGCCTACCACCTCCACAGCCAGGGGCTGGTAGATTTCGTGCCTAGTTAATGATGTGAACTATTTATGTAGGCCAGATGATCTGACAGTCATCAATATTTGTCCCAAGTTCTGGATACAGTAGACGTTGGATGTTTATTTGAAAAGTGAAACGTTATGGCTGGGCAGTGGTGGCACACGCCTTTAATCCCAGCACTTGGGAGGCAGAGGCAGGCGGATTTCTGAGTTCAAGGCTAGTCTAGCCTACAGAGTGAGTTCCAGGACAGCCAGGGCTATACAGAGAAACCCTGTCTCGAAAAAAAGATAATATCTTAGGTTGATATTGGTTGTGTCTTGAAACTGTGTATCTATCAACATTCATGTGTTATTTTGCATGCTTGATATTTTTCACATTAAAGAAAACATTAAGTGAATCCTAGTGAATCCTAATTCCTGGGGTTTGGGAGGGTTGTGACAGTGTAAAACAGAAAGTAAAAGTGACAAAGAGCTCATCTATGCAGACGGTTACTAAAATAAAACAAAAAAGAGAGGGTGAAACCAAAGAAACTGGGAGAACAAGGTGCACTTGGCAGGAAGTCAGTCCCGGCAAGATACTTTTTGATGGCTGCTGTAGGGGCCCAAGAACCCGTGATGGTCACAAAGCAATGGCCTCATGCTGCTTGATGTGGAAGGAGACTTGAAATGAGTCTCTGGAGAAGGCTGAAATAATCAGCAGAAAAGCAAATCTCCCATTTGCTCTGTGTAAAGAGAAGGAAGGACTCACACATTAAAAGTTAGAAAACACATTAATATAATAACCGAGCAAATGAGTCTATGGAGTAGCGAAGGGAAGAGACTTGAAACACTATTTTATAGTTTATAAAGTATTCCCTTCGGTACCAACTGGAACCAGGAGAGTCAACATGTTTATTCATGGTCCTACAGTCAGCAATGGGAACTAGAGCCCAGTTTTCCCCATACAATGTGCCACATAGTCTACTGGACACAATATAGACCTTAAATATAAAAATGGCTGTTAAACCTGCTGAAACGGAAGGATGTGGACACAGCTGATAGATTTCCATCTGGAAGTATGTTGTTCTACTCATCAAAATACGGAGCAAGCAGCATCTCAGTAGCTTGGAACTAGGACTCTCCACTTGCTATCTCTAGAAGTAAGGACTGGCCCATCAGATGTCGCTAGCGCTCTCCACTCTCTTGTGGGCACCAGGACTCCCAGGAGCCACATGCCCTGGACATGGCAGTGTCCTTCTGCATCTTTCTTTGAGAGAGAGGACTTGTTGCCCAATGCTGTGCAGCCAGCCTTCTACTCTCAACCTTTTTAAAATTTGCTTCAGCTATAGAAACCTACAGAAAGCAGTAGAAAACCATGAGTGGAAACTGGAAATCGCTGCTAATGAGTCTTGAACAGAAAAGCCAGCAGGTAATGTACTAGGCCATGAAAGCTCCAGAGAGTCCCCATGGAGTTAAGGAACCTTAGTGGAGCCTGCTTAACTTTCCTTCTGTTCAGTCCTCTCTCTTTAATCCTGGGTAATCATCTCCAACAACCCTACACACAGACACACACAGACACACACAGACACAGACACATGCATGCACACATGCATGCAAGCATGCACGCCCGTGCGCACGCGTGCGCGCGCGCACACACACACACACACACACACACACACACACACACACACACACACACTCCACTTGAGTGTTGGCTTCCAGAGAGTTCAACTGGCCACCTCCCAGGTGTACTTCTCTGTTCGAGACCCATTACCAGCAAGTTCCAGTTTCCACACGCCTCTGGTGAGACCAAAGTGTCAAAGCCACGAAAAACAGATTCTTCCTTCTTCATCAAAATGCTGGACCACTGATCTTTTCTCCAAATGCCTCTCTCATCCAGTAGAAGTCAGAGGCCATGGAAACCAGGGCCTTCTAGAGGTGGGAGGGACCTGGAACTCATTCTCTCTTCCATGTGGCCCCATTTCCAAAAGAGTAACCTTACTGTTATGTAGTTTGTTTGTTGAAAAGCTTATAAGATTTTATTTGAAATGTACACTATTGTTTGTTTTTTAAGGCACTGGTTCTGATGTCCCCATAGCTGTCTCCCATTTGTGACATCCTTTGGTGCTTTCATTGTCCTCACAAGTAGAAAAGTAGAAAAGTATTCTAGAAAAGTAGAATAATAACATGGTTCTTAAGATCATACGCTAATTTTGGGAAACAGATCAACTTGCATATAAAGATTAAAATCATAATATAGATTAAAGAAGAGATGCCTTACAGGCTAACTTCTGGTTCATTAGACAGAGAGGGAGCTACAAATGGTGATGGAAATAAGAATCATTTCCAGGAGGAGTTTGGACAAATTATTAGTTCACAGGGCTATCAGAAGGATCTGCGATGGATAGTCCTAAAACAAACAAACAAACAAACAAACAGCTTTCAGTCAAATGAACCAAGTTCTTTGATTGAAATTTGCTGATTTCTCATCTCTCTGTCCCCAACACACAGTAGTGTTTGTGAGAAAGGCAGACTTGGACCATTAGCAGTCAGTGTATCTAATTTTTTACATTCCCCAAGCCATATAACATGTTATTCTAGTAAAAGGAACACACTAGTTCTGAAAGTCTAGGGCACACTCTCTACTCTCTATAGGATCTATGTATTCATTCCCTATGTATTCATTAGGGAGAAGGTCTAATGGTTACCAAATAGTCATAAATTACGAAAAGCCTCTAAAATAACCACATCTAAATTACCTATACAATTTCCCTGTGGGAAGTGCTAGGAGTATAGAAAGCCATAATCATTTAAAAGCATCACCTAAAATGAACCATGCATGTCCTGTAAAGATGTAAGGGCTGTGTCAAAACAGGTTTGTATTACTTGTAATAACTGCGTACCACATCTATGTAATTTATTAGTGATTAGATTTAGTGATCATTATTTAACTCTTGTTATTCAGAAACGAATGAATGAATGAATGAAGGGATGCTACAGACTGACAGTTGTACATAATAGCTTATATGTAATTCTTCATGTTTTCAAAACTTCAGTTGTTCATTAATATAGATCTGAAGTTAGTTGATGAGAAAAGTATACCCCAGTCATTATATGCAATAGGTAGGCATTATGGATGTTTACTATAAGCTTTTTCTTCCTTCCTTCTTTGCTTCCTTCCTTCCTTCCTTTCTCCTACAACATTGTATATTATTGTGAAATAATTACCTTTCCAAAGTTCAGGCATTGTGTAGTTTATCTTTCAGAAGGAAATCAAGGGTTTGTTCACTTTGAATTTGATGGTTTCTACTATACTCTTTGTGCCTCATTTTTCTTAAACCTCATTACAAAATGGAGCTGGGCCTGGGTACCACTACGAATTTAACTGAAAGACGTAGAAAAGGAAGGAGAGGAAAGAGGAAGAAAGGAGGGAAAGAAGTGCAGAATGAAGCCATCTGTGCCTAGAGACAAAAGGAGCAGGGGTGGGCAGAAACTACCCCCATTCAAACATGGCATGGAGCCCCACCCTTCCCCCTAGCTGCAGCCCCCGACTTCCTGTCCCTGCCCTCACTTGACCTACTTACTAAGAAGATGCAACAGTTCTGAGATCTGGCGAGTTGATGCTTTATCAAGTAGCCCCCCTAAGGATCTGAGATCATGGCTGAAGCAGAGTGGGTCTCTCTTCCTTAGAAAGCCCCTGACTTGGCCCCTGGGTGTGGAACACAACCTTCTACAGAAAGCCTTGGGTAGCGTTGCCAACAAAGATCCAGACAGGCCCAGCAGGTTAGCTGGGGTGAAAGAACAGACCTGGTGGGAAAAAAAGAGTCCTATCATATCAAATCCCACAGGAGAGCCACCCTGGCCTGGGAAAAACCAGCAGATCCTCACAGGGAACACATATTCAAAAAGTCACAAGGCATGACAGCCACCCTGTAGACAGTCAAGAATAAAATGTCAAGTTCTAGAGCCAAGCCCATTGGTTTTCAACATGCCCACCACCACCCAGTTTCCTTTCATGAACAGGAATCATCCTTCAGAGACAGGCTAGGTTGCCCTTGATCTCCACTCTGGCAGACTTAAGAGAGGGTTTTCATCTCTCTCAAAAGAACTGAGGAATCTCTCCCTACAGTGGGAGAACAGACCTCTTTTGTTGAAAACAATCAGACCATCAAACACTTCTTCAAAAAACTAAAAGGTCAAAAAACTTCTAAAGTTTGGTTAGATCTTTAGGGGAAAGGAAGTGCTTTCAAGAACACAAATACTAAATTTGGGACATGTTAATATCTTAGAAACTCACTTGATATGCATGGTGGCTTGACTATACACAGGGAGTAGCAAGACCTTGGCCCTTCAAAATAACTATGAGAGCTTCATTCCTACTCTGTATGGACAAATGTGTACAAAGCCTGTATGTTAAACGTTTTCATGAGAAAACCTGATACATGACCAGCTAGCTGTAATTTCCAAAAGACAAATTGGAAACTCTACCTGTAATTTTTAAAAAATATTCCATAAGCATTTTTTTTTCTACTAGGTAGTTTTTCATGGAGATCTCGCAAGATAAGAGGGCACTGGTACTCACTGCTGCTCTTTGGTCCTAGCCTACACCGCTTTTCTTTAGTTATCTAGAGACATCTTATCTACAATTACAGCTATCACAAAATTTAAATCTCCAGTTGGAAGATTGGATGAAATCATGCTAGACTGACCATTCCAGTCATGTAGTGCTAAGACGGTAGTGGAACTTCTATCTCCTCAGAAAGGCTGAATCTCATCTGCCCACCTGTCTGGTGTCTGTTTCTCCTGAATGCTGTCCATTGGTTTATATGATAACTTTATATGGCACATGACCCCGTTCCTGGAGAATGATACAGACATGCAGCTGGTGTCCTGTGAATGCCCAGCAGTGTGCTCAGTACCAAAATATCAGGACAGCATGGGTGCATGATGAAGCAACTGCCCGGACCTAAAGACAGAAGTGTCTGGGAGCCAGATTTAGCAAAAGGCTCAACAGCCCTCTGCCAGTGTGTTGATAAAGGACTAGAATTACTTCTGACTGCCAAATGCCTCTAAATGTGTGGCTGGTCTAAGCAGAAACGCAATTGTTTATCCTTCAGGTCACACAGTCTTGTTTTTATGTGAATCCTCACTACTGAATAGCCTGAATAGCAAGTATCCTCCATTTAAAAGACACTCTGTGGACCAAAAGTATTTCCAGGATACTGTGCTCTCCAATACCCTGCTAAAGCAGGCTTCTTATTTCCTTTTACATGTATTCAAAGGGTAGGAACAAATTTAACCCAACTGCTTCGAGGGAGTCATATAACAAGGAACTCTCACCTACCATTAGGCTAAACTAGGTCCAAAACTCTTACTTGACTGAGAACGATTAAGGACCACATAACATAAAGAGTTCTTAAGCTATGTGGGCCCAGTGCCAAGGGCTGCATATATATACATATATATGCATATATATCCAGTTACCTCACCTGCATTACACCTTCATGTTGTATAGAGCATTATTTTCCTTATTCTACAGATAAGGAAATATGGATGAAAAGATATTAAGAGCTTTCCTCCAGGTCACATAAGTGACAAAGCCAAGACTTAGTAATCCCTGGGTCCCCAAAGTTGCACCAGACCATGAGTTATCTCAGACCATCTCGTGGAAACCACGGAATCTGTCTTTGTCTATGAAATGGAAAAATGGTGGTACCAATCTCATAAAGTTGTCAGGATGCCTAGAAAAAGCATCCGGCAGTGCCTGCAGCCCCAGAGTGCCTAGTAACATCTTGATTGTGTTATAACTATCCCTTCTGAGAATTCTGCCTGCATGGGACTCATCTATACACCTTCTAGAAAGATCCATCAATTGCTTTGCATGGCCTGCCTGCCTTTCTGGTCTCTAGCATTTGGATCACTAAATCCTGGGCTGGAGAAAATGATGCTTCTCTGTTTATCATGGACAGGGCAGCATTTTCTACACCTCTAGCATGCTGCTCAGTTATTAGGGAGCAGACCTGCTGAAGGAAGGAAGTTTCACCTTGATCTTCACTCTGACTCCTAAGCATGACACAATCCATCGTAGTTGGCATCATGACACCCGAGGCCCCTGCCCAGCGTTACAGAATTCCTTTTCTAATTGGGAGGTTATGTTTTACACTGGCTGAGATCCAGCCCTTGCCCTGGGTAGAGTCTGAGGACTACACAAGGTGCCATGTCTTGGACCTTCTTCTGAGAGTTCGGAAGGAACCCTGGGTTGGGGTTTGACAAGTTATTGGCAAGAGTTGGAGCTGTGCTTGCCAGTTTGCTCTAGGCGCTGAGCATGTTAACACGTATTACACCAGGTGCTATTCATATGTTACTTACAACAAACCCAGTTTTCAGCCTATCATTTGGATTACACCGTGTCACGAGTTGCGAGCTTTACAGAGAGCTGCATAATTTTTTTTTTTAAACTGGGGAAACTTAGAATGTGTGTTGAAAAATTCACTCCTGCAAAGGAACCTTGGTATCAGGATATGCCCTAAATGACCAACCTGACTGTTCCCAATCAAAGCAGAACTTTCTAAAGCTGCAGAGTGGGGCGGATGTCATTCCCACTGCCCTGTCAATCGAGCTCACCGGAATGAGGTCAATGTCCTCGTAGGATGCTCTTCTTGTGTGGTTGTCTAAAGGAAAGCCAGCAACTTTCATCCTCAAGAATCACAAACTTTTCTTGCTCTACATGTCCAGAAATGGATGTCTAGGACACTGGAAACTCCTGGTGATCCTCACAAGAGTTGAGGTTGTCTGTATTTCAGTTGATGGCAAGAACTACTCAGCTTCACGAGTGTGTGTGTGTGAACAATTAGTGTATGTGTGTATATGTGTGTGTGGGTATGCTTTTTAAGGATTGTATGTGGAGGATAAAGGACAATTTGTAGAAGCTGGTTCTTCCCGTCCACTACGTAGGTTCTGGGAAGCAAACAGTTCATCACACCTGGCAGCAGGCATCTTTACCTACTGCGCCATGCCACCAGCCTCCAAGGTGTGCATCTGAAGTCTACGGGGTAGAAAAGGAAATCTAGTCCGCTCTGGGAGGTAATGAGCCTGGCTCAGCCAATCCTTAGCCAAATCCAGAAAGAAGCATGAGAAAGTAACCCCTTATTTTCCAGCTCATTGACTTTGCCACTTTTTGTTGCTAAGGCTTTAGCTCCCGTGGGCCATCAGCTCGACCAGTTGGAGACCACAAGCAAAGAGCTGCACATCTCCCTACCCTCACCCCAAGGTGAATCTGAAAGCCCTGTGTGCTGACAAGATATGTCCAATGAGAATGGGACTCCCTAACTCGCATTATTGCTGTGTGTCCTGACGCTTGTGTAGCTTCTAAGTGGAAATAGAAAGACGGTAAGTGGAAATTGTTAGGCTCCTTAAACTTTGCTACATAAACAAGTCCTCTTATCTATGAGTTTGGGATCCACCCACTAGGAATTTAACCAAGTTTACCTGACTTGGAAAAATAAAATCGGATAATAAGGCATAGTTGTTGCCCATAGAATGAGGTATCACAGATTGTATCTGAAGTAGGGATGCTTAAACTGTGGGTCACTCCTGCACTGCAAACTGAATCTGGAGGTCGTGAGCTGGCAACAGTATATAGTAGATCGTTAGTATACAGTCAGACTATAGTTCTGCCTAGAAGGTAATGAACGCAAGATGTCTAATCGAGCTTAGCACATTGCATCATGTGACTATACCGTAGCCTTGGTTCTAAGCTCATAACACGCTTCACCATGCATGTGTCATGCCATCCATGACAGTAAGGCTTGCCTGAAGCTACTCAATTCTGAAGCATGACGTTAGGAATTTCACTCAGTGTCCTTCCTAGCAGGCGAGGGCTCTGCTCTTATGGGAGCACAGCAGTTTAGTTACAGAAAACCATGAACGTTTTCCTATGCTCCTGAGGGTGCAGCGGAACATCAGGGTTGCAAATCTTCAGATATGCTCGTGTTACGATATGAGGTTTTAAAGCACCCCGATGAATTTTGATGTGGAATTAGGACAGGATGTCCAACAACTTTTGAAATGGTCCTGAATGCATGTCTACCACTCTGTACTATGTATTTATGTAAAGCATGGTTCATGGCATTGATGATTATAAGGCCAAAGTATCAACCGACTCTGAAAATCATTGATCCTGTGCCCTGCAGTATCAAATACCCAGTCAAGATTTAACCTTCTATGCAGAAATAAGTGTACTCATCTTTCTGGTATAAAAATTTGTCTTCATAAATAATAAAATTACAATACATATCAAAATATTTAAAATAACTGTATGGATGAATGATCATGCAGGAAACATTTGGTTTGCTGACCTGTGTTATATACCTATGCATTTGGGGTTGTGAGGCTCAGTTTTAGCTCACCTGTTGCCTTCAGCAGGTCCTACATCTAGGCTGGTTTTGACTTCTCCATATTCAGGAGGAGTTGGGTCTACCCTGTTGGTGTGTACAGTGTCTCTCCAAGGAAGTGCCCACCACATGTGCACACATGTGAACACACTCTGTCATGACCCTAGTGCTCTTGGGTTTTTACTACAGGTCAGTGCTGACGACACTGAGAATCATCCCCCAGCTCGGAGCCCCCACATGCCTCTCTCTTTGAGCAAGAGTTACAGAAACCAATGGCTGACAGTAAAATAAAAGAGATTTGAAATTACAACAGGGACAAGATACATTCAAAGTTCTTTTGGACAACCTGTCCCCTCGTGGCTACATCGAAGTCTGACTTTCTTAAAGGACACCTGTTAACAAACCTCTTCCCCTCCAACCCACACAAACTCAACTTTACACCCGCTCCTCACCAGCACCCCACACCCTTTACTGTAGGATTCAAAAGGAGGAAAGGAAGTCAGTAGATGAAATATTGGAAGGTAACAGAGGGGAGAGAAGGAAAAGTGGCCTTGCTCTCTTGCCCAGATTTTGCACTGTGAGGTGGTGGGTTGAGACTAGCCTTTCTCAAAGGTATCTTAGAAAGGCAGCTGGTAAATTATTGGAAGTCCTAAGCTAAGAGAAAGTGAAAGAATAATGACTATATTATTGAAAGGAGGGAAAACTGAAAATCCATGGAGATTTAAACACACACACACACACACACAGTAAGGTGGGCAGTGTCTATGTCTTTTTCCCACCTCTTACTTTTTCCAGCTTTGTTGTGGCTAAGCAGACTTTGAGAAGGTCCACTAACTCTATTTCATCATATTATTCCCTAACTCTGTGCCTTTCAAGGAAGCTCTCTGCTAGCAGACTAAGTGATAACATCTCACTAGCTTCTAATTAAGCACAGGAGGTAATAACCTTGATAACAGGGGCAGACCCCATTATTCAGGTTACCAAGAGGTCTCTGGTTTCTTTCTCAGGATCTCTGACTGCACCGCAGTAAACTTACTTGAATACATTAGAATACAATCGTCGGGGCTGGAGAGATGGCTCAGCAGTTAAGAGCACTGCTCTTACAGAGGTCCTGAGTTCAATTCCCAGCACCCACATGGTGGCTTACAACCATCTGTAATGGGATCTGATGCCCTCTTCTGGTGTGTCTGAAGACAGCAGCAGTGTACTCAAATGCATAAAATAAATAATAAAATAAAATAAAATAAAATCATCATGCCAAGCAAAGTAAACCAAAATCTGAAAGTAAGCATTACATGTGTTATTTTATGTGCAGAATATATATATATATATAATATATATGATATATATATAATATAATGTATATATAGCATGTATGCATATATGTGTGTGCCTCTTCTATTTTCACATCACACATATATGGTATACACACAGGGGAAGGAAATGTCTACAGGGAGTGAAGGGGGAACAGGAAAAATAATGGCATATAAAGGCAAACCACTGTATGCTTTCTCTTTGAGGAATGACTATATATACACACACATATGTTAAGTATATATTCATAAATATAACATAATGGAGACTAGTAGTTGGTGAAGAGAGGTAAGAGCGGGGAGTGATGGGGTGAAGAAGATCTAAGCATGGCAACACATACATGGATAAGATGTCACAGTGGATCCATCATTCTGTATGTTATCCAAAGAGTTAATAAAAGAACATTGAACCATAAAGCACATCAGACAGTGTGCCACCCCTCCCTCGGTGCCCAGGAAGACTGCCATAAAGGTAAGAGATCTACTTAGAAATGAAAAGATTTGGTTTATGAGGAATGAAGATTTGGGAATGTTGAAATCTCTGTAAATTACACACACCATCACATTATTATTATTATTATTATTATTATTATTATTATTATTATTATTATTATTTTGAGATGGGGATAATATGAGAAAATGACTGTTTTCAAAATGCTTCGCCCAAGTCCTGCTTTTTATCTGGTAATTGAAAACCACACCTGAATCAACGCATTATTGTAATTACCTCCATTCTTATCCCACAGTCGGCAGTCGAAAAAAAATGCGTTCCTGAGGTGTGCATAGTGTATGGCCGTGGGTAAGGTATGAATTCACACCAGAGGAGTAGTCAACATCTGAGGTGCCTTGATCAAGAGTACACACCAGGGGTGATTGGCTTGTTAGCCCTGGATGTGTCCAACTGTCGGGGGTCACCTAACTTCAAAATATTATCAGAGATCCATTGGGATGCTTTGTTAGACGGAGGAACATTGATTTACAAATTTCTTTGTGGTCAGAAAGGATACTCTAGAATGCAGGTAGCCCTTTGGCATTTTGTTGACACTTGCTTAATGAGCCAACATGTGGTCAATGTCAGTAAATGTCCCAACATGTATTTGGAAAGAACTAAGTATACTATGTCATAACTTAGCAAGAGCTTGAAATCGGGATTTTTAAACTTTCCTACTCTTGGCCCCTTTTCACCAAAGAAATGGTTATGTAACCCCAGGTACACAGGCACGTAAGTCAGATCTACAATCAAACATTTTCAGCAATAGGTCATAGAAAATTTTATTTTAAAGTAATTATTTGGTGTAAGTTTACTATTTATTAAAGATGAAAGCAAATCCTCATACTAACAGGATGGCCAAGATAGTTTATGTGGGCTATTATTTGATACTGTAGAGTATACAGCATAACAACACTTTTACGACTTCATAAATATTTTGATTTTATAATTGTCAGTGCTGAGGACACCACCTTACATCAATGTGTAGTACAAATGACAGAAGTGACATTTCAGAAATTGCTGGAACTTCTGTCCAAATTCTAGGCCAGAATTCACTAATTCACTTAATGACTGTTTTTAATAGGACTCAAGTCAGCAACTCAAACAGAATTACTTATTTATTGATGATGATGATGATGATGATGATGATGATGACGACAATGATGTGTTAATACATGTAGAAGCCAGAGGTCAGCCTTGGGTACCCTTAACTACCTTCCACATTTTTTTTTCTCTGAGGGATTGATTTGGGGCTTGCTGACTAGGCTAGGCTGTTTGGCCAGCAAGCCCAGAAGTCTATTTGCCTCAGCCCCCTCACTGCTGGGATTATAACTGCATGTACCACACCTAGCCTTCCAGGAAGTGAGCCCTGGCATTGCTAGCCAGATGGCCTGCAGAGAACAAAACGTATACACTGTGTTAGGACCAGAGCTGTGGGGAACTTGTACAATGAAATATGGTCAGGAGCTATGAGAAACTCAGGAGCTATGAGAAACCCTTGATTCACTATAAATTTGGTTTTGAATGAATTATGTCATTGCACATTCAGAAATCTTTTTTTTTTTTTTTTTGCCAAATTTTTGGCAACTCCCACATTTTCTTGTGGAGACCCACATGGAGTTGAACCCTGTTTAAGGAGCTGTGGTCTAAATATCAGCCTAGTAAAAATTAAACAATAATATTTTCTATGGTTTGAATGAGTCTTCTGAAGTTCACATGTTAGAAACATACTTTCCAAAGTAACAGCAGAGAGGCAGGGCCTGCAAAAGCAGAGTAGGTCATGAGGCATCTGCCTTCCAGAGATGTGTCTGTCTGCCTCAAGGGCATTATCTTACTTTTCTGCCTTCTGCCATATTATGGCAAGAAAGTCCTTATGTGGAATAGTAGTCAGGGTTCTCTAGAGGAACAGAATGTGTGTGTGTGTGTGTATGTGTTGTGCGTGCACGCTCATTTTTCCATGTCCTTTATATGGGCTGCCTGCAGAAGGTGTGGCCCAGATTAAAGGTTGATCTTCCCACCTCAAAAGATCTAGATTTAGGGTGGATCTCCCCACTTCAAATGATTTAATTAGGAAAAATCCTTTACAGGTGTTCCCAACCACTTGTGTTTTAGTTAATTCCAGATGTAGTCAAGTTGGAAACTAAAAATAGCCAGCACATGTGGGCCACTGTCCTTGGACTTAACCAGTTTCCAGAACTGTAAGAAATAAATCTTATTCTGTATAAATTGCCTGTCCTAGGTTGTCTTTGATGACTGGTACAAAAATGAACTTAGACAGTGTATAGGGCTTCAGCCTTGTTCTAGGGTGTATACAAATGTGGACTTGTTACATATTCCTTGTTAACTGACTCTTTTATTGTTAAAATATCCTTATTAATCTTTAATGATGGTTCTTATCCTGCTTTATAGTAATTTTCTTCATTAATAGAGACACACAGCTTACCTTATTGGATACTTACGGGATGTTTCTTTTTTCTGTTTTTTATTCTCAACTTCTCTGTGTTCTACACTTTAACTAGCACCATTTATGAAGAGTACACAATTAGATTTTATTTTTAAAGTATAAGCAGAAAATTGTATTTTAATTGGAGTGATTAGTTGCTTTCTATTCCGTTAAATTCCTAATGGATTTGGGCACATACCTTCCATTTTAGAATTGTTTTCTGCTAGTCTACCTTTATCCTTTTCTCTTTTCTCATCATTGCAGTTTTTACATTAACCAAATATTTTCCATTTATCTTCCCTTCTACATATATTATTTTATTCATTACTCTACAGCTTACATCATGTGCCCTAGAATTACCGTAGTCTAGCACAATGCCCGCTTTAGACACTCTCAAACATTGCTATGACTTACAAAGCTTTAATTTCATTTAACTCTCTTCGTTTTGTATAGTTTTGGTCCTAAACCTATTGATACATAGACAAAAGACCCTGTTTTGTTGTTTTACATAATAAAAATTATTTCTACTTGTCAGTAAATTTTCTCAATGTTTTATTCTATAAGTTTCCAACAGCAATGTGAGAAGAATTCAACAGTGAGTGCCCATCAACCACATTTAAATTTCTTAAATTGTGTTCTAACCTTAGGTAGGATTTTATCATCCCCAACTCTCATTCTTCCAGCCCCCGAGAGCACCTTCCCTCAAGGCCCTCCAATCCCCTCACTCTTGAGTTGATAGCTTCTTGTATTGATTGTTATTGTCACATGGATATAGATATGTATGCACAAGTACATAGATACAAACTGCTGAGTCCATTTCTGTTGTTTGTCTGAGTATGGTTTCAGGGCTGACTGCTTGCTGTTGGACAACTATTAAGGGAGCTAACCTCTGAGAAGAGCTAATCCCACTTCTCCCAGAAGTCATCAGTAGCCTGTAGCTCTTGGTCTAGGGGGTGGGACTATACAAAAATTCCCCTTCCGGTTAATATGCCCATCAATGTTGGCATTCTTCTGGTCTTGCTTATGTAGCCCTTTGGAGGAGAGACTGCTTTACTACAGACTTCCTCATGTTCTGATTCTTGTGATCTTTCTGTCCCATCTTCTGGGATGTTCCCCGAGCCACAGACGCAGGAGCTGTGATGTGAACTCACCTAAGGAGCATTTTCTGCTTGCTTTTTCACCTATCTCCTCATGCCTTTCAACAATCATGAACACACATTTTATTTCCAATGTTTCCCAGCCCAGCAAAGGCTCACCCTTTCTGTCACTTGATTCTTTCTGAGTGTGTGGGGCCACCTTTCCCTCCTGTTCCTACTTCATTTAGGGTTACTGTACTAGCAGTGGATTCTTGAAATTATTGATTTCAGATGTCCTAATTTCACCTCAAGTGTTGACAAATAGTTTTGTCATAGCACACATCTATAACATTCCATTGTCTCAGCATCCATCCCCTCTGCTGGGAAGCAAGTGATCAGTCCCCACGTTGTTTCCATGAAAATAGTGTTGTCCCTTCAGTGCTGTATTGATTGTCCTCTTTGGCTTTTGTCTTCAGCTGGCTCAGTTATGCTTGCTGCTGTCTTCTACATATGGTCTGGAGATGAGCTTCCTGAATCTATGTTCTGGTGGTTTTGACCAGTTTTAGAGAATATCACTTCTGTGCTGTTCTTACCTTCTATTTCCCAAACTTTGGCTCCATGTTTGAATGTGGAAAAAGTATGACCCATATGTCTCTTGTGCTTCTTGATAAATTTCCATCCTTTTTGCTTGGTGCATTTGCATGGATATAATCTACTGGTCTATCTTCCATTTCACTGGTTTCATCTTATACTGTCTAGTGAGTTCCTGCTAACCAACGCTTCCTTTTTTTAGGTTCCAAAATTGTCATTTTGCTTGTTTGTCTTTTAAAAACAAACAAAAAACATATGCCAGGTTTCTGGTGAAATTCTTCACTGTACCATCTATTATCTTGAACATACCAGTCACAGACACTCAGAAGTTTACGTCATTCAACTGGGTAACTTAGATCTTTTTCCAGTGCTTGTTTTGGAATTTTTAACTGGTATACTTGCTAATTTAGTTGAAAATAAAATTACAAAGATACAAGCACCCTGTATGAGACTGACTGACCCAACCCAACCCAAGACTAACATAGCGAGTCTAGGAATCAAACTCAGGTTCTTTGTCAGCAAGTGTCCTTATCTGCTAAGACATAGAGTAGGCCCTGGAATGTAACTTTTAATGGAAACTACTGTGGAAATAGCTGGAAGGGCAAGGTGTGGTACTCCTCCAACTTTATGAGGTGAACTACATCACGTTCTGTCAGATGGTTAACACACATGCTTGCTTATACCTTAATGCGGTAATGTGGTACAATCCTTCCTTCCTTCCTTCCTTCCTTCCTTCCTTCCTTCCTTCCTTCCTTCCTTCCTTCTTTCCTCTCTCCTTCCCTCCCTCTCTCCCTTCCTCCCTTCCTTCCTTCCTTCCTTCCTTCCTTCCTTCCTTCCTTCCTTCCTTCCTCATCTTATATACAAGGCTTTAAAAATGACAACCCATAGTCCCTCCAACCTCAAACCATGAGAGGCCAGTCACAGTCTCCAGAGTGACTGCAGGCAACCACGTGGGCACAAGTTACTTGGAAAACCCTACTTTGCTTCCCAAGTCATTGTGAACCTGTCCTGGCCACAGTAGTCATATCCTCTTCTCTGATTTTCCATCTTTGTTTTCCTTTTAAAAACATATAAAGTGTTATAGCTTGGCCAGTTCTTAACTCACTTTCCCCTACCCACTAAATGCACTTGTATAAAACTAAGGCTATGGAAGACACCCTCCACCACCTCCTACCCACTCGTGCTCTCTCTCTCTCTCTCTCTCTCTCTCTCTCTCTCTCTCTCTCTCTCTCTCTCTCTCCCTTCCTCCATGTGTAGGCAGCTTGCAAAGCTTGTGAATATCATCTTAAAACAATAAAGAGTATAGAATATAAACTCTTCTAAAACAAAACAGAGAAAACATAAAGGCCACCAGAGTGACATTTCTGACCACTACAAAGGGATTAACTACATTTATGGAAAGAGCTTGAATTGGGGGACTCTGAGGAAAAGCTCCCAGGGACCTAAGGTGCACAGAGAAAGATCACACTGTTGCTTACTTGCCCCACATGGAGGAGGCATCAGGAAGGGCCTGGTGGCGTCTCACACAAACCCCAAACTCCCACACTGGAGTGGCTGGAACTTAAGAGATTTTTCAAGTCCATATGTCCAGTGAAGGAAACTGAGATCGTGAGAAATCTTGTGAGGACTAGCCAAAGATATCAGGAGTCAGGCCAGAATGCAGCCTACCACTTCTCCACCAACCAGCTTGGTCTAGCTCTCTACCTTCTCTCCTGCATTAGGAGCTGCTCAGAAGCCAGCGGCTCCTCCATCTGTAACACTCCCTCAGGCTTGCTCGTGTGCCCTAGACCAAGTCAGACTGTGATAATGACAAATGTGGTGTTGGACACAGATGAGCAGTATTGTCCCAAGCAAACAACATTTTTTATATCAGAACAATAGAACATAACAGCAGTCAATAAAGCGGAGAGGTTTTAATTCTGAAATATCAATACTTCACTGTTTCCTTTCTAGATGAGAAATACAAAAATATTGATGTCAGCAAGACAAAGGCGCCTATATGTTAGCTCTGACCTCAAAGTTTTGGGCCCCCCATCTCTGGTTGAAACTCATTTCCTTCTTTTGGATAACCGTGCCAGACAATAAATATGCTGTCTCAAAAGAAAGACCACACAAAATTAAATCTGCTCTGTGGTTTCTCAGGGGACAAAGTCCGATCTAAGCAATAAATAAAATAAAACAAAACCTTAACTCCTGCAGAGTTAGAAATGTGCTCAGATTTCTATAAAACACAAAGAATGTGGAGGCTCTGACTTTCTTGAAAACATTATAGATATTTCCAAACAGTGCTCACTTCCTCTGTTCTGACTGATCCAAAAAACAAAAATACTCATCCAAAAACCCTACAATATTGGGTAGCCACTCAACACTCAGGATTTACATGTGTAAATGAGTGAGCGTGTGCATGGGGGGACACTCATGTATGTGCACACACATATGTATGGGCACAGGTGTGTAGGTGTATGTACACATGGATGTCAGCTGTCACTCCTCAGTGACTGTTCACCATGCTTTTGGAGACAAGGTCTCCCGGCAGTCTACATCTCCCCTATTAGGCTAGGTTGGCTGGTCATAGAGTCCCAGGGATTCACCTGTCTATGTCCCCAGTGCTGGAACACACACACTGTCACACCTGGACTGTTCTATGTGGGCTCTGAGGATTGGACTTCAGTCCTTGAGCATACCAAGCTCTTTGCAACCGAGCTACCTCCACAGTCCCAGCGCTCAGAGTCTTAACACGAAGGTTGACTTACAACGATAAACGCAGCAGGAAATAATTCTCATGTACTCTCAAATCTTTTTCACCACATCTATCCTCTTCTAAGGATTCAATATTGATGAAGAAAACATCTGAAAGTAGGATTGATGGATGACAGGTGCTGCTTTTAATAAGACTCTAATATGAAACAGTCTGCTTTTTATTAACCAGTAGGCCACTGTGGTAGGCTAGAAATACAAATATGGCCTAGTAATAAAAATAGGTCCTACGGAAACCTCCGTAGCTGAGAAGTCCCCCGTGGACAGAATGAGGATAAGCTGATAGGAGACTGGTAAGTCCTATGTTTTCATTCCTCCATACTGGCTCTGCCTACCACATGTATCGTAGCTAATTCACATCATGATTTCCTACCAACTCCATCACTCAGATTACAGGCCAAGATCTGATTGTAGGAGGCAAGGAAGTGAGACTGATTTATCATTCCAGACCGTGAAACAAATAGGCATGGAGCAGTGTGGTGGTTAGAGTACAGAGAGAAAGAGAGTGTCTCACACACAGCTGAGGCATTTATTAGCAAGCTGTTCTGAGCACGGCACTTAGCTCTTAACTATCTACCTTAACATGTAGCTGTAAAAATGTAGATAATACGGATAGAGATGATACGGATGAAGCTTTTAGGAAAAGGTGCTGGGCATGTTCCGCACATTCAATAATCCTTAGCTATTATGACCAATATGCATACCATCTCAGACTTCTGGTGCAGTTGAACTAAGCCACGTTCTTATATCCTGACCCTCCTGCCCAGCCTTATGCTGCTGACCTCCTTAGAATTCACACATGAATAACTAAAGTCTCTAAGGGTAGGCAGTGCTGTGTCCGAACTTCACCAAATCTGACCTTGTTCAAGAAAAAAAGGCTGAGCTCCCATTTGCAGGTCATCTCAAGGTCATTGTAGCCCAGGGCATAGTTTGGCACTCTTAGGTTTTCACCCTAGAGCTTGATCACGAATCTTACAACTTTGAAAGGGCAATATGGTGCCAAGTCCACGAGATCCAAAGGACTCTCTTTCATTGGCTTCATGAGTCTAGCCCATGTTTATTAATATTAAACATGTACCTGCAATTTCAATAATGTTGCTGCAAGTCTGGTTTAAAAAGGATGCAGGAGAGGTAGATAGATGGCTCTTTGGGAAAGGGTGCTTGCTGTGCAAGGATGAAGATGTAAGTTCGAATCCTCAGAACCAACATAAGAACCAGAGATAATACTATAAATGCCTGTAATCCCAGTAGTACTGTGGGGAGATGTAAGGCAGAGACAGGAGGCTCCTCAGAAGCTCATGATGTACATCATAATAGACCTTGTCTCAAGCAACATAGAAGGTGAGGAGCAACATCAAAAGTTGTTTTCTGACTTCCACGCCTGTGCCATGGCATGACCACACCTGCACACACATGCACACACACGCACACACACACACACACACAGAGAGAGAGAGAGAGAGAGAGAGAGAGAGAGAGAGAGAGAGAGAGAGAGAGAGAGAGGAGGATGCATAGATTCACATGGCTTCCTCGGACTACGCTGTATTAAGTTAGTTCAAGGCATGATGCTAGGGTTAAAGGCTTGATCTCCAGTTTAATACTACTGGGACGTAGTGAATGGAGTCACTGGGAGTCAAGGCCTAGTGGGAAATCTTCAGGTCACAGTGAATGCACCCTAGAAGTGGGTTGTGAGATTCCGATCTCTTCAGCCATTTCTTTGGCTCCTGGTTGTGAGGTGGATGCCTCGGTACTCTTTGTCACAAGCCCAAAGGAAATGAAACTAAGTACTCACAAACAGAAACATCTAAAACCATGAGCCCAAACCAACATTTTTCTCTTTACAAACTGTTACAGTAACAGAAGCTAACAAAATAGACACATTACAGGGAACAGCAAGTCCTAGGCCTAGACCCTCAGTGCACAGATCTACATAGCTGCCAGAATGTGGACTGTCTGTCCCATATCTCACGTGAGTGACTTGTAGAAGGTGACAGTTTGCTTTTCTATCCATATACATTGAGAGAATCCATTTCAAGGGATTTGGGGCGCTGGAGTCCAGTGAACCCCCTGAGAGGAAGGTCAAGGTCATTTGGGACTAGCCTGGCAGAGGGGTACTATTAGCCTACTGTGCATCAGCTAGTCATTAACTATTCATCCACAAAATTAACCTCTTCCAGCCCTCCCTCTGAGTTTAGTATCTAAAATGCAAATGCAATCGCACTTTGATCCCCCCTTTTCACCCCCCACCTCCTATTTTCAGATCAAGATGTGAGCTCTTAGCTCTTCCTGCTGCAATGCCTTTGCTGGGACATCATGGACTCCAACCCTCTGAAACTGTAAGCCCAACTAAACTCTCCCTTCTATAAGTTCCCTTGGTCATGGTGTTCGTCACAGCAATAGAAAAGAAACTACGATAGTGGTAGAGCACCACACTAGCATGTGGTGCTACATGCTACCGAACTATCCCCATATAACAATCATCCACCTACCAATTATCTGTTGTATTTTCATGTATCTATTTCTATCATCTATTATCTAGCATTTGTCACCTATCTGTCTGTCTCTCTGTCTATATCTATCATCTACCTATTTATCCATCACCTGTCATTTATCTATTATCTATCTTTCTATACATCTTTCTTTTATCTATTATCTATCATCTATCTATCCATCTATCTTTCTGTCTATCACTTATCTATCCATATTTCATCTATCTATCTATCTGTCTGTCTATCTATCTATCTATCTATCTATCTATCTATCTATCTATCACCTGTCATCTATTAACTATCTATCTGTCAATCTATCTATCATCTATCCATCTATCTTTCTTCTATCCATCCATCCATCCATCCATCCATCTTTCTATCTACCTATCACTGATTTATCTGCCCAGGTTAACTAGCTCAGTGGTACAGAGCATGCCTAGTATACATGAAGTCACACACACACACACACACACACACACACACACACACACACACAAAATGAAAATAGGTTGAAGGGGAGAGTTTAAACCTTAGGACCAGAAACTGTTCTTTCTTTGATGTATCATCATCTCTTATGAGATCAATTAATAAGGCACAAAGCCAGGCTACCAAAAGGGGGTAGGTCTAGCCAAAGCCAGCCAACTGAGGCAAGCCATGGAAGCCTGAACCTGAAGGGATAGCTTGCTTCTTTGATTGCTACTGGCAGTTGCTGCACAGACCCCACACTCTCTTCCCTGTTGTCATGTTGACGCTAAGTCACTTTCAAGCAAAGACCCTGCCTTTCATTTATTATTGGGACAAACTATGAAAACTATGTAGCTGGTCCTTTTTAGGTATGTCTGAGCCATTAAAATCTTTTGATATCTGTCAACTTAACCCCCTCCGCATCATCTTAGGAAAACATGGCATGATTATCTCCATAAGTACTCAAACAGCAGCACATTCCGAGGGGTTCAGAATGCTCTTGCTAACATTTCTTCACCATTGGAGAGTCACTCCACAGGCAGACAGCGTCATGGAGGTTAATTATCTAAAGCTAGCTGGAGGTAATAAACTCAAGCCCAGAACCTTGGTCTCTGGGCCACTGGGCTTCTTCCTATGGACCTTCATCTTCTCTAGTTTGAAGGAAGGGTGGCCGCTTTGTTGGGCTGTTGGGGGCATTTGATGAGATGCTGTGTATATGATTACTATATGTACCAAAAGTTCTTTTTGAAAATAATTCCTGCATTAGCATTTATGACATTCTCTCCTGCCCCCTTTCATTTCGACTTGCCTGCTCAGTCTAATCCTTTTCCAGATGTTATTTCCTAGAAATGTTTTATTAAATCGATCGATGTTTTTTTTTCTTTTCTCCAAATATGACCTTCATTTTAAAAAGTCAGGAGCCTTTTTTTGTGAAGTTTTTCACTGATTTCATAAAATGTTTAGTGATGTGGTTTGAGCCTGAACGGATGGGAGAAACAAGTAGAAAGGCATTTCAGAAGAAGCTGTCAAACAGTCTGACTTAACTGAAACCACCCTCTCTTTGCTTTGCCTATGTTAGCTCCTGAAAAAGCACACCATTTTCTATTTTTAACCAGTACCTATAGATTGCTTGAAGCTCCATTCAGAAAGGTCCTGTCTTGTCTTCAAGGAGTCTGGCTGTCATAAATGCCAGGACATTTAAGAATTGTGGCTACAGGGAGAGGCCACCGTGCAGAAGAATGGTCCATCCAGACAGCCTGACTATCCGTTGAGATGCAAAGCATCGCTAGACAGCATCTGTATTCTTCCTTCATTTGTTCACTGAAACAATGGAGCAAATGTCAGCCCCACGTATGTGAAGGGACAGAGGGCACCACTGTGATGTCTTGTTCTGAGGATCTGTGGTGACAGGGTATGGCCACACGGGGCTTCCAACCCATCAGTGTTCTCCTCAGAGTCCTGAGTGTGGAGCATCTGTCCAGTGGGAAAGTCTGCACATCCTCAGAGGGTCCACCTGTCTCTGCCACCCAGCCCCAGGGGTCCACCTGTCTCCTGCCACCTAGCCCCAGGGGTCCACCTGTCTCTGCCACCCAGCCCCAGGGGTCCACCTGTCTTTGCTTCCCCAGTGCTGGGATTGCAAGTGTGCCTCCATATTGAGCTTTTTTTTTTTTACATTGACTCTGGGAACTGAACTCAGGTCCTCTGATTATAAGACACTTACTAACCGAGGCATCTCACCAGACCTACATGTAGCCTCCTAAAAATGAATGTAAATGTTTCAGTGCATATACACCAGGCCCTTTGCCATGGACTATTTTAAGTATATAAGATTGAATAGCATTAGATGTAGACTCAGTGTTATTTGGCATTTACCAATGTAAAGTTCCAAATCTTCTCACTACTCCAAAATCCAACTCTGTATTCAGAAAATACTAACTCTCCATCCTCTCTACCTCCAACCTCTGGAGGTCACCATCTTGCTTTCGGTCTCAATGGCTTGCCTAGCCTGGGCACTCCATAAAAGCAGAGTTATGTTTGTTCTCTTACACCCGCCTTCATCACTTAGCATCATGTCTCCCAGGTTCAGCCCTGAAAGAGCATGTGTAAGAACTTCCCTCCTTCCTGTGGCTGAATAATATTTCACTATTTACTCAGAACACATTGTGTGCTTCCATTTATTTATTGACAGACACTTGGTCAGGTCTGTGTTGATTTCTCAGTTCCTACTGGGCAAACATGCAGAATACCAAAGTGGCTGCTTGGTCTTTTGTTGTCATACTTAATGCAGACAAGAAAAAGAACTCTTGAGCTGGGCGGTGGTGGCGCACGCCTTTAATCCCAGCACTTGGGAGGCAGAGGCAGGTGGATTTCTGAGTTAGAGGCCATACTGGTCTACAGAGTGAGTTCCAGGACAGCCAGGGCTACACAGAGAAATCCTGTCTCGAAAAACAAAAAAAAGAAAAAAAAAAGAAAAAAGAAAAGAAAAAGAACTCTTAGGGTCCCAGTCACTAGGGCCTCTCACAGAAATGTACTCTGTTAAAAATTTTCCCAAATGAAAAGAAAAGAAAAAAGAGAGAAGAGGAAGAAGAGGAGGGGGAGAGGAAGAAGAAGAAGGGGAGAGGAGGAAGAGGAGGAAGTAGAAGTGGGGGAGGAAGAAGAGGAGGAAGAGGAGGAGAAGGAGAAGAGCTAATGGCCCACAGTATTTAAAAAATATGAGTCTCCAAACTGCTGGAATGATTTCCAAATCTACAGTTTGGAACAAATCCCAAATATGTCTCTAACAATACTCCAAAATTGGATTCATTTTGCTGCAAAATTTTCTCTCCATCACTATATTCTATGAGTCTAATATTCCAGAGAGGAATCCATTGCAGGACCTCCAGAGAGAGCCACCACCTCTGGTTACCTTAGAATATACCCACGGACTTACTTGGGGCCTGCTTATAGGGCTCTGAGGTCTATCTATCAATGGTTAAGATGTTTTGTGTGACTTGTGTGGCTGTCTGCCTCCACTAGCTTTACATGAAAAGCCTGTGTAGCTCCCTTGAGTTTCTAGACCTTATCTGCATTGCTAAGATATCACAGATGCGTATTGGGACATTTCATTAGCTCTTTCTTTGGTGAAACAAGATTTAGACTCAGAATGAGTAAAAACATATCCAAGACTTATTAACACTTTCAAAGGAAGGGAAGGCAGAGGGTATTAGATAAAACCAGAGAAAGAAAATATAAAGGAGGGAAAAAAATCTGTATAATTAGAGTAGGAATAAAACCCGGAGGAAAAAAGAAATCAAAGCCAAGAGCCTCATGCACGGTAAGCAAACATCTACTGCTAAGCGACACCCTCACCATGGCTGCAGTTAGCAGGCAGTTGGCAGGTGGAAGATCACACCCACAACCACAAACGCAAAAGTAGAGACAGAGAACTGGAGGAGGGATGAGGTGAAAAAAAAAATCTCAAAGCCCCGCCCCAAGTGACACACCTCCAGCAAGGCCATGCCTCCTGGAGCAACACCAACTGGAAACTGAGTGTCCAACTACCCACATCCATGAGGACCATTTCTCATTCAACGCACCACACACATCCCCCGTTAGTTAGATTAACTTCTAGTGGTACTCACAGGTACAGTAATCCAGGTCAGAAAGTGGGGGCCTCTGAAACTGGGGTTCTGAGAGGGGAAGACCCGAACTGCAGCTCCAGCTGGGTGGCACCAGATGAGCCTTTGAGCACAACTCTAAATGCTATGAGACCATCGGGCCATGGACCAAAACTGTGAACCGAAATAAACTTCTCATCTTTATACATTTATTAATCCCATTATTATTTATTTATAGTACTATAGTACTAAAAAACTATATTGGATGCTTTTCCTCTTTCTGTGACCAGGAAACAACAGCAGGCGAAGGCTTTATTTTATCGCCTGGTTTGAGAGGGCACGCACTTGTCATGGTCGGGAAGGAATAGTGGCCAAAGCAGCCGGACCCTTGGAGGGAGGGGTGGGAAGCTGCTTGCTCGTATCATGGGGCATCGAGAAGCAAAGAGAAGATGCTGAGAACTAAACTGTGTTATGGTCCAAAAGACCTGTCCCAGTGAACTAGTTCCTGCAGCCTGACCCCACTTCCTAAAGGTTCTGCCATCTCCCAAAACAGCATCACTACCTGGTGGCCAACTGTTCAAACACGTAAGCCCATGGAGAACATTTCCCACTCTAGTGCAACACCAACAACTAGGTGAGGACCTGTGAGGACCAGAGGAGATAGGTGGCTGCTTTATCCTTTGGCCTGAGACTAATATTCTATGCAGGTTCATTGTTAGTTATTACTCTCATCATACTCGGTTCTGACAGCTTCTCGTCACCAGCCTCCCAGATTCTACACTGAACATCAGACACAGACACCCCCAAACTCCCTGAGACCTAGGTATGGAGGCAGGGAGGGCAGATAGGCTACAGTTTTGATCACCACATCCTTCTTCACTTGCCAGGCAACTATAACCAGGAGTGTGAGAACAGGAGCCCCAGCCTCAGCCCCTGTGACTTCCTGCACTTGAACAGGACATAGTCAACCCTGCCTGAACTGATGAAGGCTCACATTCCCAGAAACCACACAGTTCCCCGTGATTCTACTCCCATATGGCTTCACCAACAACAGGGGTCATGCGTGTGCTCACAGCTCCCTTGGAACCGTGAACCATGACACACCCACACAGCTGATGAGTGAGAAGACCCAGCAAGACAGGAGGCAGGTGGTAAACACAGGAACTGGGCCTCCAGAGTAACTAGTAAATTGAAGTCTCTGGGGAGTCCATCCAACACCCTCCTCTCTACCCAGCTATGCTTTCTCTTAGTCTAAAGTTCTGCCCTAAAACTGAATATTTCCCCCCACTGAATTTTCTGCTAAGCAGTCTCACTCCGTGTACCTACTCTTGGAATCAAACAGTGCTCTCTCTCTCTCTCTTTCTCTCTCTCTCTCTCTCTCTCTCTCTCTCTCTCTCTCTCTCTCTCTCTTTGCCTCCCTCCCTCCCTCTCCCTCAGCTATGGGCTTCATTGGCAAGAATGGCAAAAACACACATGGTTCCCCAGTGAGCAGCATTTGGTCAGATGCTGTTGTGGCACTCGAAAGAAGGAAGACGGCCACGTGATGTCACATCAAACCAGAGCCTGCTCAGACTAGAAGAGGACATTTGTCAAGGTCTGAAGGCCAGATCCCAGCCCAGAGATTCTTGGGAGTTCAGGAAAATATAAATCTCAGTGCTCAATAATGATGACATTTGCATCCACCTCTTAAGATAACAATTAGTACTTGGTCACATCTGTCTTCGTGTGTGGCAAGATCTCTTTCTTATCTCTACAGGGAGCTGACAGGCAGTCTGACAATCCAGGGAACAACACAATTCAATGGTATTAGTTTCTTGTGAAGATGGGAAGTCTGGGAACCAATGGTCAGCACATACATTTCTGCAGTGTGGGGAAAGAGACAGGAGTCTTTCTGGAGAATCTGCCATGATTCTCACTTCGCAGATAGGCTCCCAACAACAGGCCCCAAATAGTGATGTTACTTTCCCCGGGGGATAGTTCAAACACAGAAGCCTGGGATGGCACTTGGTCCTTTCATGTGACATGTGAGCATCTGAGTGTTCCAGGAGCATCGCTGTTCTCTAGGCAGATGGACTGAAACATGGCAGCAGAACCCGAAATGACTCTCATGCCAGTCAGGCTGGTGCTGCGGGCAGAGAGGCCCCTGCCAGCCGCTGCTCACCAAGAGATCCATGCAGCAGTAAAGATAAGGGGGAAAAAACACATGGTTGGGTGCTGGCTCCAAACGGTCGCTTTCTCCAAGGGAGAAGTGTTCCAAAGATAACCGTAGATAGATGCCCTTTGACCGTGTTTTGTGGTTTTATTTTTAAGAAAAGCTATTATGCGTTTCCCACGGCTGAGTAGAAATGATGGCTTCTGGCATGTTCTTATGAGGACTGGCATCACAAGCACTTATGTATCTGCATGCTGGAGGTGAACCTGCCTTTAGTCTTGAGAGGTATTCGGGTCCCTGTAGGAATGATTCAACAATGCCATCTCCTTGCACAAGGGCAGAAATCATTTCAGCCTGTCATCTTGGTGAGCCTCCTATTAAAGTGTGTGTGTGTGTGTGTGTGTGTGTGTGTGTGTGTGTGTGCACATTCCACAACGCATGCATGCAGTCAGAGGACAATCTTGAGTATTGTTTTTTTTTTATCTTCTACCTCCTCAACAGACTCTCTAGTCACTTGTCACTGTATGCAGCAGGGTTGCTGGCCCATGACCTGCCTCTTTCTGCCCTCATCTCTCCATGGACATGCTGGGCTTATAGATTCATGCCTCTGTCCTTGGTTGTATGTGGGCTCATGCTCAATGACTGTATAGGTGAGTTAAAACATGCAAAAATGAGTAAATAAATAAAACCACCCCACCACATGCTATTCTAAGTTTACAACTTTGTGTTGAGCCATATGCATAGCTATTGTGGGGCACATTGAGGCCCCAGGGGTCACAGGTTGGACACGTCTGATAGAGTATCATACAGCTGAATCAAGTTCCTACTTCCCTCGCATCCTTGGGTTATACCTGCTTACATCTTTAGTTATTCCTCCATGATGTGGTTTCTGGACCAACCAGACTCCTTTTGTTTTTTGTATGCGTCCTATGTTCATGTGGGAGTGCGCATAGAAGCTGAGGTCACCGTCCAATGTCTGATGTCCTCCGTGGTCACTCCCATCCTGTGTTTTGAGATAGGATCTCTCGTTGAAGCTGGAGTTCCCCAGTTCAGTGGAGCTAGTGGAGCAGATACCTGCCAGTCTCTATGTTTCCCTTCCTCCACCAGCAGTGTTCCAGATGTGAGCCACTGCACCAGCTCCTCACACAGGTGAATGCTGGGGACCAGATGTGGTCCTCATGCCCCTTACCACCTGTGCCATCTCCCCCAGCATGCCCTCTCTCGTCTTTGTGGTTACTTTTCTTCAGTTAATTCAGGATTTTATTATGATTTCCTTATACATAACAGATCTTTTTCTTTTCCTCTCTGGTCTCAAATACCATCCTACTTCTGGTATTAGGCAATCACATGTCTACTAATGGTATGTGAGTCCACCACTCTTTTTATTAATATCAAAACCAAATATGATTCCCACTCCTTCATATACTGAGCACAAGCTGATGAGGAAACACACACAGTTTAAAAAAAAAATCTCAAAATCAGTTAGAAAACGCCATGAGATACTGAACCCAATATTGATTCATAGCCCTAATATATTAATGAATAAATTCCCTAATTTATGCCCTGAGGCTGGTAGCTTAACCAAGTTGGAATCACATTCTCTAGAGGGAAGTGTCTCTCTAATGTATGCTTTCAGTTATAACATTATAACATGAGGTCGTCGTTGGAACTCAGTACATAGAAAAGGCTCAAACTCTATCAACATGCAAGTTGTTTGGTCCCTTTAAAACAAATGGGAACTCAGTGACTACTCCACCTCATGACTCTAAACACCATCGGCATGCCAGAGATTCCCAAATTTATATCTGCAGCACAGACGACTTCCTGAACTCCAGACTCATTTATCCGCCTGCCTGTCATCTCCCTCCGGACGTCTGCTGACCATCTTAACTTTGGTCTATGCAAGTGGAACTCCTGAGCCCATGTGTGGCTCTCTCACCCCCTTCCTTCTAGCAGATGGAGTCAAAGTCCTTAGCTCCTCCCTGTCCTCTCTTACTTCACTAAGCAGAAACTCTCCTGGCTGTCCCAAATGTGACCATCCTCCACACATACAGTTCCTATCCTGGTCTGAGACCCCCTCCTCTCACCTGAACCACTGCAATCAGCTCCTAACTGGTCTGATTTCCACTCACTATTACCTACCCACTGTCTGTGTTCACCCGCTGCACAGCCAGAGGGACCACCTAATGTGAAGTCCAGAATATGTCAGAAATCTGCTATAGCCCCCACTTCACATGAGGAGGAAGGTAAGGTTTTCCACTCTGGGATACAGACTACATAAATTAAAAGGCACATTCACACAAAAAACCTGTGCACTACCATTACAGCAGCATTATTAATGGCAGAAAGCATGACCACCTAATGTCCAATACAAACAGACAAATGATGTGTGGTGTATGCACACAATGGAATATTACAAAGACATAAAAAAAGAATGAATTAGCAATATAGGCCATAATATGGATGGACTTGGGAGCATACAGTTAAGCAAAAGAATGCATATACAGAAGCCCACACAGACCATGATCCTGTCAGACAACTAGAATAGACCAGTCCATAGAACCATTGTGGAGTATGCAGATAAGAGATTGGTAGGGGGATCGGAGGAGGAAAAGATGGAGTGACTTATTGTAAGGTAGACTACTTCTCTTGGGAGTGATAAAACTATCCTGAAATTAATGGTGGTGTTTCTACAAAACAGAATATACTAAAAGCCACTGAAGTCTAAACTTAAAGGGTAGATATGGTGATACAATGGTATTTGTGTATGTGTAGTGTGTGTGTGTGTGTGTGTGTGTGTGTACCCAAGTATGTAGGTACATGTATATGTATATATGCATGTTTGTGGTTGCATTGCTACTGTGTGTATATATGAATATGTCTGAGTGTGTGCCTGTGCTGGTGTGTGTGTGTACATGGTTTTGTGTGAGCCTGTGTGTGTGTGTGTGTGTGTGTGTGTATGCGTATTTATGTGGCAGACAGAATTTACCCCCTGTGTTTTCCTTAGGAGAATTCCACCTTGTTTTTTCTCATTTTTTTCTGTTTTTTTTTCTTTCTTTTGTTTGTGTCTGTTGTTGTTGTTGAGTCAGTGTTCCTCACAAGGTCTATAGCTCTCTGACTAGGTTGAGCTCAGACCCCCCCTGTTCCCCCCCCGTTCTCCCATCTCTGCCTCCCCTGTGCTGTTATTAGAAGTGTACACTACCATGTCTTCCCTTTTATGCAGACACTGGGTCAGAAAACGGGTCAGTACTCCTGTGCTTTGCTCACTGAACTTCTCCCTAACCCCAGGCCCTCACAGCCGCCTCCTGGCCTGGTACCATTCAAGTCTCCCAGGCCTGTGAGACTCTCCTTCCACTGTTCCCTCAGCCCCTTCTCCAGAAACCACGGCTTCCTGAAGTACTATGCCAGGCCACCTCAGAAAGGTCCCGAACCTCCACCCCCACCCCCATTCCCACCTCCACCCCAACCCCCGCCTCTGTCTTTGGCCTTGCTCACTGTGTTTCTTTTCTTCTATAGTATTTAATTTATCGCCTTCAACCTACCATGCACTCTCCCGTAAATTCGTTGTGTTTGAGGTGTGCATTCCGTAGCCACCTCTTCCCATTCCAACCCACCTTAGCATCCACACTCCTTACGCAATGTGCTCTGCTTGTTTCAGATGCTGGTACGCGGCACAGTGAATGCTTGAAAAATATTTATCGAATGAATGCACGAATCCCGTGTCTTTAGCTTCATAATTGTGCCTCTGTGTCTTCTGGGTGAGTATTTAAACCAAAGCCCAGTGACCTCTTGCTGTCCACATGAGATTGGATCACGCCCCACCCCCACCCCGCCCCAGCATGAACAATGAACACTACCAACAGTGAGGCTAAAGTCCCTTCCTATAAAATGACAGTGTTTGCAAATGACCTGTGCATCCTGCGTACTGTAAATCATCTCCAGCTTAGTTGTGCCCCCTAATCCAGTGTAAGTGCTATGTAAATAATTGTCACTCAGGAGTAGTGTTGGGCATGGCTGAAAGTCTGTCACCATCAGCATGAGCCCAAGTTCTTCTTTAGATTCTGATCCAGGGTTGATTGAATCAATGGGTATGAAGCCTGAGGATTCAGAGACAACTATCTTTGATTTTCTTTTGGAAAAAGGGGGGACTTAGATGAGAGGCGGCATGCAGAAGGCATGCATGCTGGCTGTGGCTACGGCTCAGCCGCACAGCACCTGCAAGGACCCGGGTTCCAACCGCAGAAACACAAAAAGGAAGATGGAAGGCAGGAAGGAGGGGAGAGAGGGAGGAAGAAAAACCTCTAAATTCTTGGTCCTAGATAATTGAAAAGCAACACTGAAAACGGGCCACCTTTATGTGTTTATGGTTTAGTTCTTATAAACCATGAGCCTGAGGAATTATTCATCCTTTAAACTTTCCATTTATTTATTTATTCCTTTGTTTACTCATTTATTCAATATGGTGTTGGGGGTGGGGGGTGGGGTGGGGGGTGCACGTGCACTCTAGTGCACACATGTGGGCATTATGGCTTATAACTGATGCGTGTTATTGCCACTTGGATGACCTAGTAACATTCCTGGTGTGGTGACAATGTGGCACACCATGATGCAACCAGGAGCCAACACTATGCTTTTTGGATATTTTAGCTTCTATTGTTGTAGAACACATAGAAGTTCTTTATACAGTATACGGCAAATGGCCAGGCATGATGACTGGTGTTTCACAGCAAATAATTCTATGTGTTTGGCCACAACAGGGGGGTGTATACTTCTGTGTGAAGCCCCCGGAGGAGGCTTCATTTAGACAAAGAAATAGACACCTAAACAATAATATCTGCAGAAGGCCCACACAAAAGGCTTTGGGAATGCTCCTGAAAACGCTATCACTTTGAAGGGGAAATTGGCAGCTGATTTATCTGAGGCAGGAGGATGAAGGGACACCAGAGAAACAAGGCCACCTAAGGCAGCCACTTGTAAAAGGAAGACACTGCATATATATATATATATATATATATATATATAAAATCAGTACCGATAATGTGATAAGATTGCCCAAGCCAATAGTCTGCTGGCAAAGGCCTACAGCAGGATGCAACCATCCATTGGTTCATTCAATGTGCTCACCATGAGCCCTCCACGGGCAAGGTGCTGGTGGCTACTATGTATCTTACAGGAGTCGAGATGGCCCACCCACAGAACACTCCCTACATGTTTTGCATGCTTTGGTTCTATTACAGACTCATGCATGTCTTGTGGTCTCTGGTGTGTCAACTGTCTGTCTCCCACTTTCATGTGCAGATCTATGAGAGCACGGGGCTGCTCATACTCCTCGGCACTCCAGCACCTGGATTCATGCCAAACACAGAGGCACACACTCAATAAACACTTGTCTAATCGATTAATTAATCAATGCGAATATTACATATACAGAGAGAAAACCTACCCCCCCCCATGTTGCTGAGGCCAACAGGGGGGCTGCCAAGACAGGAAGTCACTAATAAATACAGGCTTTCTTCCATGAGAGAACATATTTCACTGCAGGAAAATAAAACTCGCATTAACAAAATATACATTGAAACACAGTAGTAATGTTTGTCAACATAGCTGTCCCTTTTGATTTGATTTCTTTTTTTTTATTAGATATTTTCTTTATTTACATGTCATATGATTTTTCTTTTCCCAGTTTCCCCTCCCAGGAACAAACAAACAAACAAAAACAACAAGAACAAACCCCTGTTGGCTCCCCCCTCCCCATACTTGCCACCCCACCCTCTCCCACTTATTGGCCCTGGCATTCCCCTACACTGGGGCACAGAACCTTCACAGGACTAAGGACCTCTCCTCCCATTGATGATTGATTTTGCAGTCCTCTACTATACACATGACAGCCTAATATAGCTATCTCCTGAGAGGCTCTGACAGTACCTGACTAATACAGATGTAGAGG
>NW_022196891.1:75585120-75613241 GCF_008632895.1 Mastomys coucha | reverse complement strand
AACTAGTACCCTCAGAGCTCCTAGGGACTCAACCACCAACCAAGGAGTATACATAGTAGGACTGATTGACTTGATTTCTACTCCTTGACTTTAATTATCAAAGCCCATTGCCAATCAAGAGTCTAAAATGACAATCAGGGACTGGTGCAATGGCACTTGCTGTGCGCCTCTGGGATATCTGGGTCCAATCCCTGGAACCCACATAAAAGTGGAAGGAGGGAATGAACGCCTCTGACTTCCATACTGTGGTAAGCCTGACCCACTTGCACACAAGTAATAAGAAATAAAATCAAAACAAATAATATAAAAGTAAAAGTTAATAGAAAAGCTAGGTGTGGTGTATGTGTCTATCTATAATTCCTATAGGAGGAAGGAAAGACAGGGAGAACCCTGGGGCTCCCTAATCCACTGGTCAAGGCTATTTGGCAAGTTCCAGGCTGGTGACAGGCCTTGTCTCAAAAATAAAAGCCAGATGGCACCTAAGAGATGGCACTGAGCTTGCTTTTGGTCTCTATACACATATGTACACACATGTTTCTTCACCCCTCCCACAATGTGTACACATGTACACACAACATGCAATACATACAGACACAGGAGTTTAAAATTAACAATGAGAAGCGGGATAGTCTTGAGTTAGTCATTTTTTTTTTTTTGTATGCTGCCCTGATTGAATGCAGAACAATACATTGAGAAAACAATATAAGAATTTCTCAATGTCACTATACATTTGGAAAACATACAAGGCTTTTTCAGTTTAACAATACATCTAGAAAATAATGTCAGGCCTCTGCCTTTCTTTCTTCTTTTCTTTTCCTTTCTTTTTTCTTTTTCCTTTTGTGAAGATGGAGATACAACTGAGGACCTTGTGCATACTAAACAAGCTCATAACCACTGAGTAATACCTCCCTCTCCTCCAGCTGAACAGGAACAAGTCTAGCTTAAAATTCCTGAACCCATTATCAAAGCAAATATATATATATATATATATATATATATATATATATATATATATATATGATTTAAAAGGAGAGAGAGAGATGGAGATAGGAGCTGTGTTTGGAAACCAGAAGGAAAATAGAATCTGAAAATTACATAGAGAAGATTTCAAATTATACACAGATTGACAGGAAATTATAAAATATAGCAAGATGGTCATCTTGTCCTTCCAGAGATAAAGCGTCAAAACTGAGCCACAGTGACAGCTTTCAGACCACAACACTAACAGTGGCTGCTCCGGAACTGGCTGATTCATTGCAGCTTAAATACAGGGCTTTCTTTCCATGTCCATCTGACCCAGATGATGTTCAGCAGCACCAAGCTTAGTCATGCCAGCAGCATTAGTTTACCTCTCCTTTTCCCAGACATCAACCCTACAAGGCCCTCCAAACTTAAAACCCTCCAGGAATACCTCCCACCTAGAGATCTAGACCTGGCTGACAATGCCACGAGGGTCTGGCTCATCAGAATCTCCTGGGCTGAGCAACTCGAAGTCAGTAACCCGGGATACCCTCTCACCTCTCCAGCTTATCCAAATGGTCCATCTCCCCATCTTTTCTCTAAAAATATCTTTTCCCCAGTGCGCGCGCGCGCGCGTGCACACACACACACACACACACACACACACACACACACACACGAACACTGTAACCTATTGGACCACCTAGCTGATTTGCACGGGCCAGTGATACTGATCACTCATGTCCAAATACTACTTTTTGGCATCCATTTGACTGTGTATGTTTTCTTCTCCTCTGTAAAATCTTGAACTTTTAAAAAGCAGGGACTGGATTGTCTCCCTCTCTCAGAGCCTAGCACACCGCTGCGCATGCCCTAGGCACGCAGTCAATGTCTCGGTTCATGTGTAAGTAAACTGCGTCTGAGGTGTGCCATCACACAGCTCGGCGGTTTGCGCCTCATTAAAACAAACATGTATGATGGCAATTCCATGTTAGCAGGATAAACACAGTATGCACTTTTACAAGTCCGTGTGGCGGCTTTAAAGGTCTGGGAAATAAAAAGCCACTTTAAGACACTACCAGATGCTCTGAGCTATACTTTAGCCCCACCTGGATTTCAGGTAGTCAGGGAAAAAAAAAAAAAAACCATGGTTTCATTACGGCTCTGCGGATAACTCAGACTGAACCATGACAGCTCTCGGTACAGGTAGGGAATATTAATAATACATGTGAATATTAATAATACATACTAAACATCTGAACATGCTGCCAGTCAATTGTGCTACCCACCCCTGTTTTTAATGGATGCCACCAAAGAAAATTAAGCCACAAAACCTCCACATTAAAGGCAGTTAATGGCTTAATTTTAATAAGATGAAAGGCAAGGCAGTTTCAAGTCCAGGCAGTGGATCATCCCTGCCTGGCGCTCTCTGAGTACCATTCCCTGTGGGCCACAACACAGGAGGACAGGAGAGTCAGGGAAACACACCTACACTCGGATCAGGCCTTGGTGCTAGGCAACTGCCGGGCTGAGGAGGGCAAAGGATGATGACTCAAGCTGCAAGCACCTCTTCTCTCTAGCCCAGTGAGAAAGACACCGCCTTACCCACCCTCTTTCTACCCGACGGATGAGCCAAACTCAACACATGACCACACAATATAGTGTGTGTGCCTACTATATACCTCTAAAAGAAGTGCGCCTATCTATATATACATTTATATTTAAATAACTATGCCAGCAAGTAGTTTCACTTGTTGAAATAGGAAGTATTTCCCTACCCAAGATAGATAGATAGATAGATAGATAGATAGATAGATAGATAGATAGATAGATAGATGGATAGATAGACAGATAGATAGACAGACAGATAGACAGACAGACCAACCTTTATTTAAAAGTCTAGATACAAACTGCTAAAAGTAAATAACTAAGAGGGGAAAACCTGAGCTTTTATTGGCACCATTTCTGCCAGGCTTCATAAGTTTTTAATAAAGAGAAATGTCACTCAATTCAGTTACGACAGACTCAGTCTCCTCCCTCCTTTAAGATCTAAGGATTCCAGACAGCAAGTTTCTGAGCCCAGTTCCCTCTTTTGACAGACTTGTCAGCAGGTTCTCTTATTGCTCCCTTCTGTCCTCTTTAACCTCCTCGGATTCTCATCCAGAGCGCACACGGCAGTCCTCGGCGCCGTCACCTTTCCCCTGAAGCGCGAGATTCCAGCTCCTGTGAGCTCCCATCTACTGCACAGGGAGGTGCGTGAAGCCAGGTGGTCAGGCCTTCCATGAAGCACGTGAAAGAAAAATAAATTTGCCGAAGCAAGGTGGTATCTGGAAGGGAATAGGGACCCAGACCTCATCCTTCCTTGTCCTGCTCAAAATCAGTGACTCCTTCAGTGTAGCTTTCTGTCAACAACTAAGGATGGTGGCCATTTTCTCCCCCAGACTCTCCAGAGGAAGGAGGATCTCTGCAGAAGGCTAGGGATGCTGTCCCAGTGGTGGCACTGAACAGGGACAATGGGGAACAGGAAGCTGCCTAGAAGGTTTTTTTTATAATTCTAGTCTTCAGAAAGAAAATTGAAAATACCTACATTGGTGTTACTCTCTTCTATTGCCTCACTCCCTGGGGAGCTTCAGAGGCATATTCCCACAGGCTTATAGGCTATAGGTCACAGGGCAGTGACTTCGGGTGTGTTGAATTCGGTTCTCAGTGGCATTTATTTCACAGAATCTGGAGCTGACTCACAATTTAGACACCAGGGCAGGCTGCTAGTGGGGAGGCCACTTCCCCTTAGTTTTAAAGAAGACTACGCTAAGACCCTGGTGGAATTCAGACCCGGTGGTTTCCACCTTGGAGTCAGCAGATGGAGAAATGGGAAACAAGGGGCCTGGGCCATAAAAGACTATCCTTTTCTTAAAGTCCAGACTCCATCTCAAACTTCATGGGCAGTTGAACCCAGAATCTGGACAAGGGAAGGCTAGCCTGCATTAGAGGCTAGCAAAAGATAACCACAAAGCACCATCCTGCTACAGGCTCAAATGAGAGTGTAGACCCAGGATAAGCCAACAGCCTGCTCCTCCTCCTCTTCTCCCTCTTCCTCCTCCCCTTCCTCCTCCTCTTCCTCATGCCCTTTCTCCTCCCCTTCTTCCTCCTCTTCCTTCTCTTCTTCGTCCTCCTTTCCTTCCTCCTCCTCCTCCTCCCTTCTCTGCTCCCCTTTATGTCACCACACAGCTGTGCAAGTATCTCACATGGAACTGGTCGTATTTTCATCATGGGATGCTCAGAAATGCTAACGGTCTTGCTGAGTTCTTAGACTGTTCAGAGCTAGAGGCCTCCTGGCTCCCTTTCCTACAGCTCCTGGGCAGAAATGGCCATTGTCATCCTCTTCTGTAGGATGCCGCATGCTTGTACCCAAAACCCTGGGTGATTTTATTCCATTTATACTAGAGCCGCGGGTTTCGAGTTCCTTCCTCTCAGAGTAACTGTCAGTTCTCTTAAAAAGGGATGGGGGGGGAGGCTTTCAAAGCATTTTGGGGGAAAGGCAATGTAAAATTTACAGCAAGATCCTCACGATGTCTGCCCACCAGCTCACCTCTCCTTCAGCTAAGCAAACAGAAGAGAATGTCTGGGGTTGAAAATCTTTCCTTTTCCTTCCCACGGGTGATTCTGTTTACCTTGTAAATTCTAGGCATAAATCTTCCTTTAGATGACCATAATTTAAACTACTCCCTTAAAATACTGTAGAGCTGTAGTCTCCTTCCCCGGCTCTGTTCTCCTTCTAGCTTATTTATTCCTTTGTTATGTTAGACTAGGAAAAGAAATACTGCACTGGCTGGCCATGCAGCTGACCCGGACTGGCTGTATGCAGCCATCCATTCACTCGGCTGTTCCAGGCTTAAAGGAGCCCACAGGCTCAAGGGTTTGTTTTTAATCCAGAAAAAGTAATATCCCATCAGTATAAATCAACTCTTAAAATGAAGTTTAAATGAAGTTAAAATCAGGGTGACAAGTGGCCCCCAAAACATAGGTATCATTTTGCATGTTTGGATATTTTTCTAGTGGGCCCATGTACACTGTTCCCGTGAAGAGGAATGGGAGATGTCATTGGTTCCTTTAAATCCACTCCTCATTCTCTCTCTATCGATCTACGTCAGGAGGCAGGCTCAGGAAGCTGCCTCAGCAGATGCTATGAATGTGGATCTTACGTGTCCTCCTCCCCAAAGGTCCTGGGCCCAAGGCTTAGTCTCCAGTGTGTGATGGACCGTTGAGGAGACGGGGCCTAGCAGAAGGTCTAAGTCACTGCCCCTTTGGGGGGAATCACCAGGCTCAGTCCTTTCTTCCTATCCCTTGTCTAAGACGTGTAATCTCATCATAGGCCCTCAAACAGTGAGGCCAAACGGATGATCACGCACTTGGGGCATCCCTAAGTCGGAACAAAGAAGGATCCCTTCCTCTTCGCACACTGATCGCCTTGGGCATTTGTTACAGTAACAAAGAGCTAGCTACCATTTCAGATTTCCCTTTCATTTCCTGCTCTGATCGGCTACAGAGGAGCTTGGAAAAGACACAGGGCTCTCACTCTGTAAAGAGACAATAATTGATGTCACCACCGGCTCCAGCTCTTCATGGGTGTCCCTCTGCAGGATACGGCTACAGCTACACTGCCTTGTGAGTAGCAAGAGACTACGCCGCCAGGCTCAAGGGCCATCCCGTGGCTTTCCCACCCCTGCCCCAGCTGGGTAAGAATTCTTTTCAAAAAGAATTCATTCTATAGAGTGTGCCATCCGCTTCTGCCAAGACCCGCCTCCCACCCCACCCCCAACTTTTCCAGGGGTAAGTAAGTAGCTCTAAAGAGTTATGGATATTTTGATGTTTAAAGAACCTGAATAAATAGGGGGGGGATTAAATATCAAAAACAAACAGCACGAAATTCTCAGGGTGAGTGAGCCGAGAACACAGACAGCATTTTCTCTGTGGTTTTCCCCATCCTTTCATTGACATGCTCTGTATGGTTTTAAGGGAACTCTGAGCACCAGACTCTTGCTTGGGAACCAGTGCTCTCTGGTCACTAGCTTTAGCTACAGGATAATAACTGTCTGCCAGCAGTTCATTCATCTCTCACCCACCTCAGAGGCACCAGTTATGGCCATGACGATGCTCCTGCACGCCCACCAGTGGGGGGCACTCAGAGGAAGAAATACAGTGATGCAGGCAGTCAACAGGCAGTAAATGAGCAGGCCTGGGGTCTGGGGAGCCTACAGCAGCGGGTGCATGGCACAGATCAGTTTAATCCCTGTCCTTTTGCTCTGTGCCTCAGTTTCCAGCTCCCTTTTAGTTGGTTTGGACTAGGTTTGAAGTTGGTTCCTGCAGTGGTTTGTATAAAAACAGCCACCTTAGGGAAGTCAGTTAAGTCAAAGGAAGTTTTACTGGGGCACGCAGGTGAAAGGATGTTTTGCTGAAGCAGACACAGGTGAAAGGATGTTTTGCTGAAGCAGACACCGGCGAAAGGACTCATGACGTTTAAAAAGAAGCCCACTGCTATAGGCTCTCCAGACCCCAGGCCTGCTGACTGGCTGCATTACTGCATGTTTTCCTCTGAGTGTCTCGACTGGTGGGCGTTCAGGAGCATTGTCATGGACATAACTGGTGGCTCTGAGGTGGGTACGTGGGTGAGAGATGAATGAACAGCTGCTGTCAGACAGCTATTGACTCGTAGCTAAATATGACTCCACCAACAGTGGAAACTCGAGTGTTGGTTCACTCTGCTCAGCTCACTACTCCTTTGCTGATGGCAGGCAAGTTATAGGTTCACCTTACATTGCCTTGCTGGGCTTTGCTTGTGGTGACGCCATAAAGAGAAACTCACCAAAGAAAGTCTTGGTGAGGTTCCTGTGGCTTCTCGCCATTTCCGTGGTGGACTCGGGCCAGGTGGTGAGCCTCGCGGTTTCTTCAGAATTGAACCGCCCTTGCTGGTTCCTGCATGGTGTCTGGTGAGTGGACTGGTCTGCAGCTGCTGATTCATGTTGGTGTTTTGCTAGAGGATTGAACCGCTGATATCCTGACAATGAAAACTGGACTCTTCCCCCAAAGAGCTATTCCTAAGCAGGTCCACTTCCCCAGTGTCCTAGTAACTTTTCTTTTCCACTACCTCTGGTGGGTGGTGGGCTAGAGAGGAGGTTGAACCCTTATTAAAGTAAGTTGGGAAAAATTTATACCTACACCCGTAGACCGTAGTCTATGCCACAGAGAGTGGCGCTATTAGGAGGTGTGGCCTTGTTTGGAGTGGGTGCGGTCTAGTTGAAGGAAGTGTGTCAGTGGGAATGGATTTTAGGGTTTAAGAAGCTGAAGCCCCGTGGTGTTGATCTGCCCCAGCGCCAGCAGCTGCCATTCTTCCAGCTCCTTCTCCATCAGTGCCTTTTCCCGCAGGAACTGGAAGTGTGCCTCCTGGTCCTTGGCCGCAGTCTCACCCCGGACTTTCTCTCGCTCCTTCTCCAAGGTCTGTATTTTCAGGTCCTGACTCTCCTTTACCTTGTACACTGGCTTCAGTGCCTGCAACTGCTGCTTCAAATCCTTCTGGGTCTTTCTGCCCTGCAGGAGCTGGGCTTGAAGAGCTGCATTTCTCTCGCTGTATCTGGATGCCAATTCTTGTCTCTTTCGTTCTATCTCGCCACATTCTTGGACGTACTGCTTCCACAGCTCCTCCTGTTTCTTCTCACACTGTTCCTTATTTTTACGCAGGTATTCCATGAAAAGCCGGTTTTCAGCCTGCACACGGTAGTTTTCCTTTAGTAGCTGCCGGCTGTCTTTCAGCAGCCCTTCCCGCCGGCATTTAGTTTCTTGGATTTGCTGGCTCAGCTCCTTCATGGACACCACTGTCTTCCTTTTTACCCGTTTCTCCAACCTCATTAGCAACTTTGGCTTGAAGTATGTATTTAGGTGTGGTGTGGGCAGCCGGGGGTGGGGGGTGGGGTTGCACTTCTGATGCTCCAGGCAAGCAGCATCCTAGACCCTAGAGTCCCTGCGGACAGCTCCACAGGGAGGAAGGGTGACTGCAGAGGAGCGAGCCCTGGTGGTACGCACCCTCCGCACCCTCCGACAGGAACAATCCGGCTCTGCTCAGATTGCACCTTCCGGTTGCACTCTGTATTCTTCCTGCCAGAGCAGCTGGCTGTCCAAGGATGCTCTGCATTCTCTGGGTCTATCAGGGAGTCCAGTGTTTCTTGTTCCAAGCTGCATGCGTCCTTTCCAGGGGAGCCCCTCCATCCTGGGGGCCAGAGTTCTGCCTCTCTCATACTCTACGCTAGAGGGTGTCAGCACCCTACCTCTCCACCCCTCCCTCCTCTGCCTGCTCAGGGATCCAAGATCTCAGTACTGTCCCCAGTTGCCTCCAGTCTCTGCCATCTACCCTTAACCTCTGTGCTGGGTTTGGGATCAAATCGATTCCCCAGGCAATGGCAGTCAGATCAGTATAGGGGTGTCTCAGGCTACTAGTGTTCATTGTGAGTGGGCTTGGGGAAGGAAAAGAGGCCAGGAGGGAGAAGGGGGGCAAGTCTGGAGGAAAGATGACAACACTTGTGGCTCAGGGATTTACAGGTGGCCTTTCAAAACTCTTGGTGTGCCTACTGATGTTGGGAATGGCAGCATCCAGGAAGTGCCTCTGTGCAGGTGACATACAGGGCACCAGGAGTTGGAAGATCTGGGATGTGACTTGGGGACCTGCCATCAGCCCCAGTTCCTTATTCTGGGACTCGTCCAGCACTAGCCTGTGTCAATTAAGTTTGTTTTCTGTAGTCCTCTGTGCAAAACGTACTACACAGTGTTAACGCTGCCTCAATGATGATACAGCAGCTTTTAGAGAGCTGAGGCTTGAAGTTCACTTGAGTGAGAGGAGAATACGGCATAGATGCACAGGTTTAGAGATGAGGCGTCCAAGGATTCTGTCTTGTGTACACGTCGAGGTCTAAGTATAGGTGTAGAGCGAAAACCAGAGTCAAAAAGATCCTTCTTCTATGGAGTTCTTGTCTGTGTAGACTGTGATGGCTTGAAAAGCAGTGAGCCCCATATGCCTATATATTTGAATGCTTAGTCATCAGACAGTGGCACTGTTTGAGAAGGATTAGGAATCGGTGCTGTATTGGAGTGGGCGTGGCCACTGCGGGTGGGCTTTGAGTTTTAGCAAGCCCACCCCAACTCCAGGTCTCAGGTCTCCTGCTCCTCCTCTCTCGGCCTATGTATCAGGAAGTAGAACTCTCAGCTACTTCCCCAGCACTACGTCTCCCTGTCTGCTGCCATGTTTCCCGTCATCAGGATAATGGACTCACCTCTCAACCTGTAAGCAAGCCTCCAATTAAATGTTTTCTTTTATAAGAGTTGCCTTGGTCATGGTGTCTCTTCACAGCAATAAGACACCAACTAAGACAGATAAAAGTAAAACTCAGACATTCAAATAAAAGGTATGTTAAAAAAAAATTATTGAGACTAAGGGCCAATGTCTTAACTTTCTCTGGCACAAACAAATCAGGGGGAAGAGCGGTCCATTTTGGCTCACGGCCTTAAAAGTGTCATCCATCAAGCTGTGTAGACAGCAGAATACAGCAGTTCATGAGAGCAAGAAGGTTGCCTTTCTTCCTTTCTTATATCAGGGATTTTTGTTACAGCAACAGAAAGCTGACTGATACATAAAGGAACAGGGAGGTTTGGGGAAAGGCTAGGAAGGGTAGGGATGGCATGATTCGATATAAGTAAAGTCTACATTTTACAAAGAGAGAGGAGAGTATACCTTATTTTTTCAATCAATCTCTGCAGCACAGCAATTATAAAATGTATCTCACAATTAATCATGAAAAAAAATCATTCACAGAAAATCTTAGACAAGGAAGCTTGAGATACAATAATCCTGACTAGAGAATAGGAGGCACGGGTTTGTCTCTGGGCTGTTAATACACAATGAACTCTCACGTTCATCCACTGCTAGTTTCCTGAAATTGAGTCAAACTCACTGACAGGCCACAGGTCAATCTCGCAACCTGACACTTCCTCTCACACCTTGACTCACAATCCACACAAGCTGAAGTGGCCTCAGAGTTAGGCTAGCAATAGCTGTGCCAAGATCATGGACCTATGCTGGACACACCAAGAGCATGTACCTATGCTGGACACACCAAGAGCATGAACCTATGCTACACACACCAAGAGCATGGGACCTATGCTGTGCACACACACAGACTGGGACAAAGTTGCCTCAAGAAGCCCCCCTAACCACTGCCTTCATGGTCCCCTGAAGTTTATGAGGCCCTTCATGTCCCTTGCTTCACCCTTAAGTCATCCAACACTGTTTAGAATTGCAGTTCAAGGTACACGCGTGTATTCCAAGTTTTGCTCTAGAACCAATTGCTGCTTCTCTTTCAAGAGATGATGAAGCTGAGCCAGGCACAGTAGTGCACGTGGTTGATCCCAGCCCTGGGAGGCAGAGGTAGGCAGAGCTCTGTGAGTTCGAGGCCAGCCTGGTCTACAGAGTGAGTTCCAGAACACCCAGAGCGAGACTCTGTCTTAAAGAGAAAAGGGGGGGCTGGAGAGATGGCTCAGCGGGTAAGAGCACTGACTGCTCTTCCAGAGGTCCTGAGTTCAAATCCCAGCAACCACATGATGGCTCATAACCATCCGTAATGAGAACTGATGCCCTCTTCTGATTGTGTCTGAAGACAGCTACAGTGTACTTACATATAATAAATAAATTTTAAAAAAATCTTAAAAAAAAGAGAGATGGGGGAGGGGAGGAGGAGCGAGAGAGAGAGAGAGAGAGAGAGAGAGAGAGAGAGAGAGAGAGGGAGATGCAGAAGCTGCACTCGCACGCGCATACACATACACACACACACACAAATATACATACACATATATAAATACACAGAGCACGGAGTTCACACACACACAAATAAGTACATACCTAAAATAATAAAATCAATCGCACGATCTTTAGCACTGCGTCCCAGATCAGGCACAGTCAACTGCACGAGGAGATGGATGTACTACAATGATATTCTATTTCTAAAAGTGGGGCTAGGTTGTTCCTGAGATAACCTAGGGCCTTTCTGAATTTCCTTATTATTCCATGGACTACAAGTGGAGGAAGAAAAAAAAAAACATTAGGGAAAGGGGAAGAGACCTTAGTCACAGATTTTACACCTTACATGCGCAAGCTTTGTACTGTCCTTTTGGGCCAGGATAGAACCAGGAGCAGTGTTTGGGAAAGAACTGGATCACCAGGCTGTGCCACCATTCTCCCGTCTCCCATCCTGCCATTTGTTTTTTTATTTTATGTCCTTTTTGATTAAAATGTGTTGAGTGCACACATGATGGGAGTCTAGTGTAGTATTTCATTTCTTAAATACCACATGGGCTGAAGAAATCAAAGCACCTTCTGGGCACTCTACCCCACTGCTTGACACTCAGGTCAACACTAGTTGCTCTGGGTATGAGATGGGATGTAGGGGTGCCTGTCATTTTGTTTATCCCGTTTTACTTAACACAGTGGCCTTCACCTCTACCTGTTTTGCCAAAAATGACAGGATTGTATTATTCTTTATGGTTGGATGGCACTGCATTGTGCGTAGAGAGCCACATGTTCTTTCTCCATTCATCCACTGACAGGTACCCAACATCTACAGCCAACTGATTCTTAATAGAGGTGCCAAGACATACAAGGGAGAAGGCACAGCCTGTTCCAAAAAAACAATGCTGGGAAAGAAAGCTGGGCCTTCCTATGTGGAGCACGGCAAAGCAGATTGAGCTTGCTGATGAGCTGTGACAGAGCTGAGCCCTTGTGTGAGTCTCTAGGTTCAATCCCCAGAACTAGGGAAAACAGAATCAAAAATAAACAAACAAATCCCCCAAACTCAGAAACTCACAAGAGAAATACATGGGAAGCTCTCAAAGACTCTGGTGCAGGCAATGTTTTTAAATATCTTGTTTTATCGCTTTGTTTATTATCAGTTTGCGTCTTTTCTTTTTGAGTCTTTTCTTGGGGGAGGTGTGGGTTGTTTTATTTTGTTTAGGACAGGATCTTGCTCTGTAGCCCTGGCTGGCCTCAAACTCACTCTGTAAGCCGGGTTGATCTTGAACTCACAGAAATTATTCCTTAGCCTTTCAAATTACTGAGACTACAGATCTGCCTGGGCTATAATCCAACTAATTTACAAGACCCCACAGTCACAGGAAACATAAGCAAAAGCAGGCAAATGGGGTTTCACCAAAAGAACAGGCTAATCCTCACAGCATGAGATTTTTATTCCACTCTTCAAACATATATTTTATTTCTGCTGCTCCAGAACATAACTTGGTTTTGGCTTAAGAATTCAGTTCTTCTTCCAGCTCAGGTAAACCCAAATTGTTCCCATTCATTCCCTCATTGACTGGTGGATCCCAAGATTCTCTACGTCCAGGTTCCACGCTGCTGCATAGTCTAAGTGGTCCCAGCGGAAGCAGCAGTACCTTGTGCAGAAACATGCCACAAGTACATGGGGCATCAGTTCAGTGCAGTCTAGACAGGCACAAGTTGCTATTTCTATATCCCACAATAGACAAGGCTGAACTCCTTGATATAAGTATGGAATCTCAACCACCGGTCCACAGACAAGTAGGATTAAAAAGATGACTAAGGGCTGGAGACACGGCTCAGCATTAAAAAGCACTGGATGCTCTTGCAGAGAGCCCAGGATTGGGTCCCAGCACCCACATGGCAGTTCACAAGTGTAATGCAAGTTCCCGGAGATTTGGCGCCCTCATCTGGCCTCTGTGGACACTGAATGCACAGGGTATGCTTATATACATGCAGGTAAACCCGCGCGCGCGCGCGCGCGCGCGCACACACACACACACACACACACACACACACACACAATAATAATAAATGAATCTAAAAGAATAACTAAATTGGGAAGCAAGCAAAGTTCAAAATCCAACCTGCTGGGAAGAAAAGCCACAACAGAGGAGACAGGTAGGCAGCAGGACTTACAGAAACTACTGCTCAACTCCCTTGGATTCGCTTTCCTTTTTTTTCTCTTCTCCAGACCACAGGATGGAAATAATTGGGTGTTTGCAAACAAAATGCAGGAGGAGGAAATGCTCAGTCTAAGGCTGTAATTAGCATTGTCAGTGCCGTCTCTGATGTGCACACAGGGATGCATTCCTACTGAAGTGGCTTCCTCTTCCACCCCTGCCTACTTCCAAAATGGGCCTGAGTGACAAGAGGCAATAGGAACAGGCTACAGACTATCCGCGGTAAAACCTGCTCCTACCCTCAGGTACTACCTACAGGTCTGTGCTACCTACAGATCACCAGTTGTTCCAAATGATAATGGAGGTGACCGGCCTAGGGAAATTATCATGCAGGAGATGAATGCTTGGCTTTTATTTGCAGGCTGAGGATACTACCGTTTCTCCTAACTGGGCTCACGTCATATTTGATGAATGCTCAAACATGATTGTACCAGTAGCATTTTCTCTGAAAATTGCAACAATTACTCATTAGCAAATGAGGGCCCTCGGGCAACCAATCCGCTAGGAAGACGGAGTGCCCTGTTACCAACACATGCAACAAATTAATCCTGAAAGTTTGGCACTTAGAATGGGGATTAAAGTGTTGGCAATTAAAATTCACATGTACAAGTTGCATCCATTATTGTTTCTAAAAACATTGATTTCACCTTTCTGTGGCAAGTCGCCTGTCCTAGGCTAAAAGAAACTTTAAAAGTGCGTGAAGATATGAACAACGAACCTCCACAGTGAAACAGGCAGAAAGGGACGGAACGGAATGTGGTTGGACTCATTAGTGGATGCTGGATAAATCCAGTCACCATCTGCTCGTTCTTCCATACCGTGGAACAGCAGCACCCGCCTAAGGCTCATCCCACTTCCCACCCCATCCCCCTTCAGAGTCTTTGGCTGTTGTCTTCATGTCATTTTAAACATAGTATAGCTGGTCTCTTGCTATCACCTGAAGCTTGGACTGCTGCGAAGAGATGGGTTTGAAGACAGTTGACTAAGTCTCTGCCACTTGCTATTAAGCCTAGGCAGGATCCTGTGTTTTTATCTGTTTCTCAAAGCAGAAGAGTTGCAGACGGGAATGAGCATTCATCCTTGAAGCAGCCCTGGCCCTCTAGCACTCAAAAATAATAACTGGCATAAGTTTTGAAAAACTTCCTTGGGGGAAATGCAAGTATTTCTGTATTACCTTAAACCACGAGAAGCAATTTGGCAGCTTCTAGAAAAGGAGAAGGCACACATCTCTATGTTGGAACAATCTCATCACATCCTTCGAAAGCTTGTGCATGCGCACAAGGGGAGGTGATAAACACATTCACAGCAGTGTGGGCAAACACAAAATTTTAGGATGATGATGAACAGAGAGGATAAATAAGTTGTGATACTTCCACAGAATAGATCAGCCCCCACATTATTAAGATGCTTCAATCCCAGAAGCATAATGCCGAATAAGTAATGTTGCAATAGAAACACGATGTAACATTTGTAAATGCTCTAAACCTGTGACACAATGTTTCACATTGCTTAGAGAAACCTGTATGCCAGGTGTTTAAATTGTGCACCTTTGGAGGGGAAGAGGAGAGAGATTAGTAGAGGCCTCAACCACACTGCTTGACGAAAGGATGAGTGGGGACATTATGACTTCTAAGCTTTCTTCTTCTAGTCATGGTTTGTATAAAATGCTGCTTGAATTGAAAAACATTCTGAGCTGTACTATTGTTTTTGTTGTTGTTTGTTTCTTTGTCTATTTTGAGGTGGAGTCTCAATCTGTGGTCCCAGCCTCAGAATCATGATCTCCCTGACTCAGCCGTCTGGGTTCTGAGGTTGCTGAAGCGGCTGGCACCCTCAGTGTGTACTTTTGCTTTGGTTGAGAACATCTGTCCTCTGTGATGTGCTGTCAATCTAAGGCCACAGATACAACACGCTGTTTATCTTGTAGCTCCCCTCCCTAGAACAATTCATTATAAAAGTTTTCCTTATTATAATTCCAAATAGTCAAGAAAAAAAATCCTCGTGTTACTTTTCTAACCAACCCTGTACATCAATGGCATGTTTAGATAATGGATCATTCGCTCATTTACAAGCATTTTTGTAGTCCCTTGAGTATGCACAGCCCCATGCCAGGGTTGGGAAATGATAATGGGGTTACATTATAAAAGGAGCCTGGCCATTGCAGTTTCATTAAAAATTAAAATATTTCGGGTAACTCAGTTCATACTTTAAAAATAACATAATGGAGTTCTTTGGAAACTAGGAACCCCCCCCCCCCATACTGCAAGAGGAGTATGAAAGAAAAGAAACAAACAAACAAAAAAACTTTGGCAGAAACCACTAACCAAAAGAATCATGGGGAAATTTTAAAACATTACACAATTTTAAACTATCAAAAGGCAAAGGTCATATTCAGTCTTGGTACAAGTCCAGGGCATGGGGTACTCAGCACCCAGGCAGAATCTGGCCTCGTGTATCATGCAGCTTAAGGATATCAGCAGCCACAAGGATTTCCCTGCTAGACCTATAGGTGAAGGCAGCAGACAGGGATGCGCACAGGGAGTCTCATGCAAGGCTACTCAGAGAAAGAGCACGTATGATAGATAGCAAGTCACTTAACTATACAACAGGGTATTCATTAAATAAGAGGTTCTCATGTAATGGAATAACCAGAAGGCTCATATGGATTTGTTTTTGTTTGTTTTTTGGGGGGTTTTTTTTTTGTTTGTTTGTTCATATAAAATGGCATAGGCGAGCATTCAAGAAAAAAAAAATTAGCTGAGAATATTCTGCTTGAGCAGAGAAATTGGATGCTGTAAAAAGATGTACGCTGTCACCCCTCCGCACACCATGGGTTCCCAGAACTCCCTGGATACTCCTAATCTACAGCTCAAGTCCCTTATAGAGAAGTGAAGTGAAGGTCACATCAGCACCGGGTGGCTGTCACCCCAAGTGAGCCATTATGAGCTAAAGAAAGCCAGGAGAAAAAACATCAAGGCTTGCAGGCCCAGAGGTCCTGTTGGGATAGACCTGCCTAACCCCAGTATTCTGGACAATATGTACTCTGTGCTTCATGCTTGGGGTCTATTAAACTCATATGCTGAACACTGTTTTGTAAACAATACCTCTCCACCTCCTGCCAAGTCCTCTCCACCTCCTGCTGTGTCCGGGGGTGGCCACCTCCTGCTGTGCATCCACCTGGGTTTCTCTCCACCTCCCTATGTGTCCAGCCAGGCTTCTCTCAGTACAGAGAGAAGTCTCCTCTGGGTACCACACTTCAAGCATTTGCTTGTACTGCAACCATAAATACTGGTGTCCTGTGGTCTTCTTATCTCGATGGCTCAGGACTAATTTTGCTCAATTAAAATCAACCAATGACTGAGGACTAATTCTCCTCAATTAAAATCAACCAATGGGCACTATTGAGAGGTAAGATATTAGTGTAAATATGAACTGGATCCAGCCTAGGGCAGCACCGGGGGGTTGGGGGGAGGCTCCAAGGCAGCAGGGTGATTGACAAGAACTGCACCTGTAATGCCAGCTCATGGGAAGTGGAAGCATAAGCGTTTTAAAAAAAAAATACAAAAAAACGAAGGCCAGCCTGGGTTACATAATGAGTAACCCAGGCCAGCCTCGGCTCAAAATACCAGAAACAAGTAGACAGACCTAAATATCCAGCCTCTATTTTTTTTCTTAAACTCAAATGGGAAGTCACGGCTAAGTTGGCTCCTAATGCAGAGACTTTGTCTCTACCAAGGGAATGTGAGCTGCCTAGGCATTGATGCTTGTTAGAAAGCCAAGCCCCCCCCCCCCCTGCTGAAAGTTTCCCTGGTCCTAAGGACAGAAAGGAGAGGAAAAGGGAAATCAAAACCCGAGGGGTGCTTCTCTCCTGCAGAGGAGCCTGCTGGCTGAGAACTAGAGCAGTTTCTGGGGCAGGGCAGGGCTTTCCCACTGAGGACCCCTCAGAGGTTTCCTCCACGTTTGCCTGAAGCAGCAGTTGGCCGACAGAGTGCTTTCAAAGGCGTGGTGAAGGCTCCCGGTGGAAGGTTATCAAGGGGAACTTCGAAGTCCTGTCCAGCCAGGGCTTTCCCACACTATTATTGATGTCTTTGAGCACCTCAGAGGGAGACAAAGGAAGGGGACTTTCTGGGCCAGCCTGTGCTTTTCTCTTCCCCATTCATGGACGTCAATGTGCAAAGCTAGAAGCAGGAATGCGCTGGGAAGGGGCAGGTGAGGCCAAACTCCAGCGGGGTTTGATTTCCACCTTTCTTCGGGCTTCGCTTCCCTAGATGCTCAAACACAGATGCGAGAACTGTGAGAGGAAAATTAAGACAGTAGCCTCAAGTACCGCCCCAACCGCTTGAAAGCACCCAGGCGGATTAACAGAAGAGTGCCTTTAATCCAGTTTCAGCACCCCATGATTGACTGCAGCTCTTGAATAGGAAACAGAAAATTCCACAAGTACCCCATGTATACGTTTTAAATTGCATCCTGTTTCTGAGCAGCATGGTAAAAACCCCATGTCATTTCCCATCATCCTTCCTGGGCTATGAACTGTCTTTCTGCCCCTCGTATCTCTTCTCCATATGATACCCACAAGGCCTGCAGCACCGACTTCCTCTTATCATTATATGGGCATTGGGTTATTATCACAACATTCCCCAAAAGGGTGAGTGTGGTTTAGTGAGACACTTTGAGGAAGAGATCACATTCATGCAACTTTTATTATAGTATACTGTAATAACTATATATATCTATATATAATTATCAATCATTAGTAGGCTCTTGCCATGCTTTATGTATAAATTAAAATATTATGTGTGTACAGGAAATAATGTACTCTGTCCAGGGTTTCAGGCCTCCTCAGTGAATGTTGAATGTAGGGAGTTAGGGTATGGAGTTCTAGCAAGAATCCCAGAAACAAACTGTAAAGAGATTCTATATTTTTTTTTATAGAGCAATAAAATACAGCCTCCACCCATAGAACTTATGGCAGCTGAAAGGAGCTCAGAATCTTATTAAAAACATCTTCAAATGATGGAAAACAAGTTGACTCCTCCTCCTTCAGCCAGCTGGCCTTCCTCCAACTTACATCCTTAGAATCTGTATGTGATGTATTCAGCCAAGGGTTAGCCTGGATCCCAGCAGGTAGCATCTCTCTCCCAGAAGTTTATCTGGACCTGACCATGTGAGCTCTTGGCTGGGTTTGTGGCTTATCCCTACTTGAACGTGTTGAGGATATTTGGTTTGAAGACGTTACCAGTCACCGAGGCTGTGGCTGAGTCAGAACTAAGAAGTGTAGGTATGTGATTTTAACTTTGTGACCATAATAATTTCGACTGTCGCCAAAGTCGATGCGCTTCGTACTCATCAGATGTGAACTAGAGAGTGGACGAGGACCTTGGGTTTTCACCTATAGTCTATGATCCCTTACAGCAGAGTAGAGTCCAGCCCCCAAACGTTAAACAAGATAAAAGATATTGCAACCCTGAAAGCCACATTTCGTAACAAAATTGTAACACTTACATTTTAAATGGGACATATATGTATATTAGCTGCTTCAAAAGAGTTAGAGTGAAAGAAAAAGAACAACCATAGAAGCTGGGGAGATAAATAGAGAAAACGCTAGCCAGAGCCTTTTCCCAGGGCAGAGGCTGGGATGGAAGAGCCAGGTGTCCGTCTTACACATACAATTGAAAGATGTGTAAGCAACTCAGTAAACACATCATTTCATGTGATATCCAGCATGACATCCCATTGGAAGATACAATTACCATCACTGATTTTTCCTTTGATCTCGGGCTCCCAAACAGTCTACCATGGCTCTAAGAGGCCGGAGTATAATAAGATCAATCACAGCTTTTCTGGTGTGCTGGATTTGTACATGCAAAAGAATGCAGCTGACGCCCTATCTCACACCATGCACAAAAATTCACTCAGAACCATAAACAACTAAATACAAAAGCTGAGCTGGGCAGAGGTGGCACACGTCTTTAATCCCAGCACTTGGGAGGCAGAGGCAGGGGGATTTCTGAGTTCGAGGCCAGCCTGGTCTACAGAGTGAGTTCCAGGACAGCCAGGGCTACACAGAGAAATCCTGTCTCGAAAAAACAAAAACAAAAATAAAAACAAAAAAAGCTGAGACTATAAAACTCTTAGAAAAAAATATAGATCAAATCAATTATAGGACTCGACATGGATTCTTAGGTAGGATGTTCCAGGTATGAGCAACAACAGCTTTAAAAAAGCAGATCAGGGCTGGAGAGATGGCTCATTTTTTAGGAGCACTGACTGCTCTTCCAGAGGTCCTGAGTCCAATTCCCAGCAACCACATGGGTGGCTCACAACCATCTGGGATCTGGCTCACAACCGTAATGGGATCTGATGCCCTCTTCTGGTGTGTCTGAAGACAGTGACAGTATACTTACATATATAAATAAATCTTTAAAAAAATAAAAAGTTGATCATTGAACTTCATCAAATGCAAAAGGTTTTGTGCCCCCAAAAGATTATTAGACGAGAAATAAAAGACAACCCAAAGAACAGCCAAAGCATCTGTAAGTCAGGGTTAATACTCAGAGTTTCTACAGAGATCCTAAACTCAACAGCAAAAGACAGCTTAGAAAACAGAACAGGGATTTGAATTGACATTTTTTTCCAAAGAAGATAATCAAGCATCCAATACATACATGAAGGGCTGATCAACATCACTATTAGGGAAAAGCAAATTAAAAAATACATGATATACAATCTCATACCCACTAGGATTATTGTCATTTAAAAAAAAAACAAATATTAAGGCTGGAAAAAAAAAAAACAAGACAAAACAAACAACCAGGAGCCCTCATGAATTGCTGGAAGTAACACAAAATTGTGTGGTTGCCATGGAAAACATCAGCGCACAGTGCAGTTCCTTAAAAAGCTACATGTGCGATTGCCTGCCACGGAGCTCAACAATTCCACCCAGAGGTGCATAGTCAAAAAAAGTTGACACAGAGACCCAAAGAGATGCTTTACCTGCTAATGTCCATCACCCTTTCTTCAGCAATGGTGCCAGGAGAGAAATTAACCCAAAGGTCCAGGAGCAGAATGGATAACCAAAGGGCAGTGTGTGCACGCATGGGAGAACTCTTTAGGCATAAAGAGGGATTGAATTCTAACACACACACACCACTGCATTGGCAAACCTTAAGAACATTGTGTCAACATAGCCAAAGAAGCCAGCCATGAAAGGGACAAATGCTGTTTGGCTCTGCTTACATGACAAGTCCAGAATAGGCAAATCCTAGAGACAGAGGATAAAGGAGAAGTCAATAGGCAGATGGAGACTTGTCGCTCATTGGTTACAAAGTATCCATTTGCACTGATGGAAGTTTTGGAAGCAGATAGCAACTGCAGCTGTACAGCACTGTGAATGTAACTAATGACACTGAATTGTACACTTAGAACTCTCAATGTCATAAAGTTTATTTTATGTAGCTGATCATGATAAATATGTCCTTTTAAAATAAAGAGGTCTAAATCTACACCATACTTTGCAACTAGATGACAGAGTATGCATATTCTTTACTGCAATTCATACTATCTTATCACTCATTAAATCACAGAGAAAACCTCAACATACTAATTATGTGAATTAATAATAATAATAATAATAATAAATAATAATAATAATAATAATAATAATAATAATAATAAACATGGGGCCAAGGAGATTGCTCAGGGAGTGAAAGTGCTCACTGCATGTGTGAGGGCTTCGATCTGCCTCAGAACTCATGTAAAAGGCGTACATGGAAGCACATCTGTGATCCCAGTGTTCCTCAGAAGAGGTAAGGGGCGGAGACAAGAAACTCCTGGGAGCTCACAGGCCAAAGAGCCCAGCAAACCCAGAGAGAGAACCACCAAGGGACCCTATCTCAAACACGGGATGCCACAAGGATTGAGTGCCAAGGTTGTCCTCTGATCTCCACACAGGCACTGTGGCACTTACTTGTGCACACATGTGCACGCACATACCCCTCACACACACACATACACACAATTATGTACACATGGAAATGCATGCATTGTGTACGTACACATAAATGATAAATAAATAAATCGACACAATATTAACTGATCACAATGCAATTAAACTAGAAATAATTTAAAGTAAAACAACAAAAAAGTTCTTCTTGGCTATAACTCAAAGAAAGAAAATGTTCCGTAACATATATGAGGCCCCAGCACTGGGAGAGAGGGGGGCCCTCTTTCCTTGGAAATGTATTTTTTTTCTAATTTTTAAAATATGGTTGATATTAAGCATAAAAAGAGAATATTACCAAATGTTAACAAAACACCATGTATTAGAATCTATAAACTACAATTGACATGGTCAATAATTAAAAAATTCACAGGCTAAATACAGCAATTTAAAGGTTCTATTCATTCTTGGGTTCTAAATGTTACAGAAAAGTACAGTATAATCCAAAAGAAAATATAGTAAAGAAACAATAGAGTAAAAGGCAAAAATCAGTAAGGAAGTAAATAGAAAAACCTGAAAAATAACTTTAAACAAATCAAAATGCTGCTTTTCTCTGTAAATGCAAAAAAAAAAAAAAAAAAAGAAAAAAAAAAAAAAAAAAAGAAAAAGCATTCTTTTCGCTAGAACATATGATAAGCCAGACAGAGGGACAGGAAAACTTACCCAAGCAGTCCAAATCCAGCGAAAAAGAAAATTTGTGCATAGGAGCCCATGCTTTATCTTAAAGTCCCATTCAAACTTAATATCCCACATAATGTCGCTTTGGGTTTTATTATTTTTGTAATACACGTTCTCCTCCGCACCACTCAGGAAGATGTGGCATAGTGCCAAGTTCCTCAAAGCCTGGGTCGGGTATTAGCTCCGAGCACACCCAGCGGCAGGGGTGACATCTCTGATCTCCTTATTTTCCCAGTGAGAAGACTAAGTCAACTCAAACACAGACACTAAAACCAAACAGTGGCAGCAGCGGGGTGTCTCAGCACCCGGTCCCCACCCGGGTCACCACAGCATCCTCTGGTCACTGTGCTGAATTTTCCTGGAACAGTTTTAGTGAGCATAGTGAATTCTGCCCTTCAGGATACCCAAAGCAAGAGTGAAGCCCTCCGAAGTCAGACACCTAGTGTGGAGACAATCATGCTCTCTCTGCCTTGCAAAGCCAGAGATCTGGAAGGAGCCACACGATTGCCTCCGGAGCTAGCCGGGGAAAGCCGAGTACAGCTGGAACCATGAAAACAAGGAAAGGAAAGGACCACCCAATATACCAACTGCGGGGAGCAACTGATGGCCCAGAGTGGTCCAGCAGAAAGAGAGATGTCTGTCACCCTCTAACCAGACACACGCCAGCTGTAATTTGTACTGTACTGTTGGTGACGCGCAAGGCAAAACACGCGTCCATTAGACCATCCTGATATATTTTTCTCTCTCTCTCTCTCATCAGTAACAACACAGCCACTGTAGCCAGACATCTTCTCTACGTATGAGAATAAAAACAGATCCCATGGACGGTAACCCCACTTCGCAATGAACCCATTAGCTGCAAGCAAGCACTGACAGTAAGTGCATAAGATAACACGTGAACTCTAGATGCATCTTAGAGTAGGTGAATTTCCTCAGTGCAAATTGTCACTGAAAATGCTTGTTTCCCTCTAGCAGATACATACCAAGGCTATCTTACCTCCTCATCAACCAAAGGTTTTAGCAGTATCTTCACTACAAAATTCCATAATCCAGTCCGAGATGGGAAAGTTATAATTTCTGCCTCCCTTTACGTCCAACGTAAAGGGCTTCCAGACTAGCCAGCGCTGAGTGCATCCAGGTCCCGGTGCCCAGTAATTCTTCTGGTGGACAGCACAAGATGGAAGTATATGTCAGCCAGAGAGGAGGTGATTAATCTGGGGCCTTGGAACATCCAGAGCTAGTCATGAGGACTAGGTCTGAAAAGAAAAAGGCTTCCTGATGGTGAAAGGCTTTGGTGAGACTCCATAAACAGAAGCGGTTCAAAGATAAGTCATCCAAAGACCCCGTGCGACATGATCACTGGGGAAATGCATTTCCTTTTGAGATGTGCCCAGCTCGTCTTCGGCCTTGTAAATAGCTCTCCTTGGTTTTTATAAATGCCTGGGTTTGTTGGTTTGGGGTGTTTGTTTGTTTGTTTTTTGTATTTTTGAGACAGGGTTTCTCTGTGTAGCCCTGGCTGTCCTGGAACTCACTCTATAGACCAGGCTGGCCTCGAACAAAGAAATCCATCTGCCTGCCTCTGCCTCCCAAGTGCTAGGATTAAAGGCATGCACCACCACTGCCTGGCTGGGGTTTGTCTCCCCCCCCCCCACCCTTTTTCCGCTCCCCTGTCCTCAACCTGTATAACTCACTTCCGTATGACATCAGTCTGCAGGGATGGAGAACGCATCCCGAGTGCCATCCCTGATGGCTGATGGCAGCTGCAGAGGCTAGCCCCTTTCTGGTAGCCACGCAGAGTGTCTGCTGCTGCGTTCATGCCGCTTCGAAAGGCATGCTGCTACTCTGGACTTACAGGCCCAATGCAGCAGCACGGCATCAGCCCTGTGCTTCAGAGGTACTCTGTGCTCTCTTGTTTTGGGGCCCGTCATGTCCTTTGCCCCAGGAATGCCCTGGTTGTATTCTGTACTGCTCCAAGGGCGTAATGGCTACTGGATGCTAGAGACTTTAAGCATCCCAAGCTAGCCAGATGTGTTGGCGCATGCCCATAACCCCAATATTTGGGATCTGTAGGCAGAGGGGACCAGGAGTTAAAGGTAGGGAATGAGGTTTTAAAATAAGTCTTGGCTGTACTGTGAATAGTCAGCCTGACCTGCATGAAAACAAACTGTCACAAGTTTCCCACGTCTAGCTAAAGGTCAAACCACACATCTGACTCTACAGGCAAAATGAATAACTTAAACATTTAAATAACTATTTAACATAATAGTATTAAAATTCAACCTAACTCTACATAAAACTCTACTTTAACTTTAGGTTGTGACTCTAAGCCTACAACTAAAGTGTAGCTATTAAATTCCAGACCAAACAGAGTCGTAAGATGTTTTTATGACATCTACACTAAGGAAACCCCAAAGTCTCCTCTACTCCTTTGAGCATGAGCCATACCTCTCAAGACCTGTCTTAATGCCTTCCGAACATGACCAGTCTCTGTCTTAGTCTACTCTCGATGCTATAGCCAAAAAATGATTTAAATGACGTTATTTATAAAGAACAGAAATCTCTGCTCACAGTTCCATAGCCTGTAAAGATAAGAGATCAAGGCACCAGCAAGCTCAAAGCCCATGGATGGATGGTGCCTTCTACACATCCTCACACGATAGACTAGAAGGATGGACTCCCTCGGAGCTCTTTTAGAAGGGCATCAGTTCTGCCTCTGTGAGTAGAGTCCTCCTGGCCTAATTACTCCTTATGGCCTCACACAGGAGTTTGGGGACAGGCGTAAGTATTCAGACCTTCATTAAGAACTCTGATTTCTCCTCCTGGTGTACAATTCTTACTCACTCTGCTTTAAACAAACAAAACAAAACAAAACGAAAGCCCAGTCGTGCAGATTTAATCTGAAAGGTTAAAGCTATAAAGCCACCTGGGAGCCCCTCAGCACTAACCGCTCAAGTGATTTTCTGCAGCGAACCTGGAACGCAGGAGCTGTCTAACTGAACAGTTCACAGCACAGCAGTGGGTCAGAAAGGACACCATAGAGTCCTGCCCTCCTCACTGTGACGAGCAAGCAGGCAAAGAGGCAAAGCTAAGGCTGGAGCAGGGCTGTCACCTGCAAAGTAAAGGGCCAACCCACCATGGTCAATCAGTATATAGTATTGACAATAGTCAATAGACTGACAATAGTCCGTCAATCTAACTATATCCGACGAGTCTATAGAGTTTGTGGAAGATGGCCCTTATCAGAGAGACCACGGGCTAAAAGTAAGAAACATGGTCTCCAAATGTGAGGGAAGATTTCATTTTCTTCCCTGAATAACAAAACTTTCTTTTCCCTTCCAGGACCCACGGCCCCATCTGTGGGCACTCCACAAGGACAACTGTAGCAATTTGCCTATAATAAATGAGAGGGGCTGGAGTGAATTCTCTGCAAACAGGGAGAAGGCAGAGCCTTCAGTGATATCCGACACTTCTCCAGGGAGAATTTTCCACGAGACATACTATTCATATGAGTTTCTAGATGATAGTTTGGGGGGACAGTGTTTGCTTGTTTTTAGTATTTTTTAAGCTCACTCTCAACTATAGCAGTTGCAATTTAGGGTTTCCCTACTTAATCTCCGGAGCCTCCATAATTACCAAAAGGAGGTGAGCCTCCTGGATTGAAAAACCCCCTTGGGAATTAGGGCCTTGTGGCTACAACATAATACCTTTCTGAACCCATTCCTTGCCTAGTGCCCCACCTGGCTAGTCTACATCCAAGGTTGTACTTGAGACTAAATCTTCATTTCTTACCTTTTGTTCCCTTCCATTTGCTTCTCTTGAGTAGCACTCTAAAACCCAGGCACCTTCTGAGAAACGAGCAGATCCAGTGCGTACCCAAAGAGCTCTCTACCTGTGCAAGGCAGTGTGATGAGGTGAGAGCAATAGAAATAAATGCTTTCCTGCTCAAAGGGACTCCTCTCTCAGATCACAAGCAATTTTGCAAGAAGTAAGGGAGGAAGCCTAATGGGATTACAACGCTCTACGGTTGTAAGTTGGAGAGCTTTAAGACTGAAAGAGTGGGGTTCTGGGAGGATAGTAGAATAACAGTGGAGGTGGGAGGGAGCACAGGCTGAGAGTCATCTGTTAGGATTTGAATATGCTCCCCAAGTCCCTCCACTGTATTGGAGACTCAATCCAGGGACTATTAAGGGGTAATCAGGTCATCGTAACGCTGCCCTAGTAAATAGACTAACACGGTTATTGCAGGACTGAGTTGTGAATTAGCTGTTCTAAGCATGGTTTTCCCAATAACAGGATCATCTCCTGATGCCTGATGCCTGCCGTAGGTCAGTTGATGCTGTTGACATGCTGTGATGTGGAAATTCGTAGGGACCACTGGACCTAGACCTCCCAGAAATCCAGATCTATATGAAATAAGCGTGTCCTTTATAGATTACTCTCAGGTATTTTTATAGCAGCCCTGGGATCTGAGCTCTGTGGCAGAAACATTTTAGGTAGCAGAGAAAACCTGAAGGACAGTCAGGGACTCAGGGACCAGTGGGCAAGACCTCCAGACAGTCTTCTGAAGAAATCTCTGAGAGCAAACTAGGCTTATGATCTATTTTACTTGTTGTTATGGAAAATTCCAAATACACAAAAAAAAAATGAAGAGTCTATTTACGTGTGTCCCAGTGTCAGAGTCACAGGTCCATCTGTGATGGCTCTGTGAAATGTTCTTCCCACTTCTGTTGCTATTCTTGTGAGGCAATTCTCACTATCATAGCTTTAAATCCGTTAGGACTTTAGTACCAAACTACAGGGACAGGAACATTTAAGAAGGTGCAATTCCATTGTTATTAAGAAGCATCTTAAAATTTTATACCTTTTTAATTTGTCATGAAGGCTCCTTCCATTGTAATGTCCAGGCCGAGGATGCTGGAAGACACCCCACACTCCATCCACCTGCTCAAGGAAACAAATATCTGTCCTCGCCTCTGCTAAGCCACAACGTTAAAAGCATATCACATGCTTGGTTTCCGAGGCCCTGTGTGCCGAGGGACAAGACACTATGCAATAAGCCAAGGACAGGCCATGTTCTGCTGCAAATTGCATAGGGGTGCGGTCCTTGTATCCTGCTAAGACCTACACCCCATAATAAAGTCGATTTTTTTTTAAATGAGAGATCTGCTTTCACTTAAAATGTTCCTATGGATTTGCATGCTCTAGAATTCTGCTGCATGCTACTCTTGGCTTTGAAGAAAGGTGCGTGGGAATGAATTCTGGAATCTGCGTTACTTTGCCACACAGCATGGGTTCAGATAGGAAGGCCCAGTCCTGAGCAAGCCCTCACTTTTCATTTTCCCTCTTTTGGTTTTCCACTTCATAACAAAAACCTGGACGTTTGTCTAGAGATAATTTCCTTTGATTCTCAAGAAGTGAGAGTCAGCCTTATACTGTGATACGGTATGACATGAGATAACCTGATGAACTACTGCATATTGACTCGGCTTGAAGCTGAGGTACCAGTACTATGTCTGTGGATGGATAGACATGACTGGGTAGAAACCCCACTGTTGAGCTTTGATCTGTTGCTATGTATTGTAATGCTGAATTCTATACCCGGAAGATCTAGTTGCCTAGGAGTTAAAATTTTTACCTTTACCAGCTTTGGTTGTGCAAACTTTTGTTCCTTAACTTAAAACCATTGGTTAAATAAAAATGGCACAGCCCATGACGGAGGGATCAGAGGGAGTTTTGAGTTACCTGGTTGGAGGTTACAGAGGAGGGAGGGGTAAAAGGACAAGGAGGCAGGGGGGAGCCACTATGAGAGGAGATGGACCATGAGCATGCAGCCAGTATTTGAGGTATACAGCCGAGGAAGTAGCCAGGGCAGCAGTTAGAAAAGTAGATTGGGGTTACCCCCTGCAATTGTCAAAACCAAATAAAATAACCGCAGTCTGACTCCCATTCACGGGTAAGCTAGACAGGGATAAGTGTAAATTGCTTGAATCGTGCCACAGGTTGCTTTTTAGTCCTGGGTATTGCTGGGGTGCCAGGGGCAGGCAGAGGAGGAGGGTAACAACGGTGGCCTTGCCCTGCCTGCATTCCCCTCTCAGACATCCTTTTGCTTCCTGTACCTCTTTTGCAAAGCTTGCCCTAGGCTGCAGGCGGCTGCTCCGCCTGAGAGCTGGATTTACGACCACCTCCTCCTCACTCCAGCAGTCAGGAGGGGGCAGCGAGCATCCCACATCTGGCCCCAGGTCAGGACAACTCTACATACCCCTGAGGGCTCCCAAGTAGGGTCAGGCTGGAGCAGAGGCCACCCACTACCAGATTTGGCTCAAACTGTCTCCGTCTTTGGCTGCTTCTTCTTCTTCTTCTTCTTTTTCCTCTTCTTCTTCCTCTTCTTCTTCTTCTTCTTCTTCTTCTTCTTCTTCTTCTTCTTCTTCTTCTT
>NW_022196891.1:75572567-75584862 GCF_008632895.1 Mastomys coucha | reverse complement strand
TTCTTCTTCTTCTTCTTCTTCTTTTTCTTCTTTTTATTTCCTGTTTCATGTGCTCACTCACTCCCTGGGGACCACATTCTTATTCCACAGGCATCCTTACTTCTGGATGTAGGTCTGGGGAACCCAGTGAAAACCAGAACATAAGGACTCCCATCACTGATGGAAAAACTACTCTTTTTTTCAACACATGCAGGGGGATTTTTGTTTTGTTTTGTTTTGTTTTGTTTGCTATATCACATGCATGCTCCATCTTCCCAGCAAGACAACACAGAAGAAAGGCCACCAGGCTTGAGACTCAGCCTGCCACTTGTCAACAGTGTGGCCTAGCTCTGTCCTTTACCCAGCTTGGGACTCTGTTCTCCAGAGCGCTGCGTTTGCAGCAGCAAGAAGGGCAACCTCAGAGTAGAGGGGATGCAGGAGCTAAACTACCCAGTGCCTTCCTGGCACACAGCAGGTGACAGTGACCTCCCACTGAATCCTAATCTGCATTTTTATGATAATGCCCTTTCCCTCAGAAAAAAAAAAGCGACCCCCAAAGCCATCCAAGGAGCCAGATGCCTCTGCAGTCCGGCTCTTCCCCTGGCAGCCACTGCCCAAGCCTGTGGATTCCCTGTACTTCTAGGGACAGGAACCAGATGCTATCATAACTGCATGGAAAAAAATGGTCCCTCACCAAGAAAAAAGGCCCTTGACGGACGTTACTGGAGCTTTATGAGCCATCAAGTGCGGCAGCTGTACAGTTCCAGGAACGTTTCCACCCGGCGACTGTTAAACAGCAGGCGATATTTTATTATCCTTTCCCCTCTGTTGAATGTGTTGCTCACCTTCTGCTGGCATGGTTAGCTTCGGTTATCAATCTCAACCTAGAAATACAGGAATGTCCTACTCCTGTTCCTCTCTGGAGTCTCTCTGTTGCTCGTTAAGGTTGGAGTCGCACGCTCATTAGCTGAGAGGACTGGAACCTTGGTGCCCAGGGAGCTGGTGGATGATGACACAAGGAGGGGCAAGAAAGGAGAAGGATGCCCTGATGGTCACAGAGCATCAGAAAACTACAGGGTCACCTCCAACAAGACACCAGCCACATCTGGGGGGAGAGCGCTTTCTGCTTTCTCAACTAGACTCTTTTCTAACACAGACCTTCTGTCCCTGGGCTGAGAGGGCCCCAGGTCTCTTCACTCCCCAACACGAAGCCCGCACTACTTCTTGGTGATGCGCAAGGGGCCAGAATCGTCTTCCTGTCCCTCAGTTCTCTTGCATGCAGTGGGGGTTGCTATCTTGTTCTCTGGGCTCTGACCAGGCAGATGGCTGGAGTCTGCAGTCCCAGAGTAGCACTTTGGGATTGTACAGGAAGCCATCAAGCAATGTCAGGCTGTTATCTGTCTTTTGGGGATGACTACATTGATTTTTATTGTCATCGCGTCTAGTCTCACCTCCTATGGGGGCATGAAACAATCCAGGTGCTGTGGGAAATGCCGGACATATGCCACACTGACATTCACTGCTGAATCCTGGGATGTCAGAGTTTACTCTTCGCCAACCTACCCACTGCCCTGTCTCCTGAGAGGATTCAGGATGAGTATGGCAAGCCCAAGGCATTTCTCAATCCTTGTCTGCTTACATCCAACTTCAAGCATTTACCTCAACGGATCTGTTGCTTGGGGAAAATGTCCAGGATGACGTAGCCATTTTCTAAATGCTGTAAAAGATGTCAGGACCAAACAAGGACTGCCATCATACCGGACTGGAGTCCTAGTGCGCTTGCCTGAGAAGTCACTCTCTTCCTGAGACACCACGTCATACTGTGACCATTCACGGACTCGACTGGGGACTTGCTCCCATAATGCCCTCTCTTTGTCTAATAGCAGCCTATCAGCCCGCTGTCTGTAAATTCTCCTGGACCTACACATTTATATTCTCAGTTGTTGCTGTGTTTTAAGGTGTGGAAAACGACTTGCTTTTTGTTTTTCCCCAGTGCAGCTTCTTCTGGGCTTAAGAGATAAACCCAAGATTTACTGAATAATCTATCCAACTGTCAAATGAGCTGCTCTGCTCCCCCTAGATCCTGTCACCCAGACTGAGGCATTAGCTTAACTGCCTGTTCTCCTGTACCTGGTGTAGCTCTCGCCTCAAAGGGAATGAGAGAGTTGCTCACTGGAGCATAGCCCAAGAACACAGCCCAAATATCATGCTCCAGAGTGGAGATGGTTTCCCGAAGTTTTTAAAGTTACAGAAAAAGAGCCATAAATCACATGGTGTTTCCCAAATACTTCGTTGGGGATCTCAGGTCTCAGGTCAGTAGTTAACAGCAGAGAAGGGACTTCTCTGGCATAGATCTCAGCTGCTGTTCTCAGCTACTGGGTTGGTGGACGTGGAAGCTAGCGGTTTTTCTTCTTTTCTTCTTTGGCATGGTAACTCCAACAGGATGTCGGATACAGGCGTAGAGAGTAAACGTCCATTAAGAAGGGCTAAAGATAGCACAAGATATCCATCCCTAACATCCTAACTCTCTATAGTCACAAGGTTCTAATCAGTCATATCTCTTATAGCGTCTTTAGCACGAGCCTTTATTTTTTAAATTCACACTCCCTGATGGCTTTTTACTTCCGTTGTTATGTTAATTAGCTTTCAGTCTTGGTGAGTGAAGCCAGGGCCTTGGGCGTGCTCGGCACATGCTCAACCACTAAGCTGCACTCGCAGCCCATTATAATTTATGTTTCAAGGTGATCTTTTTGATAATACTTAAGATCTTTGCCTTAGTTGCTTCTCCATTGCGGTGACAAAACACCATGACCAAGGCAATTTATTGAATGAAGAGTTTCTTTGGGGCTTACAGTGTCCGAGGGTTGAGCCCATGACCATCATAGTGGGGAGCACAGCAGCAGGCAGGCAAGCAGGCATGACACTGGAGCAGGAGCAGGAGCTGAAAGCTATAATCTGATCCACAAGCACAAGCAAGAGACAGGAAGAGCTAACTGGGAATAACATGGGCTGCTGAAACCTCAAGCCCCGCCCAGGGGCACATCTTCTCCAATAAGGTCACGCCTCCTAATCCCTCTCAAACAGGTCCATCTCCCAAGCATTCAAACCTAGGAGCCGACAGGGCCATTCTCATTCAACCTACCAGAATCTTCCAGGTTCAAACTTTACTTTTCCCAAAGGTAAGATGGTGCTTTTCCTCTTTACTTTGTTTTCAATACTCTTCATAATAATGCTCAATAAAGCTTGCCGGTCATACGGTCAGAGGAAATTCTAGTGACTCAATCTTTAGTTCAGTTGAGAAATACCTCAGGGGCAATCACCTCAAGAAATGACTAGAGACTGGGGAGATGCTCATCAATACAGTACTTGCCCAAGGATTCCCCAGAATCCAGTTATAAAGACGGACAAGGTAGCACATGCTTGCAGTAGTATGCTGGCCAGCTAGCTAGCCTACTTGGCAAAGTTCGGGCCGATGAGCAGCCTTGTCTCAAACAAAAGGTAGGAGGCTCATGGGATATAATGTCTGAGGTCATCCACTGACTCCGCATGTATCCACATACATAGTGCTACACTCCACAAGAGCATGTATGGCCTCTGTCTAGACAAAAAGACATGTATACATGTGCATGTGCACACACACACACACACACACACACACACACACACATACTTATTTTACCTTAGCTGTTTCTCCTTTCTTATGTAATCTCCTCTACTCATTTCTCCCAGACTATTCAACCCTGATGATTTTTTTTTTATTTCCTGGAAGAATATAACTCCAAATTTAGAAATTTTCCCCTTAATTGTTTGGGGATGTGTAATTGAGTCAATTCCATGCCTGCCTTGGGGTTCCTGGTATTCACACACTCCCTCCTAAGGAAATGACTGTTTCTCCTAAACTTTTGTTCACTCTAAGACAATTTTCTCACCTTCTCAAATACTTTTGCATGTGTGTGTGTGTGTGTGTGTGTGTGTGTGTGTGTGTATGTCTACACATGTGTGTATTTGCCCATCATGGTACATGTGAAGGCCAGAAGTTGGTTCCAGCATTACTCCCTCTCTGGCTCTTCACTTTGTTTCTTGAGACAGGGTCTCTCATTGAACTTGGAGATCACTGTTTTGGCTAGATTGCCTGGCTGGGGGTCTCTGGGATTACATACAGCTGCTCCCCAGCACTGAGATTAGAGAGGTGGCTGCCATATCTGGAGGCACTGTGTGTCACTGAATTAGTTTGTGTTGTTTATAATTCTATATCAGATAAAATCGCATAATAAGGAGTCTTCTGGTTTTAGCAGGAAGCCTGGCTTTTTTCAGTCACACAATTATTCTGAGATGCATGCAAATTAACACAAGTAGCAACAGTCGGAGTATTTGGAGGGTATCCTGTTGTATAAAACATCTCATGCTTTGCTTATTTATTTATCTGTTGGAGAACATTTGCCAGGCTCCCCAAATTTTGATTTTTAGGACTTATTCTCTATCAACATCCATGCACAAATACTTGTGCATATACAGTTGTGTCTCTCCAGCTAATGCCTGCAGGTGGCATGGTGGTAAAATCCAGTCTGATTGCTTCTGCTATAACATACTTAAAAGGCTTGCTGAAAATCTAAAGCGTAGCCTCCCCTTGATGCATTTTCCCAAAAATGTCAACACAGTTCTGAAAGGGCAAGATGAAAAAGTAAAAATGAAGTTGTGTCTGTGTCCTGCAGACCATCTCAGCCTTGTGCTCGAGGGCAGACGCAGCACAGTTGGCCCAGGAGACAGAGAATCCCTTAGGAAGGGGAGGAGGAAACAGGAGTTCTCCAAGGTCAGCTCTGGTACAGGTGCTAGGACTTCCAATGAGCCAATCAAAGTGCCATCGCCACCCCACTGGGGTCGTATCATCTGCAAGCAGGGTGGAATTTATGGCTTATAACATAATGGAGAATGGAGAAGACAGTCCCTGGATGGACGGCTTTGTGTCTGCTGCTCTTAGACCTGTTTTAAATTTTGTGTAAAACTCCCAAGCAAAAATCGAGAAGGACAAAGCATCATAAAAGAGGAAGGAGGGAGAGAGATGAAGAAAAAGAAATAGACTAAATTCCCAGTCTATGCTTCATGCAATGACTTTCCTTATCTTCCGGTACTTTTTTTTTTTTTTTTTAAGCAAAGGTCAAAAGACCTGGAAGTGAATGGTTACTTGTATTTAGAGCTATGGCCAGAGTCCATGTTTAGGTTGCCGCCCTCAATGCCTCTTTTGTGAAAGGGCCATCACAGAGTATAACGGGTGGTAATTTTGAAGCTCCAGGTGTAAAGGAAATACTCTTGTTATTTTTAATTTATGAGCTCCTGTAGCAATACACTCATCAGGAACCCCTCCAGATGTGTAAAGAAATACCAGTGATGCTTAGATTTATTGCAGCTGGAGCAGCCCTTTGCTTCCCTTCTCCCACCCTCAACCACATAGCTCCATAAATCAGGCCTCCTCACGTGCCTATGTTGAACGGAAACAGGGAACATGCAAAGTAGTAAACCCACAACAGGTATCCAGGGCTGCGGCTGGCAATCAGTACCACCGAGAGGCAGAAAGAGGCCTGGTGTCTGGTTTTATGTTCTCTGTCTTTACTATAAAAGCTAAAACCAAATGTCCATCTTCTCAGGGAGTGTGCAATAGGAGATGCACAACTTACTCAAAGGGCTTGGGGGTTGGGCTAACACTGTCAAGGTGAAGATGTGAGGAATGAGGTATAGAAGACTGGTTAAGCACAGAAGGTCTGAGCCAAATTCTACCTGAGGGCCAGCAGGTGTCACCTCAACAGCCAGAGTGACCTCAAAGAAACAAAGTCAGGAGTGACGTCCTCAGGCTTCAGTAGGAGAGCAATGGACCACAGCAAATGCTGTGTGCTTCCATCTGAAACTTGGGACTGTCTCCAGGATGTCTACCAGCACAAGAGAATAATGACAAGAACATAACATTTGCAGAGCTGGACATTCGAGGCTCTGCACACGGTAGATCAAGGTTTAGCGCAGAACCAGAGCTCAACTCTACTAATAAGTCCTAGTATTTTGATGAGCTGGGGATTGAACCCAGGGCTTTACACAAGTTAGGCAAGCCCTCTTTTACGAAGCTACACCTAACCCTAGCCCTACAGCATGGAGTGCCAGCTCCTACACAGAAGTCTGGGTGTGTTCCCTGGTGACAGCTGCCAGTTACAGGGACTGACACTATTTGAAGGCTCTTCTCATCCTTGCAGGCTCAAAAGGGAGGTAGCACAAGCTCTCTGGCCATGGGGTTAGTCTTTAGTGGACAGAGAAAACAAAAGAACTAGAAACCACCATACAGACACAGGTGAGAAAAACAAAAACAAAACAAAACTAGGTTTGAAGAAGCAGGGCCAAGAAGGAAGGCCCACAGCCTAGAGGTAGTGGCCATGCAGATGTACTTCACAGAGCTCAGGATACACTGCTTCTGAATGAAGGTGGACTTCTCCAGAGGACAGGGGAGGACACTGGCAACTTCCATGGCATACACTATAGCCATCCTGAGATGCACTCCCTAGATCCTCTGTTTGTGGTTACCAGGACTTCAGGCTTCTCACTAGAAATGGACCATGTAAAAATGGAGTAAACTAATCAGGAAAGGGATTTGGGCATCAGGCAAGGAAGCAGATAAAGGAAGAAGGTAATTTTTAACAATAGTGAGTTATGAAAGACACCTTTGACTTCTAAGCACTCAGAAGGCTGGGGTAAGGCCATAGTAGATGTTTTTGTGAACTCTGTCCTAAATGTATATGTTACTTCTAGCTGTTCTCATTGGGCTGAGATCTCCTTAATGGAATTGATTGTGCTATTTCTAATTTGGTTTCTTACGTATCTAGTATAGTATCGTGTGTGCTACCAATAATAGATGCTGGATAAATGGGTAAAGGATGACTGGATGGATGGATGGATGGATGGATGGATGGATGGATGGGTAGGTGGATGGGTGGATGGATGGATGAATAGATGGATGGATTGATGGATGATGAAAAGAGGGATGGATCGATGGCTGGCTGGCTGGATAGATAGATGAGTAGGTGGATGGGTGGATGGATGATATATACTCTCAGGATCTTACACAGGGTTCCCTTGGAAACATCCCTGGGATTGACAACTGGTACCAGTTGTCCATCAGTCTACTTAGAAAACCTAAGTAGTAGGAGGACCTTCATAGGAGTTATTCCAGAGATGGAACAAAAGGGTGGGTCTATGTGAATTGGCCCCTGCCAGTCTTGTCTGGGAGCTGCTCCCAAGTCATTACCCACTCCCTTGACCCCATCCCACCCCGACATGACAAATTAGACCACACTGTGGGAAAATATTAGGGCTCAGTCGTCAGTGGCAGCTCTCAGACATTGCCACTGACATTAATTACCTCATGAAGAAATGAAGTTGTATATAAGAGAATTAAGTAGAAAAAAGTGTGTGTGTGTGTGTGTGTGTGTGTGTGTGTGTGTGTGTGCACGTGGTGTGGGTCTTCTCATGAGCTCCTGAAAGGCCTTTGAGGAAAAAGCTTGGGGAATAACAGCGGCAGAGAGGAGAAGGAGGACCCCATAGCCAGGCTGGACATGGTCAGCTTAGACTCTTAGACACAAGGAAAGCCCCGAGTCTCTGTCATCAAGTCCTCTCCCAGCATCAGGACTGATTCTTGGAGCTCTTCAGTAGTACCCAGGTGTTCACAGTATAGATATGGCAACTGAAGTTTTCTTTTAACCCTAGACAATAACTGTAAAATTCTGAATAATCAGGTTTCCAAACAGTCTGATATTTCCCATAAATGCTACCTTGCCACTTCAGGTTGAGCACCAGAGAGACAGCTATAATAATGTATGAAAATTTACTCGAGAAAAATGAACCACATTTATTTTTCTGAAGTATCTAAAAGACCAGAAATGGATTCTGAGCAATGGCTTATATTTCATCATTTTCTTTTATCCACAGGGGCTTGCCTCATGCCGATTATCTCCCTTTTCAACACAGGTCTGGGGATGAGTCCCTTCATTGTCCCTGCCAAAGCCCTTGCTTTCCTCTGCTGGGTTTTAAAAGGACTGACCATAGCCGGGGTGGGCTTTGGCTCTGGAGCCTGCCAAGAAAATGACACGGGCCCTTATTTCTAGGCCCATGAAATCCTCTTCTCCAAATTCCACTGTGCTTCATGAACAAACAGGTCAGGTACCGGGGAAAGAGGATCGAGGTCCAATGGGGCATCCCACGCAATCCTGTTGCTTAAAAGATATGATGGGCACTTATCAGAAGTAGCCACTACTGGGCCGAACCATGTGGAAACCTACAATGGAAAGGCTCCCACCTGCCTAGCTGTTTCTATTACCTCTATCAATAGAGCTAATCTTCCCCACAATCGGGAGCTCAGGCCCACAATAAATTATCTCACTTACGACACCACCCCAGAGTTTTGGGATTTTGTTGTTGTCTTGGTTTGTTTTGGGTTTTTTTTTGGGGGGGGGTGTCTTGGTTGGTTGTTTGCTTTTGTTTGTTTACATATTCTATTCTTCTGAGAAGCAAGACAGACCTATGTTTCCAAGCACTCATGATGCATTCTTTTCACACTGATCCTCTAGCTATCACAGAGTACCACTCTGAGGGGTGGACGTGGGGCTGCCCTCCCTTCTCCTGCCCTCATGAGCTCAGGAAGAAGCTGTAGGAGTGTTCTCCACCACCATCAGGAGCTGGAAGCAAGAGAAGCAAGAAAACACATTCGCCAAAGAGAAAGCAGAGATACCACAGGTCTCTCTGTGACTCCGTGTGATTTATTTCAAAGCAACGCATCCTACCTGATGTCCCGTCGTTTATGCTTCCGCATATCCTTGATGAGGCCCAAACACACAGTGCCCTGGATGGATCTGTTTCCCTCCACAATGCCATGCATCAGCTCACTCAGCCTCTACCCAGGGCCACGCAGAAGAATACATCTTTAGTTTCTCTAATGCCTTCCCCATGATTCTATCCCCAAATGCTTTACATACTTCACTAAGACAGCTTTAGAATTAAAATAATCAGTCAGCGTGGGGAACGGAAAGCAAGAAGGCTTTACTGAAGGAGGAATACGGAGAGCCCCCTCTGTATTCAGCTGCACTACTCAGGTGACTCCGAGACCTCCGCCACTGTAACTCTCCATGGGTTCATTGTCCCAGGATGCATCCCTCTCTGGTTCTTTACAACACCCCCTCGTGGGAACACTTAGGTAACTGAGCTTTATAAGGCATTCAGGCTCCTGACATGCCTCTTTCATACCAGGAGAAGATGTAAATGCCCCCAAAGTTGCCCTCCAGCCAAAGGAATCATTCGCCCCTTAAACACACAGCTTGACCTGTGTGGCGAATGTCTAATCACCTCCGCAGAAGACAACTTGGATTCAAATGTTTTTAGTTAACAAATCCCTTTGTAGGCCTTGTGTGGGAGTGCTGGTGCAGGATGAGACACCTGTCATATTAAACTGGAAGGCTAATAAGGCTGAACCTTCATCACCTTCACAGAGAAGTAGTATTTGCATAGAGACCTTAGGCTGGGGAAGCTGCACTGCAGGCACAAGGGAAGGCACAGAAGCAAGTGATAAAACAAAGCGTAGAAGGAGGGCCCCAATGGCCTTCCCTAGGGAGCCTGGTTGGTGGCCAAGCAAGCACAAGCAAGAGGGAGTTGGGGAAGGGTGGAGGGCAGAGAATACAGAGAGACTGTGTGAGGCCCCTAAAAATCTCTAGCTTTTGCTCTATGGTATAGAAAGCATTATTTTAGTAGCTAATAAAATTTAGAATAAAGATCTGCTAATCACAAGCCATCCCCCCAGACACTCAGATTTTGAGGTAAGCTTGTCATTTACTGTTATTATTGTTGTTGTGTTTATATGTGTGTGTGTGTGTGTGTGTGTATTATCTCTCTGTGTATGTGTATGTCTACATGTATAAGTGTGTATACTTCTGTGTGTGTCTGTGTGTACGTGTATATGTCTGTATATGTGAGTATATCTGTATGTGTCTGTGTGTATATGTGTGTGTCTGTATATTTTATGCGCATGCCTGTGTGTGTATACATGTGTCTGGGTGTGTACATATGTCTCTGTGTGACTATTTGTGACTGTATGTTTGTCCATTTGTGTCTGTCTATATGTGTATCTGTATGAGTATGTACATTTCTGTCTCTCTGTGTGTATATATGTGTTTGTCTGTGTGCATGTGTATATGAGTGTATATATGTGTGTGTGTGAGTACACATGTGTGTGTACGTGTCTGGGTGTATATGTTTATGTATGTGTGTGTGCATGTGTATATGAGTGTATATATGTGTGTGTGAGTACACATGTGTGTGTACGTGTCTGGGTGTATATGTTTATGTATGTGTGTGCATGTGTATATGAGTGTATATATGTGTGTGTGAGTACACATGTGTGTGTACGTGTCTGGGTGTATATGTTTATGTATGTGTGTGCGCGTGTGTATATGAGTGTATATATGTGTGTATGAGTACACATGTGTGTGTACGTGTCTGGGTGTATATGTTTATGTACGTGTGTGTGTCTGTGTGTGTGCGTGTGCGTGTCTATCTGTGTATTTGTTGTACAGAAGCACTTGCTTGTGTGGATTTGCTTAGAAGCCAAGATGTTTTCCCCAGTCTCTCCCCCACCTTATTGGAGACATGGCCTCTCGGTGGACCTGGAACTCACAATCGAAGCTAGACTCGCTGGCCAGCAAGCCCCTGGGATCTGCCCGTCACTAACCCTAACACTAGGATTGCAAGTACACACTCCCACGCCCAGTGTTTCAGGCACTAGGGATTTGAACTTAGGCCCTCCTGATTGCAAAGCAAGCACTTTACAAACTGAGCCACCTCCCCAGCTCTGGCACCCATTTTACATGGCTCTCCCACTGTCTCAACAAACATGATGGGAGAGAATTCACTGATTCGCTCGCTCAACGGACATTTCATGGATGCTCATTTCACTTCCTGGGGTTTCAGGCAAGAAGAGAGACAGCTACTGTCTCTGCATCTTGGAGCCAGCATTCTGGTTCAGAGGCTCTAGGCTCACTCTCTACACACTAGCTCTGTGACCTTGGCCAACTTACCTCACCATTCTGTGAAATGGTTTCCATGTCTGGGATGGTACGGTATTAGAGCTAACTGATGGGGGACTTTTGAAGCTAAAGATGTGATGATGAAGATGGTGTGTGGAACTTGGGGATGCCTCAGACCACGGAAGCTGCTCTGATTTCCAGATAAGTAAATACGGATGACAGAAAACTAGTTGCAAGCATACTGCAGTGGGATGGTAGCAGAGGTCCACCTCTCTCCCACCCCCCTCCCTCTCCTATATACTTCCACTTTTTTTCAGACTACCATATGTCACCTCCAAATTCATTCCTTTACAGCCTGCTGTACGTCACCCCCAAAGTCGATCCATAAGCAAAAGAAGAGTACCTCCCATCTTTCACTTTGATTTAATGCTTTGGTTGATTTTCAAGGTCAGTGCCAGGACAATTCTGCCTTATGGCATTTGTGGAATGACTCACCACTGAACTCCAGGGTAACAGAATTCTTTTTTTTTTCCACAGTCATGTAGCCTTGAGCTTGAAGTGTAGCTAAAGCTGACCTTGAACTTCTGATCCTCTCACTACAACCTCCCAAGAGCCCAGTGCTGACTGAATTCTTCCTATCTACTGTCCTTTATTATCGAGCAACTTTTCTGGATCTGGGACAGGGGTTGGGAGTTGGTGCTGCAGACACAGCTCGTCTTGCATGGGGACTTGAGCTCTGCCCCTTAGAACCCACATGTAAACCCAGGTATGGTGATGCTCCGTTGTACTCCCAGTGCTAGGCAGGGGAGACAGGCATATAAAAAACCTAAGGAATGAAGCACTTTAAAAGCCAGGCATGGTGATGGATGCTTGCAATGGACACGCTTAGAAAGTAGAGGTAGGACGATGCTAAGTTCAAGGTCAGCCTGAACAACGTAGTTAAGTTCAAAATCAACCTGAGCTTCAAAGTAAGACCCTGTCTCAATCAACAGATGAAAAAAAAAAAAAAAACTTTGAAAATTTAGAGTTATGTATTAGACTAGCCGAAGCCACAGGTATATGGCTTCAAAAGTGCTCTTCTCCTGGCCAGTCTTTGGTGAGCACATTGCCAGAGAGCTCTGACTCCCTTCGCACTTCAAAAGCCACTGGTCTGCGCTCCCTGTACAGATGTCATCCTTTCTGAGGTGTGAAGCCAGATCTTTACAATGGCTATAGAGGCTCGGGTAGACACCAGGCAAGATTACATAGACCTTATAAAGGCAGGCACCATG
>NW_022196891.1:75559963-75572557 GCF_008632895.1 Mastomys coucha | reverse complement strand
GGGCATTTCACTGAGTTTTCCACCCAGGACAGCGCTCTATCCTTCTGAGGCAGGTGCTGTGTTAATATCATCTCCAAGACTCAGATGAGCACATCTTCTTTTAACCTTTACCATGAACCCTGTGAAACAGACAGGATGACATCCAGGAACAATAGAAAACCAAAGGCTAGAGAGCTCAAGTCAACTGTCTAGCTTCGGGCTGGAGGTTGAGCCTTGAGCTGGCTGGCCCCGCTTCCCGATTGGTTTGTTCGGTGTCCTTCCCAGCCTATCACCAACACCAGTAAGAAGACACCCATAACTAGAACCACAAAAGCAGAGAGCAGTTGACCAGGATCCCTGGGCTGCTCTGGGTTCACTGATGCTTCGCCTTCAAACATTCTCACCAAAGCATGGCTGGGGGTTTTGTCCCAAATGGTCCCGGACATTGTGAGCTGATAGCCCACGCCTTAGCAAGATGGCAGTTGGGCACAACCCCTGTTTAGGAGAAATGCATCCTATACATGTTGCCATACCGGGATATGGTTAGGGATACACTCGTGGGTGCGGGGTCAGCCACTCACACTAGCCTGTACCAAACATCAGGTACTGATTCTGTTCTGCTCCGTTGCCTAAGCCAGTACAAAAGTCTATATGAATGCTTGGGATGGCACACCTGCTCTTTGCTGTAGAGAATGTCTTTGAACTCTTTTATTAAATTTAGGCTTATATGTTCTGCTTTGTATGGATGAAGGCATTACCTGCATGTATGTCTGTGTACATTTGTGTCTGTTACTCCCAAGGTCAGAAGAGGGCATTCATTGCCCTAAGACTGGAGTGACAGACAGTTGTGAGCCATTCTATAGATGCTGAGATTCAAACGCAGGTTCCCTGGCAGAGCAACAAGTGCTCCGAATTACTGAGCCAACTCTCCAGCCCTTCAGATTCCAGGGCTGACACAGGGCTCCACAGTGTAGCTACTAAATGCAGCCACTTGTTTGCAAGGCTTTTGCCTTCTCTCAGGGCAATCAGGGGGCTATTTCTTCATGTAAGCTACACCTGATACTGTTTCCTGGGGCCTCGGAAATCCAAGGGCACTAGAAACTCACTTGGCTCCTTCTTCAAGTCTTCCTTTCACACTGCCACTGAGGTGAATTTAAGTGGAACTATATTCATACAACTAAGACTCCTAGAAATTCACTTCATCCATATGCATGAGCAACACTTCTTTCTTCTCCAAGGAGCACCTTTTCTAAGGAGAGTAAACCTATGCCTGCCTTGAATACATAAGCCAGAGATCCACAGAGCGATGGTTCGGCCTTCGGTGATCCTTGCCTGGCTCTAGTTAGCTGCTAAAGAAGGGGACAGGAGAGTTGGAGCATCTGGGGCCCAGGTCGCAGCTGCAGGTAGTTAGGAAAAAAGACGCCCCTACTGGAGGCTTGCCGGAGTCTTCCCATGAGCCTACAGTGCAGGCCCTTAAAGCCCATTCACAACTGGTGGATACCCTGTCCCATGGCACAACTGTGCCTATTGGCTTTCACCAGAGTCTCCCAGGAAGCTCCAGCATGGCTCTGCTTCCATGGGAAGCTGTGGAATAGTCAGGAGTAGAGGAAAGTGGAGTGAGATGGGAGAGTGGCGAGGACTGTCCATCCCAAGGAGATCTACCAGAGTAAGCAGGCAAGGTAGGTATCGTGTTGCTATGGAAACCACAAGGAACTGGGGAAATAATAACAGAAAATTTTAATAACAGAAAATTTCTACAATTTGCGCTCATAAAGGTTCCTACACAGCTCTCACTTATATGTTTTTAGGTTTGGGGGTGCTTTTTCTTAAAAAAAAAAAATTCTGTTGAGGTATAAATCTAACAATAAACACAACCCTGTACATTAGGTGATCCGATCAGTAAAGCCAGAGGCAGAGATGAAGCCCTATCTCTACAACATAAGTCAGCAATCGAGAGATGAATCTTGTGTGTACCTGGCTCCATTTTTCAACTCCTGCATCTCCTGAGACCGACTGTGGGATTCAGGTGGATTTTCCAAGTAATGGTTGTTGATGTGTTTCACAAGTGTCCCTGCAGGGAACTGTGTCTGATGGAGAACAAGGGGACCAACTACGAGCAGACTCATGATCTTCCTCATCCTTCTTGGGCTTAATAAACTCAGAGCACACAGCCAAGTACCACTATTGTGTGTAAAGTACCCAGGGATGGAAGAAAGCCTGCTTTATCCAAGATCAGATGTGCAAAGCCTTTGCTGAGGCCAGTGCAACCAGGAGCTATTTTTATTTGGCTATCAGCAAGATGATAGATATAATAGCAGTAAGAATGGGGACAGTTGTAACTACAGCTGCATGCAGCCCACTGGGGGCTTAGCAGAGGGGAAACACGGTCCCGACAGCAGTGCTTGGCATCAGCAGTCAGCCCCCTAAAACTCAGTTCACACTTGACCCTGGGACCTGGTTTTACTACAACGGCAGTCTCTAGCTTCAGGTGCTTCTGGCCAATCAGTCATTTAACAGCCAGATACATGTTCACGAGACTTCGTACAAGCTGTCAGGCAATAGAGGAGCCACCTAAGACAAAAATGGAAGGGCTAGCAGGGGAGGTATTAGACAGAGCCAGCATTAGTAACATCCCTAGGAAAAGAACAAATTTGGAACAAAGACAAAAGACGAGAGGACTGGTGTGTGTTCATACGTGACACTAAGACCTGGCCCCATGGGGGACTGATGGCATGACAGCAACCTCATGAAAGAACAGGACAGGATGGATGGCAGATGAGAAGGCAGAGCACATGGATCCCACAAAACGAATCTAAGTCGATTACTTATCACTGGGACCAAAATCCTCTGCCACTCAAGGCAAATGGGATTTATCTCAGCTCACATTTCAGAGGACTCAATCCATGGAGACTTTGCCCTGTACTCTTAGCAGAACGTGACAATGTCAGTGTGTAGATGATCTTCAGTCTGGCGGACAGGAAGCAGGGAGGTCCAGGGGGGTTATGGGAAGGAACCCAGACAGCATACTTCCCGCAGCAAAGACATGGCCAGTGTCAGCTTCTTCCAAGTCAATCTCCCCTCCTACCTTGCCCCACATTATATCATACTGTCTGTGAACTCCTTGAAAGCTCAACTGATCCACCCATGATATAAGTACCTTCAAGGTCTTCTTGTCTCTGGAAATGGCCCTCTCAGACAAGTGGGTTCTACTGATCTTGTAGGTACTTCACAATCCAATCAAGTTGACAGCCAAGATTAGTAACCACAGAGAGTAACGCTATATTGAACACTAGAGTTTATCCAGAAAATTCAAACCCAGGACAGACATTTTTAATCAACAGGAAAAAAAAATAGTGCAGCTGGATCTTCAAACAGAAAGTCACTAAGATTAAGGATGGAGACAGGAGGAACACAGACAGAAGGGGAAAACTCCACAGTTGTTGATGCTTCTTTGGATTATTTGAGAATTGAAAACTCAGTGTGAAGCTATGAGGTCATGTGAAGGATTCATTTTCTTTTCCAAGGTTTGAGGCAGTTCCATGCATGATACAGGATCTACTCATTGCTTTTCAAATAACAGTGAAATTTCCATTGTCTCAACCTTCAATGACAGGGTCCTCTCCATTGGGTTTTGTGTACTTTTTTATGATAGAAAGCAAAATATGTAATTAGTGAACAGTCAGCCCAAGGGGAAATCTAACCCTATTCTACCTACCACATCATCTCTTCTCAATGATGTAAAATGTATGCTAAAGGATTTGCACATTTGAAATGGCCTTGATGCTCAGCAGCAACGCATTACTTACCGACTTGAGGACAGATGCGCCAGTTTCTTCTTTAGTCCTAGTGCTATCACTTTTAGCCCTCTCTCTTTCTTTAAGACAGAGTGGCTGACCTCTAGCTCACTATGTGACCTTAAACTTTTAAAGATCCTGTCTCCCAACTGCTGAGATTGCAGATGGAATACCACCATGCCCTGTCTATGCAGTGCCGAAGATCCACTCCTGGGCTTCACACAAGCTAAGTGGACACCTTATCAAACACGCTACACACGTAGCTTGAACCATTATCATTTTTAAAGTTTCTTTCCCTGAAAGAACAATAGACTAGACTTCTGAAATTTAGGCAACCACTAAGAGGCTTATTATCTAAAGAACGAGAATTTTCTTTTTTTAGTCTTAGATTCAACAATTACAATGGTTTAAAAGTATTCCCTCCAAAACTCATGTGGAAGCTTGACCCTCACTGCCTTGGTCTTATGAGGCAGAGCCTTCAGAGGGCCACTCAGAAAGACCTGGTCTCTCTTGCCCATCTGTCTTCACCTCATGAAGACAAACCAACAAGATGCCATGTTGGAAGCAGACAGCAGTCCTTACATAGGTGCTAGTACCCTGGTCTTGGATTTTCCAATCTCTAGAAGGAAAGAAATAATCTCTTGTCCCTTATAGACCACTTCATCCTGAACATGGGGTTACATGAGCATGAGCAGACTAAGACAACCTACAGAAATGTATAAATACTCTTCATGGACCGCTGAGACCCAAAGAGTGATAGATCCCTGGCCATGCCTCTCACTATTGAATGGATCTCTCTCGCTGCTATAGATGCCCATCCATGACCGGCAGGTTGTCCATATTGCTACCTTACTTGCCAGGAGGAAGCAAAATCCAATGACAAGCCAGGGTGACGGGTAAGGAATGAGCTGAGAGTGTGCTCATGTGCTTTTATCATCGTACTCTGTCCCTCTGTACACTCTAAGCCCTTTGAAGGCAAGCTCATGCATTAAGCTCCAGGTGCTATCAGTGTTCACAGCGTTCACCAAGCCTGATGACCTGAGTTCAAGCCCTGAGCCCATATAGTGGAAGAAATGAACCAAATCCCACAAGCTATCCTCTGATCTATATGCACAGGCATGTATATGCATACACAGGGATGGACGGACAGACGGACGGATGGCCCGGTGGTCGGACGGATGGATGGACAGACAGACAGACAGACAGAATGAAATAATGAGCAATCTTTTGGAGTCATTGCTCACTGCTGGCATCATCTAAAGTGCTCCCAGCCATTATCAGGAACCCACTCATCTTGAGTGCCAACACCTGATCTCCCTAAATAGAAGTCCCACCAGAAGTCCCAGCCCCTTATTTCCTCCACAGTCAAATCTTTCTTCAGTGTTTTGTTTTCTTCATGAGTCTGGCAGTTTTGTATGAGATCCTCTGAAACACAGAGATTTCACACTCCAAAGAGCATCAAGGTAGGGAGGTGAGAGTTCAACTCCAAAGAGCATCGAAAGCTCATTCCCTCCAGCATGGAGACCAGGCTCGGCCCCTCCAGCATGGAGACCAGATACCCACTCAGCACACCTTGCACGTCCCTCACTGGCAGAAACCTCACTCTCTAAGTGATGTGAACAGGCAGCAAGTTCTCCTCCGTCGTTCGCAGAGAGCCGGGGGATGGCCTCCCTCCCTTATGAGGTTTCATTCAGCCTTGGCTCACACACTTGGGTCCCTCACAGAGACAGAAACATGGCCTCTTACTCAGCGATACAGATGATTTCTGCCTTGAGGTATCCTCTCAGCCCTCAGCCAAGGCTTACCCTCCTGTGGCTACACTAACAGGCTCCCCAGGTCTCAAGATCATCTGGGCCTTTGACATTTCCCCCTAAATGCCTACATCTCTTCATTCCTGCTTCAGTCAGCAGAGATGTAACACCCCAGTGGGCTTGGATCGCTTGCTCCATGGTCCAGATATTACAGAGATTCACACACAGGTGGAGCTAACGATGGCCCTTGCTAGGAGACCAGCATACACATACGGTGCTTCTTTTCCCATAATCAAACCAGTGCGAATGTTCAGAGGAGAATAAACACAGCGCCGTGATAGAATGAGCCCCTCAAAGCTGGGCTCCCAACGGCCCTTCCTGACACCTATTATGGACAGCATTTTCTCCCAGGACCCTTTTCCTCTCTCTCCTCTGGCTTGTTCCCTTCCTCAGCCAGAGCCCCTTCTTTACATTTATGTCCTGTGTGCCGCTGTTCCTAGGGAAAAGGAAAGCCACACGAAATACTGGCCAGACCCACGTGAAATTAAACTTCTGTAGTAGACCTTATCCTCACTTTTTAGATGTGGAAATGGAGGCGCGCAAACCCTCTGGCTTCATACTCTGTGCTATTTATTAAGGATCCTGTTTATTCTTGAGCCTGAGAATCTCAGAGAAAATTTTTTTCCGTGGTCTAGCTCCAAGTATCGAGTAAAGAGTGAACTGTGAACAGAAGACCAGACGCATCAACCCCCTGCTATTTCTGTCTCTTATATGTTAACTCTGATGACCCTTCCCTGTCTTCAGTGTCCTTGGTCATAAAATCATGAGATTGAAGGAGACAACCCTGCCGTCCCACTCAGCTGTCCTTTGTCTCCTGCCCTGTTGCTGCCTTGCTGCTAAAATTAGGCTGGCAGCATAGTTCAAATACCTTTCATTTTTGGTTCCCCTGGCTTTGAACTCTCTAAGATTAGCTTTATATCCAGTGTTTGATTAGCTATATATCCAGTAGTGTGTCAAGAAAGAATACACATAGCATCTCTTTAATAGTGTCTTTTTTCGGCAGGTTCATGAGCAGGTAAATGTGGGATCAGTAGCCACAGGACTTCACCTATTACATCCTTACCCCAAGGAGGGCCATCCTTAGAGCCATATATTCTTATAATAGTGGTTCTCAATCCAGGATACATCTGACTATTCCAGAACCTAGTAGGGATAAGGATACATGGGCATGCAGTAGACAGAGGCCAAAGATCCTGCTAAACACACTATAATGCATAGGGTAGTCCGCTCGACACAGAGTTCTCTGGCTCACAATGTCAACATTGCCCAGTTTGGAAATCTTGCTTTCAAAAAGCCAACTCAAAGAACAGTATTGAATGCCTTCTAATGGTTTCAGCTGATCTGGTCTACGTAGGATGCACACCAGCTGGGTGTACCCAAAAGAAGCAAAGATCTGAGCATCTCTTACCGTGCGAAGAAGGAAGCGGCCACCGAGGTCCCCGTGGAAGTCTCACTGGCCACACAGGAACCCTGTGGGGCTGGGACACTGCTGGCTGCAGGCTTGTCGGCATTGTAGCGGTTGAGCGCTGACTCTGTCAGTCCCTCACGGCCGGTCTCTGTCATCAGCTGGGAGATCTGACAAAGAAATGACATGGAACTCATTACTGTGGCTCACAGAATGTCTGCCCATTGGCAGCAGGTTGCTGTCTGGAGAAGAGGGTGGGTTTAATCCCACCCACCCTTGGTTACCTGGGGGCGCACAGGAGTTCTGTGACCATTTCCCAGCATGTTAGTTAGGTCACTTCCTGTTTCCATTTCAAATAATGTAGTAAAATAACCCCTGACATTATAGGCTGCATTACACCTACATCTTCCCTTCCTGGAGAGGAGAAAGTGTCACCTATTAGCCACATGCTCTTCATAGCCCAGGATCAGAACCGTGACAAGGACTAATGCTGGCTTCGCACCAGGAAAGGCTTCCGGGGCTGGCAAAGTGGGGAAGAGGCAGAGGTTCAGTGTGAAGGCACAAGCAAGCCTGCTAACGAAGAACACGAGGGATTCAGATAAAGGGTTCTCAGGGGCAGTGGTTGGGTCAGCCGTAGGAAGACAGGTGGATTGCAGATTCAGATAAAAACAGACACAGCTTCAGCTTCCGTGTAGTACCAATGGTTTTTCATGGAGAGTTTAGAAGATTTTAGACTTCGTTTTCCTTCTGATCCATTAACGACTTCTACTTTGTTTCTTTGTATTTTTGTTCTTGCTGTTGTTGTTTTGTGCAGTTTTTTTGCTTTGGTTATTTGATTGGCTTTGGTTTTGTTCATTTGTTTGTTGTTTGTTTTGAGGCAGGATCTCTTTTTTTTTTTTTTAAAGATATTTTCTTTATTTACATGTCATACGATATCTCCTTTCCCAGTTTCCCCTCCAAAAAAACCAAAAAACCAAAAAAAAAAAAACAAAGCAAAACAAAACAAGAACAAGAACAAGGGGCTGGCGAGATGGCTCAGCAGGTAAGAGCACTGAATGCTCTTCCGAAGGTCCTGAGTTCGGATCCCAGCAACCACATAGTGGCTCACAACCACCCATAATAAGATCGGATGCCCTCTTCTGGTGCATCTGAAGACAGCTGCAGAAAATTACGCCAGAGTGAGTGGGGCCAGCAGAGGTCCTGAGATCAACAGCAGCCACACACATAATGGCTCACAGTCATCTGTACAGCTACAGTGTACTCATACACATAAAAATGAAATAAAATAAATCTTTAAAAAAAAAAAAGAACAAGAATAAACCCCTGTTCCCTAGAACTAGGTATGTAGCAGGATTAACCTTGAATTCTTGATCCTCCTGTTTCTGCCTCCCAGGTGCTGGGACTGCAAGAATGGGCCTTCACATCTAGTTTAAGTCTGGCATGATAGTTGGTTTTAACTGCCAACCTGATATAACCTGTTGCGTAGATCACGTTGGCCTGTCGGGGACTTTTCTTAGTTGGGTTAACTGATATGAGGAGACCCACCCTGAATGTAGGTGACATTTCATAGGCTGGGCCCCCAACTGTATAAAAGTGAGAACTGTGAACTGAGCAAGGAGATGGGCATGCATGCATCCATGACTGCGCTGGGCTGTGATTAGCTGTTTCAGATCCTGGCTACCTTAAATTCCCTGCTAGGATGGACTCTAACTTGGAGTGGTGTGGTGAAAGAGACTTTTCCTTCCCTCCTTAAGTGGCTCTGTTGGGGCATTTTATCATAGCAAGAGAAAACTGTTCTCATTTTTGTTCCTTTGAGAACTGGTCTCTTGCAGCATAGGCTGCCCTTGGACTCACTATGTAGCCGAGGCTGTCTCCTTTTTATCGCTTGTGATTGTTTTTGTAATGGAAGTCCACATAGGTAGTCTATTCTGTCTATCCCCCATCTGCTAGAAGACACACACGTCTGGGAAAAATGAGGACGTGGTATAGAGACACACTTCTGTTCATCTGACATAATACTGTGTCTTGTGGGACAAAAGTCAAAGTGTGCTATGTGGTTACTCTAGAACTTTCATCTACTTCCAAAATGGAAAACATTAGCTGGAACAAATAAACAAAAAGAAGGATGACTTAAGTTAAACAAACAAACAAACAAACAAAAACAAAGAAATCTTTGGCCTGCTACTCTTAAATAATAGGTGGAAAATAACCTATCATTTATAAAACACAGATGTAATAAAACCCAGGGCAAGAGCCTTTCCCCCTTGGTCACTGAGCCGGGTAGCTGGCCATGAGGGAGATGAGGGAGCCTGGGCTAACACCAGGGATATAAAATCAATTCTAGCAGAGCAGTCATTTGCTCCATTGCATACCGTTGACTTGAAATTTTGCTTAAACTCCCGCTGTAACTTGGGAAGCTGGGCATCATTCGGTGGAGATTCTGCCAACCTGTACTTTCTTACTTTCATTCTACATACGAGAAACAAAGGTGACTCCATCACAGTAGCTGGAGAGGGGGCAGCACAGAGAAGGCCAGGAGGATGGTTTCCCTGTCCATGGGGGTTACTAACTCTCCATAGGCATAGGTCACCTCTACGGGCCACCTAGACCACCAACAGCTGCTACCATTCCAGAGGGGACAATGAAAAGACTGCCACACACGCTGTTGTCCCCACTGGCTAGCAATGCTAAAGCCACAGGTGGTGCATGATGCCCTCCTGGACAACGACCAGGAACAAAACAAATCCAGGGCACCTCACTGGCATCAAAAGCCACCCTGAAGGCACACACCTCTGGTTTTAACTCACCGTGACATCTGAGAGAAGTCAGCAAGTGAGTGTGGCATCAGTGACACCTTGCACCCTGTGGTGACATCAGTAAGTAGTCCTCACCCAATCCTCTGTAGATGCTTCCCTTCCCTTTGTTCTTTTTTTTTTTTTAAATGTAGTTTGTGTCTTTTTAAATTTTAAACAGCGCTTCCATGTTCACTTCCATGTCTATACCTTGGGGTTACACTCAGCAAGTTACACATCACAGGATCATGAACCAGGGCTGGCTTGTCCACTGTATACCAAGATCCACACAATCACACAGAGATAACAAAAGCACATTTATGGCATGGATCCAAACTACTTTATTTTCTGCTGCCCACATCTATCTGATTAAATCTTCTTGTCTACACTCCTTTAAACAAGAAAATATATTTCTTTTTCCAGATTTCATTATTCTGCTGGGCACGTCTGCGTGTGCACTGGGCAAGTGTTCTACCACTGAGTCCTTTCTGTTGTTCTTGGTGCTTAGCTGTGCCAGGCACTTCGGCAGACACACATGCAAACACACCTTCGTGTCTCAGGTGTCTTCAACATTTACTTTCTTTGTAATTTGTACAGGTGTCCCCGGCTGACAGTATGTTGTACAGACAGTAAATAGGAGAGCTAGCTGTGGGCTCAACTTCTGGGCTCTGTCCAGCGACATCTTTGTCACTCTGAAAATCAGAGTGATCCAGGCACCCTCTCAGAAGCCATGGTTGTTTTAACTCAACAATTAAAATTGTATTGTTTCCAGATGACTATGAGAAAGGAGTCCAGTTATTGGATGAGCCACCACTCATCCACCCTGTACTAGAAGGTAGGCTCCGAGTGCTGGGGCTCTGCTGATAACTTCTCACCGAGGGGCTATCTTGCATATCGTTAAGTCACTAACTATCAAAAACCATCCCTTCAACCTTGACAATTATCACTAAGAAAATACCACCAGTCATGAGTGAATTACCCCAGGAGTCAAAGGGACAAAATACTTGCCCACTGGATAAGTCCGAGTTAGGAGAGATCTGTCCAACACAAATTCCTTCTTCGGCTCTAAGCTGGAGGCAGCCCATCCCAGCGCTGTACACACATTAAACAGAAAGGCTAAAGATACGAAATGCATCACCATTGTCTGCTAACCCTCTAAGACTGATAAGCCCTATACCTTCCCCAAGGCCCATGGGAGACGGGTAACATGAAGCTTTCTACGTGGCTTGGCTCTTGCTCCCAGCTCACACGTGAGGAAAGAGCTGTGAAGGAGACACATGATTCGACCAAGGTCACACAGCATGGAGAAAATGCAGGCCCCTGGAGCTGTTCTGTTTTCCTTCCTCCGTCCATCCGACTTCTGTTACCCACGTGTGTTGAACAGGCTGAGGATCGAGTAGATCTGAGAGCTTACAGAAAGTAAACTGTGCTAAGTGCATCACTTCCTGGGAAAGAATCAAACCAGAAAACTAGACGTAGATCAGAAACATGTAACAAGCCTAGAACACATCCTGTCTCAGAATAAAGCCACCCACTAGCGATGTTTATGTGTGTGTGTTTGTGTGTGTGTGTGCATGTGCATGAGTGTGTGTGTGAGTGTATGTGTGTATGTGTGAGTGTGTGTGCGTGAGTGTGTGTGAGTGTATGTGTGTATGTATGGGTGTATGTGTGTGAGTGCATATATGTGCATGTGTGTATGTGTGAGTGTGTGTGCATGAGTGTGTGTGAGTATATGTGTGTGTTATGAGTGTGTGTGCTTATGTGTATGAGTGCGTATGAACGCATGTGTGTATGTGTGAATGTGCATGAGTATGTATATGAGTGTGTGTGTATGTTGAGAATGTGTATATGTGTGAGTGTGTGTGAGAGAGTGCATGTGTGTGTTATGAGAGTATGTATGCATGTGTATATGAGTGCATGTGTGTGTATGTGTGTATGTATGTGCGTGCGTGTATGTGTGAGTGTATGTGTGTGTATGTGTGTGCATGTGTGTGTATGTGTGTATGTATGTATGTGTGCATATATGCGCTACCTACAATGTGCTAATAAAGAGGCTTTCAGACAAATCTTCAAGTGAAATAAATGCCTGGGGTTGGGAGGGAGCCACTGTTTTCCTGTTGTAGGCTGAGCAGTGAGGCACCAGGCTGGGCTATGGAGGCTCCCAGAGGAGGTTAGGTCCAACATGCTTCTGAAGGAAGGAGCCCCTGGAATCCCTGGTTTCTGAGCTCTTAGCCATCAGCCACCAGTGAGGATCCTCTGCTCCTCTCTCTCCACAGAGATGCCCCATGGTGTTCCTGAGAAACCTGTGCTTTGTAATCAATCACCCTGCTCCTGGCTTCTGAGTTTGTGTCAGAGCAGTGGCCGTTCCTCCCAGACAACAGGACCTGCTACCTTTCCTGCTAATTATATCCAAGGCTCTGGTTTTTTGTGTGACAGTCCTTAATATAGCCTTAGCTACTGTGGCTCCAAAGCCTGGGGACCTGTCTCTCCCGGACCTCTGTCTGGCACCCGTGCCTGTGGCTTCCGGGACACGTGAGGGGCACATGAATGGGTAGAAGTGGGTGCCTACAAGCCGTCACTACAGTCCCGAGGGTAGCCTGGAAACTGAACCCTACGACAATGTACCCACGTCACCAAGAAGGAAATGAAAGGTCAGAGAGGTTAGAGCAGCCCAGGGAAAAGCAGGTAGGGAGTAAAGAAACCCAGCCTGGGACCACATGGTGGGGAACTCCACAGTGCCTTCTTATTGCATTCTACTCTTGGTCTAACTTTCTCCACCTCTGCCCACCCCAGCTCTGCCCCCCACCTCTGCC
>NW_022196891.1:75541518-75559416 GCF_008632895.1 Mastomys coucha | reverse complement strand
GAGCCTCCTGATGCCTTAGCAGCACTGCCCAGTACTGGACCAGACGCTTGATTTGAAAGGCTTCATATACCTTGATTTTGCAGACTGTCTCACATTTATTTCTTTTGTCACCACACTATGAAAAATACACAATTGTTCCTGAGAAAACTCAGATCCAAAGCCACAAAATGGCTGTTTCCCATTGAAACCTGCAATCTGGTAGAAAACCTTCCCTGCCTGCATCGTGGCTCCTGTAGTAAACTCAGAGCTGGAGGCCACTTCGAATCCCAAGCTCAGGAGAACTGGTTTTTCACCATGGGTCATGTTTGGCTTGGTTCTGATTAAAACCTACATTTAGCTCTCTAGCTCAGTTACAAGGGACCATATCACTGCTTAACAAAGTTTGTCCACTTTTCAAACACCACCATTTTCCACAGGGAGAAGGGGAGGGTGGTGGAAGGGAGATACAAGGTTACAGACAGAGAGAAATGACTGAGGAGTGTGAGGAGAGGGTGGATGCGTGTGTGTGTGTGTGTGTGTGTGTGTGTGTGTATGTGTGTTGTGCATGCACACGTGTGCGTCAGGTCCTCCCTGAGGGTCAGAATCCATGTGCCATGACTGTGCTGTGGGCTGCTTTGCACAGGATACACATTGCTCCCCACTATATTGACCTGAGCGTAGGCACATGTCTTTAAATCACTCTGGAATTTTGATATGGATATCTCTCAGCACAAGGCACCCAGTACGTGTCCCCGAAGACATCCAGCCTCTTAAACTGGCTTATGCTCTTAAGCATACAATCAGAACAAAGAAGGTTTGGCTCTTGTCGCTGAGATCTGTAAACCACTGGCCTTAACTTTTCCCCCTGAAAGAATCGCCCAGAGCTATCAGTGGGTATCACCATGGAGTTTATCTTAGATGGTATTCTTGACCCAGAAAGCCACCTCCCTTTGACTATGCCAAGACATCGGGGAGCTCCAAACAGCATCTATTCTGTGTGTGGAGGTTCGGACATCAATCTCTTCCTATTCAGCCTTCAGTTAGCTACATTTAACAACACGAGAGCCCCTCCCAAGCCCCAGAAAGCAGCATCTAGTAACACTTTCTCTCAATCAACACCTGGCTTCCTTGGGACAGTGTCTTTTGTTGTTGTTTGTTACTCACAGTTGTCAACAGTAGGTGCTCAATACATACTCTTGATCAGAGTTAGCACAAGTCAGCTCACATCCGTCTGGGTGGAGGTGGGTTACAGATCGTTTGTACCACTGGTATAGTCTGGACATTCCTGTGCGGTTACTGCTCTGGTTTTCAACCACTAGAAGCAGCTAGGATTCAACAAGCTATCATGAAGTCTAACGTAGGGGAATGAACTTGCCATTGAGCAGAGCCAACAGCAGCCTCAACCCAAGGATGAGCAACACTGAACAGATGTGTAAAGATTCCCCGGGTAGGCTCCGGACAGCAGGCAGCTGACCATGGGGGGGGTCAGAAAGGCATCTCCCTCCAGGAGTTAGGTACTACTACCGGCAGCATGGTCACACAAGCCTTCCACAGTCTGGCAGAAACACTCTGTGCTCTTTTCTGCACCCTAATTATCTAGTCATGTTATAGTGACAGGAGGTAGAGTGGGGATGCCAGGAGCTAAGGCAACAGGACCAGAGTTAGTGTCTTCTGGGTTCACAATTTCCATCTTGGATGAAGAACACTGCAGACAGGTGTCAGGGAAGGCTGCTAAAATGACGCCCACAGGGTGCACACTCGACATGGACCAAAAAGTATTTCAGATGCTACTTTTTTTATTTTGGCCTATGTCTATTTTAATCACAATTTTAAAAAAATCCTATAATGCCAATGAGTCCATTACTCTTGACCTCCCCCAGGGACCACACCGTCCTCTCTCATCAAAGGAAGATGGCCATGTGGGCTATCATGTGTGGACCAGAGTCAAAGAAGATAGCCAAGAACACAGGGGTTCCGTCCTCCAGTGAACTTGATGTGTCTCTGCACAGTCATGTCATGTTTCACAGGATGGTCAGATCGAAAAAGGAACAATGCTCCTCCTGCCCGCTCTAGCCCATGCCTAACGTCTGCAGGAGTTATGTCCAGTCAGAGCCCTTAGTGGAGGGAAATGGGAGGAAAGGGAATAGGGCTGCAGGCTGAGGGCACACAATGGAAAACGCCTCTCAACTTAGCTGTCTGATTAAGAGTGTCAGACTCCTTCCCCATACATAAGAAAAATACCACCCTCCTCCCCGTCCCTCGTCCCTCACCAGTGCTCCTGGTGCTCAGCTGACACTCTTCTTAGAACGGAGGATTCTAACCTCAGCTGGGTCAGATCATTTCTTAGGCTTAGGGTTCACTTCGGGGCATTCAAATAGAGCGATTCATTCCTTACTGTTTATAGGATGCTGTCCCCAGAACACAATCACTCAATACCTCATTTGAAGCATGCCCCAAGCCTGGCCCTGTCTCTGAGGCTCCAGTGCACACAAATCACCTCTGGGATTCCAGTGGCCTTGAGTCCCGCAGGTAAGTTCCTCTTTGTGCTGGCCAGTGCCCAGCCACCCCAGCAGGCCAAGATGGGAATCTCCCAGCCCAGGGCTGGACATTTTGATTACCCTTATTATCTTAGCTTGCTTTGGCTATAAATTTTATTAGTGGCCATAAAATTATCCATCCACAGCATATGACTCAGTGACCTCTTGCAACAGAGAATTCCACAAACTGGAGACACACGAAGCCTTCGAGGGCAGCGTTTTCTTTCCCTTAATTTATAGCCTTGCCTCCCTCACCGTCTTCCCTGGGTGAGGAGACTCTGCAAACGGAGGAGGAGGAGGCTCAAGTCATGATAGCCGTTATCAGGGCTTACATCTGGCCCCTCGGCACCTGGAAACTGTTTGCTTTTATTCTTTGTGTTGCCAGAAGGCAAAAGGGCAGGGCCACCTGCCTGCTTTGGGAAGGAACCCCAGGATCACAGTAAAGCACAGGGCCGGCTGTGGGCTGTGCGGCTAGCTCGGAGGCTAGCTCGGAATCTTCTCTTAAATTTCTTCCACCCAACATGTGCGGCCTAAGGCGCAGCAGTTGGGTGCTCTTCCAAAGGATTCTTACGACAAAGGACAAGGCCATCCAGACAGAGCTATCTCAGGCGTACTTTTAGTTCATCTTGCAGGCATGCTAAATTACAACGCTTTAATGGCTAGCCTCCCGTCATGTGTCTCGGGGTACCTTCAGTGAAATATTAACGTCATATGAGATGAGGAGTCTAGTGGGGTGGAAAGGGGGCGTCAGGCATCCTTAGAAGGCACCCTCATTACCATGACCGTTGCTGCGCATCGGTGGTAAAGAGTGGTATATTCAGCTTGGTTTTTAATTCTTTTATGTATGTGCTAATTATTGCATGCCTGCATGTATGTCTGTGCACCACATGTGTGTCCAGTGCCCACAGAGTCCAAAAGAGGGCATCCCAGAGATCTTTGGAACCTGAGTTACAGACAATGGTGAACTCCATGTGGATGCTGGGAATTGAACCTGGGTCCTCTGAGAAAGCAGCTAGTGTTCCTAACTGCTGAGCTCTCACTCCAGCCTAAGAGAACCATGTTTAATCCTGTCAGCATCACTGTTATCGATAAGGGTATCAAACTCTGCCACATGGGAAAACGCTGGAGCAAGGAATGCCATTGGCCTTGATCACTCTCTACCCCTTGAGATGATATTTTCTGGGCCAGAGACAAACAAGAAAAATTTGCATGAGGGATGGAAAATGAAGAGGGGAGAGAGGGAGTGTCCCTCTCTGTCAGCTTGATGTTGGCTGGCTGCGGCCACAGCTAGAGCAGGAAGTCTCGGAAAATGGGATCAAGGACTGTAAGAACTCAGAAGCCAGGAGAGGAGAAATCAGGCCAGAGGCCATTCTCACTACCCTGCCTCAGTTTTCCTTCCAGCAGAAACACTTTTCAGCTTAACTCAGAGCCCTGGAGTGCTAGAAGACACAGCAAGCCAGAGATTCATCTCACAAACCCAGGCCATTGTCCTTCCACCTAAAAAATAACCCTAGCCTTGGGAGACAAAGGCTGGACAGATCTACATGTCCGAATACTGGCCCCGTGTAACTTCTGCAAAACAACTGTGTTTGTTAATTATGCTGCCGAGGGTAAATATAATAACATTAAGAGACTACACATTAGATTAGCCGGAACTGCTGTAGTGTTTAATTCTAATACAGATCAAGGCCTTTTCCATTTATGTTTAATTGGCCATGTTTTCTTGTCTGTTAGAGGTCATCGGGTTGTGTCACTAAGAAGACATCCAGAGTCTGTCACTGCTCTTTGTCTAAGTCTGAGCTAATGCTTGTTGCATCATGAGCTGGAATTAAAAAGCAGCCTACATCCTTATACTTCCTTGAATTTCAACACAACACACACACACAAAATGTCAGAGAGAGAGAGAGAGAGAGAGAGAGAACGACTAAAAGCTTTTTTAGGGTAGACAATACTCAGTTGTAAGTAACCCACCAAATCCTGAAAAATGGTCAGCAAGTTCAATTCAAAAACAACCTTGCAGCCTGCATGAGTGAGGAAACAGGCAGGCATGTATGAGTGTTCAAGCATTCCTCAAAATGCTAGGAATGGTAGAAAGGAGAGCCCATAGAAGACTCGAGGATGAGGCGTGCAGTTGCTGGAGACTAGATCCAGGAACTACAACAGCATAAATCATAGCCAGAAACAAGCCAGAGGCAGGCTGGACCAAGTAGAGTTGGTATTGTCCTTCTGGTGTCTGGAAAAGGGTGTGGCAGACACAGGACCCTCAGTTAACACACTACCAACTAAGAAAAACTATTGTGGGGCTGACTCCGTTGGAACAAAATAGGAAGCTTTGAGTAAGTCAGTTTCCTTATCTAGCCCCAGTTTCCCCACCGAGCAGAGCTGGTCCATCTGGGATGAAATGACAGAACATGGCTGAATGTGCCCTGTGGTCTAAGCCGTAATGAAACACAAAGTGAGAACACTTGAAAATATAATGACATCCTTAAGTTTATTCTTACTCAGCCTTTTAGTGGCCTCTATGGGAAACCTTGTGAACACGCCCACGAAGACAACAGCAATAACATTACCCAATAGCACTGAAACCACTCTGAGGGAACAAGGACTGACATGCAGTCAGCCGACTGCCCCATGAGGCACTGCCTTACGTGGTTCCGGTTCTGACTTCATCTCATATTTTCTGTTTACCAACTTCAGAAATGGCAAATTCTGCACAATTCCCCCCCCCCAAAAAAAAACGAAGGTAATAAAGCTGGAAAAACTCTTAGATATGTACTAGAGCAAGTTTTATGTGTCAAGAAATCTGTCATAGGAGAGCAGAGCTCAAAACTAATTTAAAATCTCTGAACTATGGAGAGAGGGGCAAGTGATGTCTATGGGTGAGCTTTAAAAGCCAGGGTTCAGTTGTACACAAAGTACCAGCTGTAGGACTTCATCAGTCAGTTAACCTCTGCCACATCCTAACTGCCTAAATCAGAGGCATGCCAGAAGGAATATTTAGCTAGAGGGACCCTCGGATATCTTTATTCTCCAAAATGGCTTAAAACTCAAAACCAATCCGCTAAACCTTTCCCCCACAAACCTGCACACACAAAAAAGGCTAGCTCACGGCACCCCTGACAGTTTGGGATTCAGTCTCTCCACTCAAAGTGTAGGGTCACTTGCTGTATCTGTCCCACCATTCCTATGAGACAGGGACAGCGTGCCGCAGCGTCATCTGCTGTGAAGCTCCGGGTCCCAGATTCTAATCTTGTTACTGGACCCACGACCTCTGGACTCTGATGCTTTCTAAACTGGTCCATCCATCAGGCCTAGATTATTACCTAGATATACTTACATGTGTCATCGCTTTACCCTTCTCTGAGAAAAGTGACATTGAGAATGCCTTGGAACTTGAGTAATGCCCAAATACTCTCTCTACTTCATATAGAACACTAAAATATAGTTTTTGGACACTTTTCTTTTTAAATCCTGGACCTCATGGCTTATAAAACAAAATTGCAAAGTTAAATGTTGCTTTTTCGGATTTATTCAAATCTATCCAATATCTCAAATCATCCTGTCCGCATAAAATTATCAAGGAGGTTTTCTGTGTGAGCCAGGACTAGAAATGTGTATAATCTCATTGTATTTTAAATACTCTGTTTTTTTCCCATTGTGGCTATAATATTCCATCCAGTGTCCTGATTTTTTTGCTAGAGGGATCTGCTCAGATTTCTTCCCTGTTCATTGAAGACATAGCCTTTTCTGTCCTATTGTGTATGCTATGTTTTTTCCAGGCTCAGTTGTGTTTTCCACTTGTATATGGGTCAGAGTCAACACCAACTGACATTGTGACCATATCTAACTAGACTCCCCTTAGCTAACCAACCAGAGCCAGCAAGATTGGCATTCCCCAACACCTCAGGGAGCCCCGCCAGCACACTTGATTCTCAGAGCTGGACCTGGGGGGTCATCTCTGCCATATCTACCCTTTTGTTATAAACCTTGGGTCCCTGGAGTGTGCTATTTAAAACAGCTGATCTTTAGGGATTCTTGCCTTTCATACACCACTTGAAAAGCTATTCATCCGTGCCTCAGTTAAAAAGACTACACTGCATCTGAAACTCAGTCTTGCTGCAGTTGGCCCCAGTTATTTCTTTAATAATCTTTTTCTGAGACGGCAACAATATCTCAACTAAACCTATCATCTCACTCCCATGCCAACCTATAAACCAGGACCCTATCCTCAACAGGAAGCAATTGTAGAGGCTGCGCTGTCTCCATGTATGTGGGCTAGTCATACAAATAGGTCTCAGTTCTCACATCCAAGGTCTAGAATCAACCAGGCCATCTCAGAAAGAAACCCGTGCCAAAAGCTGCGATTTTCAGTACAGACAAAGAGACTCTTGCTTGTAGTAACCTTTCCCTAGTGGGCAGCAACTTCTTCACTCTGGAAGGCCATGTCAACGGACCTTGTGGAGTAAGCTTTATCACCCTACACAAGTCTTCTCGATGAAAATGTTGAAAACTGAGCCATTTAAATTTTTAAGAGTTCTTATCACTAACAGAATCATAGAAGTTGGGCAAGAATAAAACAGGTGTGCCCATTTCATAGTTAAAGGTTTAGCAAGTTTTGGCCACAGCAAAAGAGGAGACCAAAGCAAAGAGGTACACACACATGATGCATACACGTATCTACATCTATACTTGCACACACTTGAGCACACCTGAGATATTCTTTGTGTAGAACGTAAGTCCTTGGCAGGGGGCAAGGAACACTAAGAAATATCTCCAAAATACACAAAAATACATCTGAGAGTCAGTAAACAGGTCTACTATAGGAGCATAGAGAATGAAGGGCCTGGTAGGCTAGTCCTTCGAGGAAGCCAGTCTCTCAATGATTGTGTAGGTGATGTAGACTCCCCACACAACAGTGATACTCAACCCCCTTTCGCCAGGGTCACCTAAGACCATTGGAAAACACAGGTATTTACATCATGGTTCATAACAGAAGCAAAATTATAGTTATAAAGTAGTAATGGAAACAATTTTATGGTTGGGGGTGGTCACCATAACCTGAGGAACTGTATTAAAGGGTCACAGAATTAGGATGGTTGAGAACCACTGCCGTATATACTTTTGAGAACAAGACACGTGGCCACCTGTCTACAGTGACACTACTTATACCTACTGTGATGGTGTGTATATGTTTGGCCCAGGGAGTGGCACTATTAGAAGGTGTGGTCCTGTTGGAGCAGGTGTGTCACTGTAGGTATGGGCTATAAGACCCTATCCTAGCTGCCTGGTAGCCAGTCTTCCACTAGCAGCCTTTAGATGAAGATGTAGAATTCTCAGCTCCTCCTGCGCCATGCCTGCCTAGATGCGGCCATGCTCCCACCTTGATGATAATGGACTGAACCTCTGAACCTGTAAGCTAGCCCCAATTAGATGTTGTCCTTATAAGAGAACATGGTGTCTGTTCACAGCAGTAAAACCCTCACTAAGACATCTACCAAGACAGGGAGACAAACCAGGTCCTTCTCAACTGTGAGTTGACAGTGTTGTCGTCTTGTGTGTATGTGTTTGCTTGTGTACGCATGCAAGTTTTGTACACATGAGAGAGCCACCCACTTTTGTTGGTTTGTCTGAGACAGGGTCTCTCACTGGCATGGAGCTTGCCAAATAAGCTAGACTGGAAGGTAAGCAGGCCCCGGGGTTCTGCCTGTCTCTGCCTTTCCAGCTCTAGGATTTCAAGGGTATACCCTGCTTGGCTGGCTTCGTTTTAAATCTGAGTTCTAGGGTTCAAACTCAGGTCCTCATGCTTATGAGCAAGGTGTGTGCTTTACTGGCTCCCAGCTCTCTCTCTCTCTCTCTCTCTCTCTCTCTCTCTCTCTCTCTCTCTCTCTCTCTCTCTCTCTCTCTCTCTCTCTCTCTCTCTCCTCTCTCCTCTCTCCTCTCTCCTCTCTCTCTCCTCTCTCTCCCTCCCTCCATCCTCCTCCTCCTTCCCCCCCTCTCCTCTCTCTCTCCCTCCCTTCCTCCCTTCCTCTCTCTCTCTTCCCCCACCCCCATTCCAGGTCAGCCTCACTATGTAACCAAGGATATAGACCTTAATCTCTGGTAACCCTGCCTCTAACTTCCATGTGCTTGGTTTTCAGGTGTGTGCCACCACCATGCTAAGTTATGCTGGGTATTGAACACAAGGTTCTCTACATTCTAGGCAAGAACCCTATTGACTAAGCTGCATCCCTAGACCTTGACCATGAGAGTTCCAACGTTTAAGAACTTCCAACATCGAGAATCTAGACCGTCACAGTCTCTAGGGACTGAGCTGTCCTTCAACTAATGCTTCAGAGAAATCTCATCCCAGAATGAACTCAGCACGCACCATGCTGGCCCAGTTTCTCAGTCAATTTCTAGGATAGCCTTCCGCGTTATATGCCTACAATAATCCTTTGTCCTTCATTCCCACGTTCGTGCAATTTAAAATACATCTTGCTATTACTGAGTCCACTTCCACATGTCAAATCCTGTCCCTAAATGTCAGTGCAAGAACTGTGTTCACTTGAGATTACGGGCTAGCAATTTTCAACTAGTCATTAGGAAGGAACTGACTGTGTTTATGGAAGACGCTTTATTTTCAAATTCTAGAGGAACTTCCCTCCAATCCAGGTCACCACAGGGATCCTTTGCCGCATTCGCGGGGTCAAGCATGAAAAGGCAATAGTGGGAATGAAAGGCGTGGGCTCTCCATCCAGAAAGCCTGCCAAACCCTGTAGACAGGGGAGACTCAGACGAAGGCACCAGACCTAAAGGAACTTTGTTCTGTGTGTGCTTTGTTTAAATCCCAGAGTGGGAGATGACCCACAATAAGCCACTTGAACCCTTTTCTCTCTGTAATTCTCTGGTTGAAATACGGTATGTGGGAGTTCTTTCAGTAGCAGTTATGCAGCCTTTTCAGAGGCTAAATCTGAACGCTGTACCAATGGGGAGCGGGGCTGCCCAACAACAACCTGCAGAAATTTAATGGCTACCCTCCCCAGCCTCACCCCTCTGAGGCCCAAGGGGTTTCTGGGGCCTCCCAGAAACCTTTCCAGCCCACCGGCAGGAGCATGAGCCCAGTAAGCCCCGCCCCTCTCCCCTGCAGACTGCTGCGGCTCGCACTGGAGCTAGTCTATTGGAAGCCAGAGTAATAAGAACAAACTCTGCTAAACTAAATTGCTCCTTTGTTCACCATTATCATAAAAATTTTATGTAGGAACTAATAAAAACATGTTTTACGTGCACAGTTACATGGGTTTACACAGGCAATAATATCCAGCAAGTTAGAGCCATAAATTCAGTTATAGACACTTAGGAATAAATATTTTATCTTCCCCAATGGCTTCATTTAGTGGAAGGAAGGTGTGAACACAGAGGCAGATGGCTGGTCTGAGACATCTAAGGGCCCTTAAGTCCCCTGCATGCCTCTCTGTGGGACCAGACAGGTTCTTTCACAAGTTTCTGGATAATTTTCACAATTCGTTATCCCCCCCCCCAAGAACTCTGTGAATCAGGCCTCCCATCTATATAAATAGAATGATTTTTCACAAAAGCTATTAAAAATAAGTCATTTTTGAAATGAGGATGGAGTTGTCCTGAATTTTATTATTTTTCATTAATAAATTTATTTATTCACTTTACTTCTGATTGCAGCCCTAGTCTCACCCTTACGAATCCCCTCCCCTTCTCTGAAGAGGGGACACCTCCTTGGGTACCATCCCGCCCAGGGACAGCAAGTCCCAGCCAGACTAAGCACATCCTCTCCCACTGAGGCCCCACCAGGCAGTCCATTAAAGAAAGGAGGATCCAATGGCAGGCAACAGAGTCAGAGGCACCCCCCCACTCCAGTTGTTAGAGGACCAACGTGAAAGCCAGGCTGCACATCTGTTACAAATGTGCTGTTTTAGGCAAATAAAAAATATTCAGTGATCCTTCCAATCAAAGATTGGGAAGAAGTTTGATTAAGGGAAGCCATAATGGAAGCAGAATCCATCAAAATGGGCTTGTTCTGTTTACCCTTTAGTCAAAAGTGTGTAGTACAAACTCCTTCTTCTGTGTTACATGTTCTTTCGTCCTAGAGAGGAGCTTTCCAACAGAAAGACAGAGGTACCACAAATGCATCTGCTACCACGTTAGACAGCAGTAACCAGATTTAAAAGCACCAAGGAAGAGTTGAAATTGATTTCAGTGACCTTATTTCTCTCACCCATGATATCCAATGTACATCCAATATATAATCATTTTTAAAAGCAAAACCAACAAAACTTTTCCCAGGACTAAGTCTCTGAAACCTGACAAGTGGTTATGGCTTACAGCACAGAGCCTTTTTGATTAGTCAGCCCTCCACTTCAGATGTCAGTAACTACATGTGGCTATTGGCCACCATATTGTATATCACATGTCTAAGACTCATGGAACAGGAGCAATGGCTCAGTAGCTGAGAGCGCTCATTCTTACGGAGGACCTGGGTTTCTTTCTCTTTTCTTTTCTTTTTTTTTTTTTATTAGATGTTTTCTTTATTTACAATATCTCCTTTCCATGGACCTGAGCTTCTTTCTCAGCTCTACCATGGTGGTTCACAGTCATCCATAATTTCAGTTCCAAATGATCTGATACCCACTTCTGACCTCCACAGGCATGTACAAACATGCAGGCAAAAACACTCATACACATAGAAATAAAATAATGAAACTTAAAAGAAGAAATGTTTTTAAAGACATCACTGTTTACAGTTAATAAGAATGCTAAGCAAGTGCCAGACTTGTGCTCTACTATGAGCTCCTCCCCAGCATAAGCCCCATCTGATGACTTCATACGCTGTGAGCAGAACTCACTTAGGTTAAAACTGTGAGATGAGAACACTTCGAGACCAGAAATCACTAAAATTCCAAGTCTTTCTAAAAGTCTCGTTTTGTTTACTGCCTTCCCTGACCAGGGATGGGAAGATAACGTGACCCCTGAAAGACCAGAAGTATATTAGAAAGTGTCACCACCCTGGCCCTCCACCAGCCTTCCACACCCCTGTGGCCTTGCAAACGCAGCCCACACTGAAGTCCCCACCACAGAAAACAGTGTTGTAAAATGAGAACCTAGTCTTTTTGCTCTCTCTTCAAAGAACTTATGCCATGGATCTCTGCAACCTTTTCAAAAAAAAAAAAAAGAAAAGAAAAGAAAGGAAAATGCCAGCTTATGTCAGTCTCCCGGCACTTCTCTGATCCTTAGACATTGAGGAAGCCATTCATAAGGGGGGTTTTGAAAGCAAGGAAATCCAGTGGAAAAGTTAGGGACAGTTGGTGCTTATTTAATCAGCTTCTTTGAGGGTCACCATCCATCTAAAAATCACCTCAATAATTCCAATGTGCGTTGTGTCTTGCGAGTGTTTTTATTGATGTGCTATTGTAATTAATAATGCATGTTGATGCATGGTAAGCAGGTTGTTCGGAATGGCGGGGACCAGAACTGCTGAATGTCCCTTTTGATTGAGCTAGCTAAAGCACTGCCTGCATAGAAATGATCAATTATCATACGAGTTACTGCCCTTGACTCATCAGAAGCATAAGAATGCCGAGAGGGGAGCCTCGAAGAAATAAATCTGTTGCTAGATTCAGAAGATGTGTCGTCTCGATATAAAACAAAGATTCTCAAATGGTTTTTTGTTTCTCCTTTTGGAGTAAGGAAGCCCTGACAGTGGGTCAGTTTTGCAGTACACAAACATGAAGGATCTCATAGGAGCTGGTGCTTCTGTGTTTGTATAGATCAAATAGCCATCACCATGGAAAACTGCCCAGCTAGAGCTCCTCGCGCACAAAAGAAAGCACTTTGCACAAACGGATCTGAGTCTGATGGTGCACACCTGTAAATCCCAGCACTCAGGGAGTGGGGGCACAAGTTCTAGGACAACCTAGGTACTGAATAAGCTGTCTCAAAAACAAAACAAAACAAAACAAAAAAACAACCCCTGAGGCATGGTTTGGTGGCACAGTGTTTGCCTAAGCACAAGCAAGGCTGTGGGTTCAAATCCAAGCACTGCAGACAAAATGATAACCAAGTTCTTCCCAAAGAACAGGAGTAGTGTTCTTTTTTATTTTTTCCCTGAGACAGGGTTTCTCTGTGTAGCCCTGGCTGTCCTGAAACTCATGCTGTAGACCAGGCTGGCCTCAAACTCACAAAGATCCAAGTGCTGGGATTCAAGGCATGTGTCACCATGCCTGGCTTTAGGAGTGGTCCTGGACTCCAGAGGACAGAGCCTTAGCTTTCAAGGGACTAAGAGGCTGGTTGTGAAGTAGATTGTGCTTTGTGATCAGAAGTGTGCCTGGCTAACAATTCATAGTGTACTGTTCAAATGACCAATAGTTATGATCATGCTACTGCGGAAAGATCTAAACAAGGGACAACACAGAATGATTAAGTGCAGTGCACTCTTATCCTAATATATGGTCTATAGCAGTGATTCTCAACCTGTGGGTTGCAGTGACCCCTTTGCAGGGGGCTGGATCAAACAACTCTTTCATAGGGGTCGCCTAAGGCCATCAGAAAACACAGATATCTACATTGTGATTCATGACAATAGCAAACTTACAGTTATGAAGTAGCAACGAAAATAGTTATGGTGGGGGGGGGGTGGTCACCAAAACGTGAGGAAACATATTAACGGGCCTCAGCATTAGGAAGGTTGAGAACCACTGTTCTATATGGAGAAGGGAAAGAGTGCCATGAAGAACATGGGGAGACGACTGGAATGTGGATGATCTATCACATTAAATTGATGAGAGCAGGCACTAACTGTACTTGATCTTAGTCGAAAGGCTAGAAGTGATCGGATGATCGTTGCATAAATGTAGGCATCTATGTTAATTTTACCAAAGTCAGTAAATATATTCTTGCTACACAAGACAAAAAGTTGTTTTCCCAGAAGTGCACATTATTTAGGTATCTTCATACCTAAATAAAGAGTCATGGTGTTCACTTCTTACTCAGAAAAAAAAGTGAGAAAAAAATACCTGAAAATTAGGTAATAAGAGTAGACTCCATTCCATTTGCAGCCTTGTAACATTTAAGTCAGTAATAAGTTACCTCCAGGAAATAAAAGTGTGCATGTACAAACTTATGTATATATGTATCTGTGTACACATTTTTACTTCCCCTAAGAGAGGACACAAAGGTGGGAAAGTCCTTCCCAGTCACATTTTATCTTAAGATCGTATAAGATAATCCTCTGTTCTCTCTGCCTAATTTCGAAAGCAAGATCTGGGCCCTAACATAAAAGGTAAAGTGTTGCCTTTGGCTTGGTTCAGCTCCAGCAAGGGCTTGCATCTCACCAACTCACTGTGCCATGGAGAGCTCACAGTCTTCCGTCTGATACTCCATGAGAAGGAGAGTGAGAGGTATAGGGTCCAGGAGTAGCCCAGGTCTCTGCTCTCATTTCCATACGAAGACCCCAGAGTCTCTGGCAATGGTTAAATCAACCCATATAGTGACTCTGGGTACTGATGGGACCCTCCAAGAGGAGATGGCATCAGACCCTGCCAACTCCTGTTGCCTACCATTTGGCCAGCCACAGACATTTTTACTTTGCAGAGGGACACATAGCTGGGTTGCACAATAAAGGGATTACTTTGAGAAAGCATTTTTTATTGACTTCCTTCATCACGTGCCTAGGAATCTCACATATTTTCAAGCAACTTAATCCTTCGGTTTAACACTGCACCTTTTTGGATCCTTTAATTTTTTTTCTGAGTCACGGTAGTATGTGATGAGAAGTTTGGTTGCTGGACAGTGGGGAGCCCTTGCCCCTCTCGTCTCTCTGTGTGGCTTCCTAGCCATCATGAGGTAAGCAGCCTGCCCCACAGTGTACTCCTGGCTACGAGGAGCGGACTCATCATAAAGTTGACAGTGGGTTTGCATGATCATTGACTAAAACCTTCCCTCTTTACCTTGGTCATGTCAGGTATTTGGTTACAGAAAGGTAAAGCTGTCTAACACAGGAAGGATCGGAGGAAGTCTACTTGGTACCTGGTTTACTCCTCAAAATGGAGAAGTGCCCTCATGGGCCTTATACTCAGTATAAGGTTCTTTACCACATCTGAATTTGTCGTTTATATTAATTTCATTGCGGAGCCATTCCTGGGAAGAAAAGAACATATTATACGTGAACCAAGTCAAGTGAATCAAGATCGCAGGATAGAACCCTGAACCAACTTGCCCCACAATCATTCTGAAAAATCAGAGCCTCTTTTAAGCTCTCCAATAGTGACTTTATTTTCAACATAAATACATGCCTAGATCTGCTTACCTCTGAACATAATGTTATATCATTAGAACTCAAGGTTGGTGCTAAGAATCAAACTGCTAACATTTACAATCTAGACCACTGGAGGAGCTACAGGTAAATAAATGAGAAGGAGGTTATTGATGAACTAGTAGAATTTAGAGAAATGTTTCTTATTATTACAATTCCAGAAGTTTGGTTTCGCGCATGTACACGTGGATGCATTTTTCATGAGGATGTACATGTATGCACACATGCATATGGAGACCAAAGATCAATCTATGATCACCTGGTTCCACAGGAGACATCCACCTTGGATTTGAGACAGGGTCTCTCATTGGTCAGGATCATACCAAGGAGGCTAAACTAGCTGGCCTGCAAGCCCGCTTGTCTCTACTTCTGGCACCAAGGTTACAAATACACAACACCCCTTCCAACCCTCTAAGGATCCAAACCAGGTCATCATGCTCTTATGGCAAACACTGTACCGTCTCCCTAGCCCCGTGACTGCATGCATTTCTTTGGTGTACTGCTTATGGTGCTTAGGTAGCATGCCTAGCTCCAGATGTGTTATTTCATTTGAGATACATGAAGAAAATCCAGCCAACTGCTTAGAAAATGAGGAAATCTCTTACTAGCCTTTAATGTCACTGCTGACAGTCTTCTTTGATGTTACACTAAAGTTCAACAAGTGGCAATTTCTTAAAGGTTTTCTGAAATAAATGTTCTGGACAATGGCTCAAGAATGAAAAGGGCTCTTTAAAGGACCCAGCACACATATTGGGCATCTTAGAGCTGCCTGCAACTCAAATGCTAGAGGATTCTATATCCTCTTCCAGCCTCTGAGAGCACTGCACGTGTGTGATGTACAGACAAGCAGGTGTCCACACATAGTAAATAAAATAAATTCATAAATAAGTCTATATTTAATACATAAATAAAAATAAACAAATTTAAGAAGAAACTAAGTACTCTAGTGTACTAAAACCCATTATTTTTCAAAGGATCTTATGTTCACTTCAAGTGGATCTTATGTTACAAGATCTGTAATCTAACACATGGATTGCTTGCACAATATTGGCTTGTTAAGTTATAAACAGCTTCCGGAGATTGGCACATTACAATGTGGAGCACCAATAAGTCACATCTGTTGCTATCACCACGAATCTTCACAGAGAAAGCTTTTAAGGTTGAGAAGTATCCAAGCTCTCATGGTGGTGGAGTCAAGTTTCTGAACTTCAATCTTTCAACTGAAAGTTCTCATTTTTATGATTAACAAACCAATCCTGTTCCTTGCTTTCTTTTAAATGTTCCAAAGGACATTTGAGAAACCCCTTTCATCCCATTTGAGAAACCCTCTTCAAAATCCCTAGTTTTGTGCAATTAAAATTTTGTCTGTCTGGCATTCTTGCAGGCACAACTTTATTCTAGGAAGAAAAAGAAAGAGAATCTAGTAAAGATGGCAAGTGTGCCTTCCCTTTAGACAACTGTCCCACACCACCCGGGTGCTGCAAGACAATGGGTCTTCCCAGATTGGACAAAATTAATGCTCTTAATTCTTTCACTGAGGACATTACTCAGTGGGATTATGCTTTCAAAAGATAATCCCAGGGCTAGTGAGAGGGCTCAGTGGATAAAGGCACTTAAAGCCAAGCTTGAAGACATGAGTTCAATCCTCAGGACCAATAGAATGGAATGAGAAAACTCATTTCTGAAACTTGACCTCTGACCTCCACATGCACATCATGGGTCATGTGTGTGCATGCATGCATGTAGGAGCAATAATACAGAGAGACAGAGAGAAAGACAGAGAGAGGGAGGGAGGGAGAGAGAGAGATAGATAGAGAGAAAGAGAGAGAGATAGAGAGAGAGAGAGAGAGAATAAATAATTAAACGTTAAAGAGCATGTTCCAAAGGTGTGATAAATAATATCCTGACTGGTATAATTACTGCTTTGATTCATGTCTTAAAAAAATAATAATAAAGGCAGGAGCTTTACCCTCTATTTCCTCTGCAGTGTCAGAACAAATGTCAACACAGCAAAACGAGCAAACACGGCCTAAGCATGCTGGGAAAACAGAGGGGACTGTGTTGGGGTTTTATTGTTTACTGCTGTTTATTTTTGTGTTGCTGGACCTGTAACTCGAGGCCTTGTATGTGCTCAGCAAGCAATCTACCTCGGAGCCACATCCCCAAGTCCATGGCAATAGCTGTGACATCATAAACCTAGTGACAAAGTCTTAAGAAATCTAAATCTAAGCAAGTCGAGAAGAGTCGGCAGAAGAGCATGATGCCGAGGAGATAAATGTTTAAGAAGTCTTGAGAGGATTGCAAAGTCGATCATCAATGGGAGGAGAGGCCCTTGGCCCTATGAAGGTTCAGTGTCCCAGTGTAGGGGAATGCCAGGGCCAATAAGTGGGAGAGCGTGGGGTGGCAGGCATGGGGAGGGGGAGGGCAACAGGGGTTTGTTCTTGTTGTTTTTTTTTTTTCTTTTCCTTTTGGAGGGGAAACTGGGAAAGGAAAAACCATATGACATGTAAATAAAAACAATATCTAATAAAAAATTATGAGATAAAAACATGAAAAAAAAAAAGAAATCTTGAGAAAGCTGGAAATGCCAGCTGGACTCCCAGTGGGGTGGGGGGTGTCTTGCACCTCAAGGTTTCTCAAATGATGCCACTCCAACTTATGTGCAGGTATGACTTTAATTTTAAACACTAATAGAAGCATATTTTTAAATGTAAATTTCATGAGCCACAAACACTCTCCCAAGACAAAATTCACTGCCTCGGCTGTTCCAAGGGCTAGAAGCGCCATGCCAGAGATTCAACATGAGGTTGACACCCAAGGTTAGTCTGAGGTTGATGCCCTGTAAGCTCCAGCTGTCTGCCAGCCAAGTCTGGGGATGACCGTAGGTGACTTGCCACTCACTCGTGCTCTGCTAGAGGTCAGTGAAGGTGCACAGCGCACACATGTGAATGTATGTGTGTTGGAAAGTGGGCTTCTCTGTGAGTGGACACAGTGCACCACCACAAGCTACTAAGCAGGAGGGAGGGAGAGAGAGAGAGAGAGAGAGAGAGAGAGAGAGAGAGA
>NW_022196891.1:75541374-75541508 GCF_008632895.1 Mastomys coucha | reverse complement strand
AGAGAGAGAGAGAGAGAGAGAGAGAGAGAGAGAAAGGGAGAGAAACACATGAGGAGAAAAGTGACTCAGTACCTGTGACACTGACTTTAAAGGAGGCACCCTGGTCCCAGAGCACTGCCTTTTTTTTTTTTTTT
>NW_022196891.1:75503506-75538850 GCF_008632895.1 Mastomys coucha | reverse complement strand
TGGATGGGTGGGTGGGTGGGTGGGTGGATGGATGGATGGATGGATGGATGGATGGATGGATGGATGGATGGACAGATGGACGGACTGACAGATGGATGTGCAAGCCTATATGGTGTGGTCGGAGAACACCAATGCTACTTCTTAGAGGTGGGTACTGATGTGAGGTGACAGACTGTACAGTGCAGATTCCAATCAGAGCCAGAAGACATGCTTTCCTGAGTTCTTTGTGGCACTTGTTACCCACCTAAGAAGATCTGAATTCCAGAACCATCTTTACAACTTTCTCCTAGGCTCCCCTGTGCCCTTCCTCAACCCACAAGGAATCCAACTAGACTCTCAGGCATACCTGTCTCCAGACCAAAGGGTCCCAGAATAAACAAGAGCTCACATGTCTAAACATGAGCTCTTGCCCACTGGTCTAGGCCTCCTGTCCTCCCTGTACTTATGAATCTCTCATTGTCTTCTCCATACTAGCAGAAACAGGGCTGGGCCTTGTCCTCATCTCTCTCCTCCTTGTCCCTCACATGATCAATCCTCAAGGTCTCTGGCTTCTTCTTAAACATCTGCAATACCCATAAGCCTCTGTGACTATTGCCCTCCTAAATCCCCAGTTGGTTCTTCCTTCTCTGTGTCTGCTCAAGGGGCGTGCTCCCCTGAACCCACCGAGTCACAGCTACCTGCCTGCCATTTCCCATCACATCTATCAGGAGCCTTACACGTAGTGCTAAAGGGAAAAAATCCATGATTTGCTTTTTGTAAGTGTTCTGCCTTCTCCTCTGCATCTTCTCCAGTTCCCAACACCCTATTCTCATCATGACAGCCCATGTTTACAGATCTGCTCTTATCTCCGTCTCCTTGAACCCTGGCCCCAGATTTGCTTCCTGGTCTAGGGTCAAGCACAATCTGTCTATAATGTTTACAGGGGGATTACACTAGAAACTTATGTTCCTTGGGAAATATTTATTGACTCCATACCAGTTAGCCGTCAGTGCTATGCTGGCTCATTTCCCACTTACTTTACAGCTGCTTTGTAGAAGCAAAAGGATCAGCAGTGTTTGAGTAAGGAGCCTGCTTTATTTGGGGCCAAATCTTTCATATAAATTCCTAAGAAATAAGAAAATTACCTGATTTTCATTGAGGGCTCTTTTACATTATCACTGACGTACCTTCAGAGATACCCAGTAGCAGTAAGGGGAGGAAAGTTGGTGCCATTACAATCCTAGATCAGTAGTTCCTGCAGGTATGATGGTTGCATGCTTCAAGGCAAAGCAAGAACAGAGAGGAAAACCAAGGCTAAATCATTAGATAGAAATGATTCTGCACGGGCCTTCCTAATGCTTTCAGCCAAACAAAACCGGAGACTCTGGACCAAGCGGATTCCTAACATGAAACTTATATCATTGTCTGTATAGAAATGTGTCCTCCTCTCCCTCTCCCTCCTCCCTCTCACCACCCACTCCAACATGTGGTGATGGAAATTGAAACCAGGATCCCTCTGACACGAACCCACAACACCAGCATCCTGTCCCCCCTTCCTATTTTAAGACAGGATCTCTGACAAAAGGCTGGGGAATCTGGAGTATATCATTCCCCTGTGCCCAACAAATATTGCTCAGCTCATAGATGACCATTCGGAATACTGTGTTAAGCGGATCTGTCTCCCTCAGAAGATTCCAACAACAACGTCCCCTCCCCCCGCAAAGACTTACGTTGGAAAAGTCAATTTAAACATACACCACCCTGTCAAACCCTGGTCTCCCCAATTGATGATGAAAGAGCTCTGTTTCCTCACACTTTCCTTGGGAAATTAAAACATTTTGACCCAATACCACTAAGTCCACCTTTTAGGTAAGCTAATGTTCGCCTCACTAGATGGCAGCATTGCGTACAAGGCCTCTCTGAATTTTGGGGGCCCAGGTCTGCCTCATCCTTCATCTCCACCAGCCTCCCCACCTTACGATGGGGAACGTCTACCCAAAGCATTAATATCCATACTTTTGTACAGAGAGACACAAGTAAAACCTTCTAGTTGCCTAGACGGGCATCCCAAAGAAATCCTACAATAGTGTGTAGGTAGCTCAGGTCACCTATGTAGTCAACTCACAAGTGTCCTCCTTCTTTCATAACAGCGGTAGAAGCACAAACAAGATTATAGGAGACCTGCATCTGTCCATGTGTGCCATGTCTGAGTCCTAGCGAGGTGACCCTGGGCAGGTCAGTTGACACATCTGCGTCTGGGTTATGCTACCTATGACTCATGAGGGCATCATGCCTGGCTCCTGTGATTTGCTGTAACCAAGAGTACAGAGTACGTGAACAAGCCAGTGGGCCTGTTCCTCCCTTCCATTCTGTTCCTCTCTGCTGCACCCACAGTAGGAGCCAGTCCTGCCATGATGCTGGAAGCTACCAGGTTGGCTCAGATTGGTCCTGACACTAGACAAGTTCTGGTCACAGCCATCAGTGCAGACCTGGTTGCTTGCTGTTCATAAGGTTTCCCTGCTCCTCCCCCAGTGTCTCCGTTATCCCTACACACTCACCTGAGCTACATACAGGATGGGCTAACTCTCTGAGGCCTTGGGCGCTACGGTTAAGACACTAAATAGCCTACACAATCCCCAAACTGGTGTCTAATATACTTCCTGAACACCCAAATTACTCCCCGGGAGGGACTTAGGCATATGAAATACACTCATTAGTAATCCTCACAAATATCTTTCTAAGACAGCGCCAGGCTAATTTGTCACGCTAAAGACTGTTAGCACAGTAGCATCGTGATTGGATATTAATTAGCTGGATGTCCAGGGTGGGTCCACTGCGGAGGAAACCGTAAGTTCTCCAGTTTATTGAGAACTCTACACTATGAATTCTATTAAAAAGAAAATTTATATTTTATTAAGTTGTAAACAAGTGAGAAGACAAAGATATTAAAATCAGTAACTAATTAGGAAACCAGGAAGGACATGCTCAAACATTCTGTCTCTAAGTGCATTTTCAATACGAGATTCATAAACCATATCTGAAGCCTGGCTCTTTCAACATTGGCTCCAAAATAATAGGGTGTTTACTCCTTTGGATTATTTTTAATCTGCCTCCTCTATGACCCATGGAGTTTAAATGATCTATGTCTGCCCTCTTCCTTAAAAATCCTTCAAACATGGGAGAAGGTTGCCCACGGAGTCTTCCAGTATTTTATCAATTTGCCCACCAATGGTAGAAGAGGATCCTTTCTACTTAAAATAGGAGATTCTCCTTTGAGAAGTGACGTGCTCTCTGGCAAGCTGGTTTCTGTGCAGAGAGTGCCTTGGCTTCCATATGGACTTGATGGTTTGGGTATTGTTTCTTTAACTACTGTGAATTCTTTACCTAAAGGGCCACACTGGGTCTATCCAGCCCAGCACGTGACCTGCCTGAAGGAAGATGGTCTTCCAGCTTCAATAAGTGTCACAGACGCTACTGGGTGCTACACCTAGGGCCACATCAAGGGACCACATCTCCTATCATCCCCATGACAACTGCAACTTTACCGAAGTGGAAGTACAAACTCTCCACAGTGAGAAGGCCCCACGGAGGCCCCATAGCAGGCTGGGCTACGGGGAAGGGGCGGGGGGGGGGGGATGTTTCTGTGTGGGAGTGGTAAGTCTTGCATGACCCTAGCTTTTCATCCCTCACGGTGCGACACTTGGAGAAGATCTGTGATGCCTAGCACCATAGGAGACCTTCAAAGAAACCACAGCTGGGCTACTCTCACTTAGCCAGCCCACTGTGGACAACAAACACCTTGACACTATAAAGAAGGGAGAGCTCCGTCATTGGAGACATCCTGGAGAAGATGGCTGTAAGAAGCAGAGATGCAGAGTCTGTGTGCTTGTCCATAGTCTCCTCTCTGACCACAGTCCCCGCAGTGTGGCCATGCTCAGTTTTGTTTGCACACAGCTTAGCTTAGGTTCTTAGGATCAGGGCAGAGAAGCCGAAGCACCCATCAGCCCACCCCATCCCACCCGCTCACATTTGGTGCTGAGGCAGACAAGCCATCTTCCTTATTATCTCCTCTAGCCTCTTTCTAGAATCTAGGAACATTTTTAAAGAAGGGGAAAAAACAAAAAACTACAAGTTGTTCTAACCAAGTTAAGGAAACGCATCTGCCAGGATGGTGGAAATGGAGCAGGGCCCCTTCCGTGATTGTCAGCCTAGACCCGCTAGCTCATCTCCCTGAGGAGGGCTGTAGAAGGGCTGTGTGAGCACAAATGACTGGAAGGGGCTTGCACCAGGTGGGGAGGGGGAGTGTGTTCCTGCTGACCTTTCACCCAGTGGCTGCCTTCCATTTGTCTGCTCTGGAGTCCTCTTGGCTCATAAGGGTGTGTGTGGCTAAGTCACCCCCCTCCCTCTCCTGGCTTTGTCTTTTTTAATCTCTGTTCCCTTTGTTTCTCTACTACCCACAGAGTGGGAGCCCAGCTGTGTATACCTGGCTGGGAAAGAGCCCCTGGCTACTTCACTTCCTCACACCCGCCTTTCCTTTTCACCTGTCTATCTCTCTGTCAATCATTACATAGAATTTGCCTCAAATGTATGTCCATGTGACACCCCAGAATATGCCCTTATTTAGAAATAGAGTCTTTGCAGATATGGTTAGTCAAGGATCGAGAAGAGACTATACTAGATGGAGGAGGGCTCCGAATCCAGTGATCTGAACAGAGAGAACTCAGGACACAAGACTGTGGAGTCAGGCAGAGGTCGGGGTGCCACAGCACAGACCAGCAAAAGCCTGGAAGCAACAGTCTAGAAGAAGTAAGGAAAGCTTTCTGCTCCCCCATAGCCTCAGGCTCACAGCGCCCCGAAACTGAGAGGTACATATTCTGTGTTCCAAGCAGCCAAGCCGGGTTTGATTCATTATGACAAGCCCTAAGAAGCTAATACACAACTCTTCCCCCAAAGTCATTTGCTCGAGGTTTGGTCTTCATCAGAGCGCTACCGGAAGAGGGCAGAGCCTTGAAGAGGTGGAGCCCTGAGGGAAGTGAAGTCACTGAGGTCATGCCCTTGAGGTTGACCTTGGTCCTCCGCATCTTCCTATTCTGCTCTTTGCTCCCTGACCGCCAGGAGCTGAGCAGCTTCCTATACCACAAACTCTTCACCATTGCTGGACACAAGGTTGAGCACCCGGAGGCCGAAGCCTCTGAAGCCATCAACCAAAATAAAACTTTCTCCGTTAAAAATCTCTCTCCTTCCTCTCTCCCTCCCTCCCCTCCCCTCGCCACATATAGTGCATGTGTGCATCCATGTGTACAAATGTACATCTGAGTATGAACATGTGCATGCCATGCCATGCATGTGGAAGTCAGAGGACAACCTGGGTGTCAGACCCCATTTCCCATCTTATTTGAGACAGGGTCTCTTGTGTGCCATTCTATGCACCAGGCTAGCTGCCCTGCACACTTCTAAGGATCTCCTGTCTCTAGCTCCCATCTCACTGGAGCAGGCTTACAGGCAAGCGCCACACAGCCAACTGTGCATGCATTCTGGAGACCCCAAGTCCTCATGTTTGTACAGTGAGGAAGTCCCCTACCCCCTTTCTCCCTTCTAAGTCACTTGCCTCAGGAATGTTGTCACTTTCCTACATGAATTCACTGGTGCCTTCAGGAAGTTATGAGGCCAGTGACATATGAATTATTCCTTAAGGCTAGGCCTCAACAATTCAACGCAGGGCCTGGGCCTCATCCTCAGACATTCTCATTTTGTTGGACTGGTGTATGACCTAGACTTTGAGAACTTCTTTTAATTCCTCCCAGGGGATTCACGTGTGTAGCCAAAAGTTGAAAACTCCACTTTCAAAGAAGCAAACAATCCACTCTTCTGTTTTAGATCTCCAGGGCCTGTCTTCAACTTACTAATAAAAACTCGTGTGAGCCAATACTAATGTTTGGGTCTACGATCCCCAAAGGCCTTTCAACTACATTTAATCTTCAAGATACCAGAAAAGGTGAGAATTTCTTTTTCTGAAGCAGTCCTATGAGACCCTGGTCTTTTGGTTCCAAAGGCCTAATAGGACAGAGCAACCCCCTCCCCTGTGTACCAGCTAAGGCTCTCCGCCCCCAGCCCGGAATGGCTTCTGCCGTTTCAACACTCTGAGAGACTTGCACAATGGTCATCCCTTGATGCTGTGGCTCGCCTGTTATTATGACTCTATAACAATAGGGGAATTTGAGACAGCTGGAAAGCAATGGGGCGGCATGAGCAGTCTCTCATTCTGTGCAGGCAGGCAAATGCACTGCTGACCCAGTGGGTGAGGTAGTTGCTTGTGTGGGATGAAAAGCCCACGCGCTTCATCATCTCTCTCGGGTCTGCAAACCTCCTCTGACTTGCCCTTATCAGGTTGTCAGTTACCAAATGCTTCCTTAAGGCCACTGGAACAAACCTGCACTGATCTATCATCTTAATGGTCTGGAGAAGTCGTCGGAGGCAACCTGAAGAACTGGTTCCTCCTTTGGAGGCTCTGAGAGAAAACCTGCCTCCTCACCTTCCGGCTTCTACAGATATCTGTCCTCCTTGCCCTGTGGTCCCTTCCTCCAAGGCCAAGGCCGGGGGCACAGCATCTTCCCAGCCCTCCCTCTCTGGATCTGCTCCTCCTGCCTACTCTTACCAGGACACTTGTAATTCCAGAACACTTGTGAGTCCACTCGGATAATCCCAGACAACTTCAAGGTCCTTCATGGAGCCCATGAAATCCTCATCAGGGTTTCATAACCGCAACTGACCCGGACATGAACACCTCTCAGGGCCCTTCCTTAGCCAACCATACAAAATTCACAACCAGATTTAAAGCATTGTTTAAACCTCCTGATACAGTCTAGGAATTCCTTTCTGACCAAGACCCTATCCACTATTCATAAGATATGACCATTCCTTTGGACTTTCAGCCTAGATTTTACATCCTTGAGAAATGTACTATAAGTGGCCAAATACACAAATACATTCTTTTTCCTGTGTTCAGGGTTTATGGGGAGGGGACATCTATAAAGACAAATAACTAACTGCCTTTCTTTTTTCTTTTTAAAAAGTTATTTTCAGACTTACTTTTTTTTTTTTAAAGATTTACTTACTTATGTACGAGTACACTGCAGCTGTCTTTCAGACACACCAGAAGAGGGCGTCAGATCTCATTACAGATGGTTGTGAGCCACCATGTGGTTGCTGGGAATTAAACTCAGGACCTTTGGAAGAGCCAGTGCTCTTAACTGCTGAGCCATCTCTCCAGCCCCCAAATAACTGCCTTTCATCTAGAAACTGTGGCCTTTGTAACACCATAGTTTGTGATACTCTGAACCAAGGAGGGTCTCGATTAGCGTCCCACGCCTTTGGTGCAGGAGCCAGATGGCAACCCACAGAAATGGATTCTAATGCCAGCAACCTGGAACTACCAGTCTTCCTGTGGTCATTTACCACTGTGGGAGTGAATCAGGCCAAAACAGCTGCCGTTCAAAAGGAGATAATTATCTATAGATGAGCAGGATGGCTGACATATTTGTATCCTTTTAGTGTCAAAACTCACATGGCCAAAGGACAGTGGACAGGCCCGTTCTGATTTGTGTGCTGATTTGTGTGTCTTTCTTTACATTACACAGAGTGTCGGGTCAGGATATCAATAGAAGAAAGTCGGGCTGTGAAACAGCTCACCTCATATTCCCCTATGAAACAAACTCTCAAAGGTATTTCACAAGAAGTTGCCTTTGTGATTTATCATTTCTGAAGTCATCTCACTGCTTCCTAAACTATTCTTTTTTTTTTTTCCTTTCCTCTTGTGAGGCAGGAACTTCACAAAGGATCTAGGCTCCCTGTTGGAAGCCTGGCCTCATCTTTGTCACCCTTACTGCATCTGAGGTTCAGAAGGACAACCTCCCCTTCTGTATATAATATCTCCACCGGCTCAGGTTCCCCGGGAGTGGAGCCGTACCCTCAACACTCATTAAACGCTAGATGCTTCCCTGCTTAAGGAACACCCTGGCTCTGGGCCAGAGGAAATCTGCTCCCCAGAGGGAAGTGGGAGTGTGGGTGAGCAGGGGAACTGCAGCTGGCTTCCAGAGCAGTCAACCATCTCTGACAAGCTGGCTAGACCACGGACTGCAGAATATTTACTGCAGGGAGATGTTCACAACAGGAGACACTCAGTCTGCCAGACCCAGAGCCCACGCCTCAGGGCACCAGGGTGACATAGTCACAACACGTGGGATACTGATTCAGAGCCAGAGCCCAAATCTCTTTATCCCAGAGAGATTTCCTCTGGTCCCTTTAATCATTACTCAGGGGGGAAAACACATGACTTGGTCAGCTCTGGTCATTGTCAATAAAATGTATCCAGGACAATTTCAAGCAGGGAATTTGTCCGAATCATCTTTGAATCTGATTTTAAGCCGCGACAAGAGCTAGATTCCAGTTTCTCCTCAGTCCCAGAGTGACCAAGCACCAGCCCACTTTTGCACTTAACCGGCCAACCTCCTCATGTGTCATGTGCCTGGCTTCTCTCTCACTGTGAAGACCACGGGACAGGAACCTGGGTTTTTAGCCTAAGGACACAGCCCCACCCAACAAATAGCACAGTGCCTACTCTATGACAAAGGGCTTAAAAAAAAAATACTGGTTCTTGTGCAGGAAATTCTCTTTCATCTGAGATGGGGCAGAAGAGAACGAGAATTGTTGTGAATATATTACGAAAAGAATACACCCATAACCACCACTCTTCCTTTTAGGCATCTTGCAGATTGTCCCTCTCAACCCATCTCCATCCTTGGGTATTTTCTATTACAGCTGTGGTCCTAGCCCATTGTCCTTGTGACATCAGTAATGGTGTAGCAGCTGAGTCTATATGGTAGTCCAGATATTGGCTCTCGCAGTGTGGCTTCTGGTGTGGAAGGCGAGATGGGAATTGCCTGTGTAGCAGCTAGCTCTATCAGAGACATGGTAAAAAAAAAAAAAAAAACCCTGGAAGGAAGGCTGTTCTCCTGCGCATGCAATTCAGACTCACCAAACCTAGACTCCAATAGTGATGCTTGTTAGATCCATTAGAGCACCTTCATAGAGTCCATCTTCACCAATATAGAACACCACGGTAACATTAGACATCACACTGGTGCTAGATACGAGAAGGGGGCCTTGCAGGTGCTAAACCAGCAGTCTTCCAGCGAGCTACTCTTTTCGTCCCAAAGACTGCATTTCAGAAAAATACATAACACCATGGGAAACTATGCCCAGTCGACGGAGCGGAAGCCAAAGAGCTGGGTCTCATCATGAGTTTATGAATTGTGAGTGACTAGATAACGCATTTCTATGTGACACGGGTTTTCGGAAATCACGTCTGATTTTTTTTTCACACGGTCTCCATTTTATTTTAAAACAAGTATTTTTTACTTCTCATAACTTTAAAAGAAGTCACGTTCTATTCCTGACAGCTCTAGTTTGGGAACTGCTTTTTCCCCTGGGGTCCAGAATGGCATCACTGGGAGATGGTAGAATCTCTAAGGAGTAGGGCCTAATGTAAGGTCTTTCAGACATTGGGAGCATGCTCTCAGCAAGCTCTGGGATTCTCTTTGAGCAATTAGGCAATACATAGTTTGTTTCACCACAGCTATGAGGTTCAGCAGAAATACACCTCTGGGTATACCTGTGGGCTTACTTTCAGGAAAGATTAACCAAGGAACCAAGTCCAACCTTGAACATGGAAAAGAGAAAGCCAGATCAGCACCCGAATTCCTATCTTCACCCCCGTTCCATCAAGATGCAAGGAGGGAAGACATCCCAGCCACATACGACCACGGAGCAGCTCGCCTTCATGCTTTCGCCGCCATAACGGCCTGTATCGTTTTCAACTACGAGCTAAGACAAAATTTCCTCCCTTAAGCTGTTTGTCAGGTATTCAGTCAGAGTGGCAAGGAACGTAGCTAATACAGAGGCCGGCTGATCACAGACCGACCCCTCAAAAGCAGTAAGCACAATAACACTTCTCTCCTGTCAGCGCATCGTTCCTTCTATCTGTTATAACAATGGGATGCTACCGCAGATGCCGGGAAGACGGCTCAGTGTTTAAGAGCACCTGTTGCTCACGCAGAGGACCCAGGTTCGATTCCCACCCTTCCCATGTTAGCTTGCGACAGTCTGTAACTCCAGTTCTAGGAGATCTGACAACCTTTTCTGGGTTCTGTGGGCACCAAGCATATACTCACATACATAGAGGCAAGATACGAATAACCACAAATTTAAAAACCAAAAAAAAGAAGAAGAAGAAGAAGAAGAAGAAGAAGAAGAAGAAGAAGAAGAAGAAGAAGAAGAAGAAGAAGAAGAAAGGAAGCTAACACAGAGCCCTATGCAGTGAATTTCTACAAAGTCTCCTTAAAGGTTTCCTAACTGGTTCTTTTCCCTATTTATACAATATATAAATATATAGTTATATGATAGAGCATGGCATATGTAGATTAACCACACAAAGCTTCATCTAAAAGTCCAATGAATGCTCAGCCCCTGCAGGTCAAAATAAGGATCGTTTTCCTTGCTGTCCTGGGTCTCAAAGGAAGCCATGTATAGGAAAATTGCTGACGGGATCACACAGAGCCAAACTAGGGAGACTGGAAACAAGACACTTGGGAAATGGGTTCCTAGGTGAGAAGAAGGCTAGTGTTGGTCTGTCTTCTGCTGTGTAGTCATGGGTCACTCACTTTTCTGAGCACCATGTTCCTTGATTACAAAAAAAAAAAGAGATCTAACCATCTCCCCCTCGCCTTACAGGCCCACTGCATGGTTAAATAAAATTCTTTGGGGGAACTATAAGGTATTCACATTTGATCAGATACATTGCGTTCATTTTATGGGTCCCCGTATTTTCGTCTCAGGTCACAAAAACGGCTCTGTGTAACCTCAGTTGGTTTGTTTTTCTTCTGGGCACACAGTTGGGTTGGCTTTCCCAGTTTCTCCTGCAGGGAAGTGAGGCGAAGGCATCGGATTCTTGATGGTAGAGTATGAATGGAAGCACTGTGTACCCAGGCTACGCCTCAAACCCACGATGGGAGCCTCCACCCACACACCCCACTTCTTGGCTGGTTACAGAAGATCTAGTGGAGGAACTTGAGGCCCCTGAAGGATGGGGATACCATTGATGAAGGAAGCCTGAGCCCCCATAGGATAAGGGAATGCTTCTCACCCCATATGACACAGCACATCCGAAAAGTGACATGAGGTATTCAAGACTATCTCAAATCCCAGTGACACTCCTAACACCCCATGACTATGGCCACCTTTCCACTTCAGTGACAGTCAAGGAGACATAGAGGACATGTGTTGACTCTGACCCTCATCCAATAGAAAGCTCTCTGGGGAAATCAGGACTAGTGAGTTTTCTTATCTTTTGGCTTGGTTGGTTTAGTTTGGGTTTGGGTTTTTTTTTTTTTTTTTTTTTTTTTTTTTTTTTTCCCTGTTTTTGAGACAAGGCTTCACTCTGTACCTCAGGCTGGCTTTGAACTGTCCTTGCCATCCAGACTGGTATGAAACTCTAGATTCTTCTATCTTACTAGTGTTGAGAGTCCAGGTATGCACTACCATGTTTAGATCAGAACTATCTTTTTTTTTTCATTAGACTTGAGACCTGTTCCTACTTTTGAATACCGAGACCTGATGGTATATGTTCATTTCAGTACCTAAAGGCGGGGAACAGGAGAAAACCAAGTGGGGAAGCCTTTTGTGACCAGTTCCAACATGTTAAAGATGAAACTCAAGTAGAAAACAGAAAAGGTTCTCCAAGGTTCTTCTCCAACCCTTTCAGAGGATATAGATAGTGACAATGGAATGCTAACATAGATAGACCTTCATCTATAAACAATACAACAACAACAAACTTCATCTGAATTATTAGTGATGCCCTGACTAACTCATCAATTGCTTTTTTAAAAAAAAAAAAATCCTAATTTTAGGGAGCTACTGTAGTCTTGGGGTCAAAAATATCCTTACCGATTTGTCTTAATTTGTACATCTCCTATTATCAGGCGCAATCCCAGATCATATCCTAGACAATACAATATGTGCCTTATAGACATAGTTTTTAATCCTTTGTTTAATCCTTCTACTATTGTATCAATTCCAAAGTGAGAGATTTGAGCCTGAGGTAGGGTCATTTTGCTAACATGTGTACAGGTCAGGGGATCAGCCCAATCCAAGCATTTTTAGGTCTTTGCTCTTAATCACTATCTCATACAGCAAAGCTGGTAGCTAGGAAGCCCTTGGCATTGTCTGAACTGACAAGACCTCTCAGGGAGACGGTATTAGCTATGCAAGAAGAGGGCAGGATTGGGAGTTGACAGAGAGTCTCTACAAGCAAGCAGGTCTCGCTAGAGCTTTTTGGTGAGAACCCCGAGGGATTACACGAAAGCATGAAACACTGAGCTAGGAGCTTCCAGAAAGAGAAAGAAGAAGCAGCCTGCCTCGACTCTTGCTGCTAGAGGGAGATCTGAAGTATGTGCTCATTTCAACATTGGGGAGAATACTTGTACTCCCCTGCTTATAGGGGTGCTTACCTGGTAGGGGTACAGGGTAACCCCATTGGTTCTTGAAAGGGACCAGGTGCCATCTAGATATTGGTGAGCCTGAATGGCCACCGAGTTAAGGATGTTTCCATTGCTGGGGCTGGTGGCCATCTGGAGGCTGATCTTGGCCTGGTGGGTTGGGGACCCACTCTTCTTTTCTGGTCCGTTGCTGACCCCAAGGCTGTTGGGTTTGCCGCTGTGTTTGTTGACAAGGCCTGTGTAGGTAGAGGTGGCATAGGGGGCAGGCACAAAGGCCCACTCCCTGGGCTGCTGGAGCCCACCCATGTGCCGGGACCCCACCAGTGTGGGAATGCTGGAGATCGGAGGGGGTGAGCCCGGGGAGGCGTCATAGTGTTCGCTGCCAGCTGCCTGCTCCAAGGTCAACACCATTTGGATGGCTTCCTGCTTCAGCTGGTTCAGGTGTGTGGCACAAATGTCACAGCGGTTGTCTCGGTCATTCCACGACTTCCTGATGGTATTAGGGACCTGGAGTTTGTCATGAATCACAGCAGAGAACGCAGGGTCCTACAGAACACACAAACGGAAAAAAAAAAAAAAAAAAGCAATTTGTAACTCGATGCTGGTAAATCCAGTTCAGACCTTCGCCACCCAGGAATCTGACTGTTTGATTGACATCACCAGGAAGATGCCAGAGCAGCAATAGATGAGAAGCAATAGATGGCAGACGTTTTGCAGGAGTTAGATACTAAACAGAACACCTCTTGGTGTTCCTTTTGCTCAGTCGACGGGAACATTTGAGACTCTCCTTCGTCCACTAAGTAATTACAGACGATCTGCTTCCTCCCTAGCCCAGCATGGTGGGGGTGTGCACCTCACTCTCGGCAGCAGAGAACCGGCAAGGGACAGAAGTGTCACTTGCGACTGGGAACAGCGATCCTATTCTAGCAAACTTTGGCCTCGGCGGCATGTATGCTAAGTCAGCAACACAGGAAAGAAAACTAACCAACAGAGTCTAGATCCAGGATCCAGCCTGCTCCAGTAGCCGGCACACCTCTACCAGCAAACTCAGACCAGTCACTGGCCCAATAAGGACCCATCTTCTGGATTGTCTTTCTCACTTCCTGACCAGTCCAGATACTTCCGCGAAAAGTTATACCTAAAACTCTTACGGAAAAAATCGTCAGCCAGGTGTAGTGGCTCACACCTGTAAATGGCAGGTCTAGAGAAGCCGAGAGAGGATTGCTGTAAGTTCCAGGCTAGCCTCAGCTAGCCTGGGCTATGACCTGAGGGCTCTGTCTCAACCCCCACTCCTGTATCTCATGCTCCGAGGTCCTATCTGAGAGAGAAGTGGGGGTAGTGAGGATTCTGTCCCTCATTCATTTGCTTGAACTTCCACAAAACTAGATTTAAAAAAAAAAAAAAAACAGCTCTGGTGATGTGAATGGGTGTGAAAATATTTCCCAGTCCTGTTCCTTGTGGCCTTGGAGTTCTGTGTGCCCTTAGATAACACGCTCAGTACACGGAGCCTCTCCTTGGTCATGCAGCCCCTGGGCCCTGCCCTTGCTGCTATATCCGTCTAGCCCCAGGACTTCACTTGTGGGGAAAAGTGGGATAGGACAATACTGCCCATGCACTGATGAATAGACCCACCACAGCATGATTAGGGCCTGGCAGAGTTTGCAAGGTTCAATAGTTACTGTGAGTGATGAATGGGGCTCATATTTGGAGTCATTTTCCTCTAGGATGCCAAAAACAAAAAACAAAAACAAAAACAAAAAAAACCCCACCATTCATGTCAGTTTTATGGATCTGAGGCTCATCTGGACGGAGTGGCATGTCCGGAAGGTAACACGGGGCAGCCATGGTGGGCAGGAAGATCGGTCAGTGGGAGGTTCGTTCCTAATCACGATCTATCTGCATGATGGGCTCCAGCATTTTGCTTTCCCTGTTTAACTACCCTGAGCAGCTCCTTGGCTTGCACTGATTCATTGATTAATAAATCAAGAGGCCTCTTCGCAGAGCAGTGGCGAGAAAGGCTAGGGAGGTGGAGACTCAAGGCAGCCTATAAAGTGGCTGGAGCAATGGGAGGTTGGGGATGAGTGGGTTCTGCCTGGAAAAGCCATGCAAGCCAGACAAGGCTCACTGTGGGGTCCTCCTTGGTGGTAGCTGCTTTGTCCAGACAGTCCTTATTCATAGCTCAAGAGCGTGTGGGACCCGAAAGAACCCCTTCTAGCAAAGACTGTCACCTCAGTTTACCACAGAAGCAGGTCAAAAGGATGCAAACTGTGCTGTACTATGGACCCCCTCGACCACTTACTTGTCCATGATCGTTCACTTTAAGAGTCAAAGAACGCATCTGTGTGGGTTTTTTTTTTTCACAGTTTTATAAGAAATGTTCATTTCATTCAAACGGCATTTATATTTCCTCCCCATATGGGCCAAAACAGTTTATTGCTTTCCCACGTGACATTACATAAGAAAACTTTCCCATCAATAAACACCACTCGAGAATGTTATTTTAAATGCTCGTGAGGTATGTTGCCCTTAGGTAATTCCACCATTGTCTTGGTCATTCCCACATTCCACTGCATAATTTAATATAATCTGAGAAAACATATATCTCCACACGCTCTTGAGAAGGGCAATTTAACAGAATCCACAGCCAACAGCATATGCTTTCCAGTCAGCAATAATCTGCTGGGCTTCAAGAAACCTCTGTTTAATGGCTTATTTTTAAATGCTTTAGCTGGGTTGAGGCCGTAGCTCAGTTAGTAAGGTGCTTGGCCAGCATGCCCAAAGCCTTGAGTTTGACCCGGGGTACCACGTAAACCTGACGTGGCAATGCAAGCCTTCTGTTTCAGGACTCAGGAAGTGGAGGTAGAAGGATCGGATGTTCAAGATCATTCTCAAATATAGAGTGAATGCCGGGCTATGCTGGTCATTACCATGGTTAACTCAATGGCGAGGAAGAAATCTTATCATAAGGCTGTGGCTACAAGAAAAGTTGTGTGCAGACGTCATGGTATTTTGGATTTGGAGTGCCACGCTTAGATTCTGAATTCGATTGACACAGTGACACATCTCCCCTTCAGAGCTCACGAGCAACCCTGGTTCTGAGAGCTCCTTCACCCCTGTCTTCGATTTTTACCGCCCTCCCCTGAAGTAACCCCTTCTATATTCAGCCTGTTGCTATTTATAACTCAGCCCAACATTTAACAAATTGGTATGTTCTAAATTGATATGCCCCTAAAGTGCCAAACAGTACACCGAGCTGTGGAGCTGTGGACAGTTCCTGTCCTATGTGAGACCACATCCGGTAGGCCTTCTTGGCTCCTAGATTACCAAATGCCACACCCTTCTCCTGCCCCTCTAGTCTAAGCTGAGGTGACTCCAGGATCCATCAACACAGGTACACTTGTAACTTCGAGTTACAAGCCATCCTTGAGGGCACTAGCTCCTCACCACTCTTTTCTACACACAACCTACACAAGACCTAAGAGAGCCGGCAAACTCACTAATGTCACAGCTGGGCCCTTTTCCAATAATATATTGGCTCAGGCAGCTAAGACGTTGCCAGTGACCCAGCCCTATCTCCAGAAGAGGAAGGCTAATGAGTCATCAATTGCTGGCTGGTAGCCAAGAGACGTCTCCTAAGCAGCCCTTGATCCAAAAGCCCTACGATAGCTCGCACCATCCTTAGGTTTCAACCAGTGGAAGAGAGACATATTCCAGAGCCGACGTGTCCCTCTAGGGCTTTTCTGCACACTATAAACGTTTTAGTATGGCTGAAGACTTCAAAGTGGAAGGGTCAGTAGACATTGTGTGCTAAGACAAGAGAGGAGTCAGTGTCAGTGGAAGGCGGAAGCAAATAGGGCAGGAAGCATTCCTAGCCGTGGACAGCCACACTTGCTGGCCTTTCCTGATGTGGACACAGAAGGGCCCAGCAGATGAACTTAAGAGAAACCGCTACATTAGCAAAGCCAGAGATAGAGAGCCAGCCACTTAGCCTGACATCTGCCTTGTTTGTGGGCACCGAGATGAGTGTGTTGATCTGCCTTGGACCCACCCTGTGACCTCAGGAAATAGTGAAATTGGAGCAGCATAAACCACACACAAGCAGAACCTCGATTTTTATCACGGCCGTTTTTTTACTTCAGCACGTATGAAAAGGAGCCGTTGGCACCTATGCAATATTCTTAGCCTAAATTTTAAAGCTCAAAGTACTCTCATCTTTCAAAGAAAATATGCAAAAATTAATGTTAGTCTCATCTCTCACATGAAGAGGAATTTGAAAAGATGTTCGAGTCCTGGTGATGGTCCTCAGAAGGAAGGGGGTAGTGAAGTTAACGTTCAGGAATCTAAACTGTCACAGTTAGTAATGACTACAAAGGAACAAAGGGACTCCATAGTGAGCCCATCCGGCACCATCATTGCTTTGCTGGTTGATCTAGGGGAATTTCAGGAAATGTGTCTCCTGCTACAACCTACTGGGTGCTCTCTCAGTCTGATGACTCTTTTAGACTGGGTCATACATCTGGGAGAGTTCATTCCCACAGGTAAATTACACCCATGCCCCTGGCTTCAATGACCACCCACATCATTACCATGGTATATAGGAATTCCGTTTTCTCTGTCCCTGCCTGATCATCCTGCCAACATACCCCGTCAAAACCATCCTTCAAACTGACAACTCCACACTAAATCCCTTTGTCCCTAAATCTTCCTTCATTCCTATAGCCAGTGTCTAAGCAAATGGTATATTTGCTCAGGGTAGAAATCTGGAATCGTCTTTGTCCCCTTTTCATTCGCATCCAATCACCAAACTTGCTAAATGGAAGTTTCTGGAATGCCTCACCCTGCCCCTCCCCGTCTCACTGTGCCGCCACACTCAGAGCCAGGCTAGACTTCCCTCGGATGCCCACAGCCGTGTTAATGCATTTAGCATCCCTGACTTCACATGGTCACATGGTCTCCTCACACCTAGCCTTGACTTCCTTCTACCCCTACCACGGTTGTACTAGAACACACAGCTGATGGCATCATCCCCCCCTTTTATAATCTTCAGTTCCAAGGCCTAGGTGACTGTCGGTCGTGTTTAATTATACAGTTATTTCTCCATTGGACTCTCAGCTATGTAAGAGAAATCATCCCTTTGACTTTTAGGTCCTTCCGTGTTTAGCTCACTACCTAGTACACAGGAATCTCACAAGAACTTCTTGTGAGATGAATGAATGGGTGACTGACTGAATAAGTGAGTGAATGAAGGAATGGATGGGTGAATTAATGAATGATAGGGATGCACTCTAGGCTAAAGCCATTGAGTAACAAATTCATTCAATGCCCATCACTCATTTGCTTTTTATAAATGAGTCTCTTATAATATGCATCTTAAATGTTCCCTCAAAAGTCTCATGAGCTAAGCAAGAGTGTTGCTATGGTCTTTAAGAGGTGGGACCTAACGAGAGGTCCTTAGGATATCTGAAGAGGCCTTTGAAAGGGACTATGGCCCCTTCCCACCCCTTTCACTTCCTGGTGGGGAAGTGATCAGTTTTACTTGGACCTGGGTTCCCTACCACTGCCGTCCGATACCCTTGCTGGAGAACCAAAAGCAGTGGCCCACTGACCGGAAGTGTATGAACCACGAGACCATGATACTTGTTCTCATTTTAACTCAGTCATCTCGGGTGTTTGCTCCAGTGACAGCCAAGCTGGCTGAAGGGACGCTGAAGCACTTGAATCTCAGGCTCAGACCTCTTCCCCCCTTGCGCCTGACTGAAGGGCCTCATGGGGCCAACCTCCTTTTACTGCTTCTGCCTTGATGTTACAATAGATGGGCCTCAGCTAATCTTTTCCTAAATTTCTAGGAGAGCGGCATTTACATAGAATGGACTTCATCCATCACTCCCTGGTCACCATGACAGCTGAGAAATTCTGGACCAGTACTCCAGTTAGTGGTTCACCGAGGATGCCCCCCCACTCCCGAGCAAGCAGGTGGTAGCAGAATTTCAATGGATGTGGAGGGACTGGTAAATGAGGGCTGTGGAATCTGCGGGGCTCAGGCAGCCGGTGGTGTTTATGGATGTTCCTGGTTGCCTTCTGTTCTGTGTTTCAGCTCCTCCGGATAGGTTGCTTAGCAACAAATGCTGATCCACTGTGGAGGGCAAGGTGATCCCGTGCATGATTTTAGCCAAAAGGGTGCTTTGCGCGTGTTCCTCCGGAGCCTCTGGGTCCATGATGAAGGCAACAGCTGGAGTCAGCATCCAGCATGTGTTGTACAAATTCCTAGTGATGTTCGCTCCTGGTTTCTTACTCTAGAGGCCTCTACCGACAGGCTGCACAGGATTTAAGCTGTGCTTCAAAGACAGTTTCTTGCTACTTTGTTCCTGAAGTCTCTCCATCCATAAACAACGGTCCCTCAAGGCTTGGGGAAAGAAGATAGGGTCCCCAGAGAATACAATGTTTTATTTTGCACAGCTTCTCAGATCAAGGGGATCTGCCTTCACCCTCTGGAGAACCATCACCCCACCCACCCCCTCCCATCCCACCCTCCCACCTCCCGGGCCTAGGGTTTGCATTCCCACCCTGTCACCTTTTCTGCTGAGTGGTCTGTCTCCCCGGGTGCTCTTTAAGGCCGCTCTGTCTTAACAAAGGCAGGTGTCCTTATTAATGAGTCTATTGAAGAAGGCAAATTGCAAAATTGAAAGTTTGTGAATCAAGAGCTAGCCAACCTTAGGTCGAGACCCAAAGGATAGCAGCCCGCTCTCATCAGAGTCCAAATATTTGGAGGCAGGGTCTCTCAGAGCAGTGAGGTTTCTACTTCAAGAGAGTGTGGCCATAGCTTGCACAGCCTTGTGAGCCAGGGACGTTTAAACACTGAAAAAATCAGAGTGGTCCACTCCTTCAAACACATACTCCCCCCAAGAAGATTCTGCCATTTATGATGGCCTTTGAGCTCCGCCGAGTTTTCATGTCATTTTCCACAGGGGGTTTGATGGGTGGAAATTTTTAAAGCGGAGGCTCAGGTGGAGGTGAGGAGCAGGATCTAAAGAGGACACTGGCCAGAGGCTCCTTCACCCTCTTTGTGTTGTTGGATCTACTCAGTAAGAATTAACAGAGAAAAGCCAAATCTGTACCCTCTATTCCTGCTGTTCCTGGAATTCCCAGACAACCGACAACGGCTGTGCCTACCTCTGGAGATGAGCCAGGGAATGAATTAGTGTGTTGGACAAAGCCATCATGTATGGCTGTTCTTTGCAGGAAGGGTCCCCGGCCTCCAGGGTTCTGTCATTCTTTCTGATGCAATGCGTGAACCGCAGGAAGTCCCTGAGGAGCAGTTCCATCTGATTGGCAGGGGACACATTCTCCCCAGCAAGAGCCTGCTTGAGAGAGGCTGCTCACAGTCCTACTTCATTAATGTACAACTTCAATAGAAACTTGTGGCTGCCTTTCCTGGACCTAGGATTTGCCACCATTGTCAGTCTGTTCTGTGAACCAGTGGCACTTCCCCAGTAATGAAGATCACACATTGCTGTGCACATGAATGTGAAGCCTGGCGTGTGTGAAAGACAGGGGGGAAAAAAGAATGTAAAGGTATAAAGACATGCTGGGTAATGAGCTCAGAGAGACAAAGGGGAAGAAAAAAACCACCGAAGGGAGAAATGTTAAATGTCAGACCAAAGTTGTTTTACATAAGAAACTAAATTAGGATGAGATGTCATGATTGTGCCATCCTGCTCTGGACCACGGCAGAGATGTGAGCCTCGCAAGCTCGAGTGTGTGGCTTCAGTGGGGAAAGACTGCTCCCTCCACATGCGTGGAGCTCGGCAGCACCAAGGCAGGTAGCAATGCAATTAATAGGACAAGGAAAATGTAAGCAACAGTTCTCTACTCAGACAGACAGACAAACAGACATACATGTGCTGTACCTTTCACCACAGGACATCACATGCCTCCCTTGTCACTAGAACTAAGCCGGTGCCACCACCTGATGCTCTTGAATGTCCCAAAGTACACCCGGAGACAGGGGTGAGAAACACACGCCAAGAAAGTCAAATAAACAGAGCCATTCTGTCAAAATATGAAGTGACCACCAGAGTGCAGAAGAAGAAAGGTACAAGCATAGAAAGATGCTATGGAGCATCTAGGAGCCAGGTGACACCCACAAAGCTGATGATGACAACGGTCGTCCTCCTTGACAACCCTATACATTATATATCGAGACCTGTCTGACCTGGAACTTCCCAATTCATCTGATCCTTGATTCTGTCCACTGCTAAGTGAAAACTATCACTCAGATTGTAGAATTGTAAGGATTAGAAATAATTCACGACCCTATCATGTATGAGACATTGAATAAATCATATTTAAAGTTACTGAAGAATAATAACAAAAATACCTTCCTACTTTTAAAGAAAAGAGAGACTTCTATTTTTTACTGAAAGTGTGTGTCTGTGGTCTATGTGGACGCGTGGTCACACATGCATAGGCCCAGGCAAATAGTAGCCATACACACATGTGTGCATGTAGGTGGAGGTTGATATCAGCCATCTTCTTTGGTCACCCTACACATTATGTACTGGAGCCAGCCTAAACCTGAAACTACCCAACTCATCTGTCTTGTTGGCCAGCTTGCTCTACTGATCTCTACCTTCCAAGCACTGGGATACAGGCAGAGTACCACACCTGCCTTCATTCATGGAGATGCTGTGAATCCAAACTCCAGTCCTCACACTTGCTCAGCAAGCCACTGAGCCATCTCCCACACCCTTAAAGTGGCAGTGGTGGTGATAAGGGTGGCAATTACCTTACATCTTACTTTTTCCAGAAGAGCGCTGTTTTTATAGCTACAAAGAGGGAAAATTATAGATATGCATGTATATGTACACAAACCCATATATATACATATGTAAATATATACACACATATATAAAACCTCAGGTACCCACCTCTATAGCTGGAGAAGTTGACAACTTAACTAGAATTTCTTGGGCGGCTCCCTGAATGGCTCCTTGTTTCTTCTCTATTTTACAGGTTCGACTAATCTAAGTGTCATTAGTTTCCATGGCAGCCGAGCCTGTGATTTTTCACTGGAATTGGTCCAACTGAGAAGTGGTTCCTGTTACTCTCTTCAAAAGATGGGATGAGGAGATGGCTCAGGAGTGAAGAGTGTCCTTGTACAAGAACGAGGACCCAAGTTCAGATCCCCAGCGCCCATGTAAGAACCAGGAGCAGCAGCTCACATCTGTAACTCTGGTTCTTGGGGCATCTCGATGGGTGGATTCCAGGGGCTAGCCAGTCTAGCAAAATGTCAAACTCCTCATAAAGACACTGTCTCAAAAAATGAGGCAGAAAGTGACAGAGGATACTCAACATTGATTGACCTCTGACCTTAGACACATGCAGAGTCAATTTCATCTCTGTGTATGTGTGTGTGTGTGTGTGTATACACACATGTGTGTGAGCATGTACACACACACACACAAGTAATACTGAAAAGGTACCTGAATGCTGAACTTGACTTCGATTTTTGATTTCCAGTTACTAAAATCCATGGACGTCCGTCACAAGCATGACCCTGCGCGGGCTGCTGGATCACCAGGTGCAATGGAAGTATACCCACTCTGAGAGCCGTTCTTGCTGCATGGAGCTGTTTAAAATCTGTTAACTATCTATGAAACTCCCTTTCGCTGATTTTATATGTATGAAACACAGATGTACTCAGCTACATTTTCCTGGATTTGCTACAAAAACCGTAAAATTCCTAAAATGTAGTTATGGGGATTTAAAGACTAGAACGCTGAAAAGTTCTGCTCTGATCACATTCCGGAGCAGATCTGACTGCTCCAACAGTTCCCCCCCCCCCCAGAGCTGGTGCTTGTGGCTGGGTCCTCCAGGCCTCACCTACCCCCTCAAGCTGACTGTCAAAACCTGACCTGGCAGCTCAGGGGATCTCCCTACAGAGTCAGCATGGCCTCCTTCTGACCCACAGAAGTCCTTGTATCCCTCCTCCCTGACACACCGTCACTATGACTCTCCTAAGGGAACATTTCCCTGCCCTGGGAACATTTCTTCCCTCCACTTGAAACCATAGTATACTTTTGGAGGTTAAAGAGTTTGCTCATTATCGTCACTCGGGGATGACTTTGTGGGTGTGTGCACTGGTGTCCAAATGTACCGAAGTACACATTTTAATGCATACACACACACACACACACATGCACACTTGCTCATTCGTGCTAGGCCAGAGCGTCGGTCTGTTCTGAGTCATGGGACTCAGCAAATACTTCCTTATGAGAGAGCTGCGTGTTCTATCTCGACAATCACAGCCAATTCCCAGGAGGCAGAGAGCATGCCATGACGTTTCATCTCAGTGGCAACCTCGATTCTTGCCCCCTGGAGTCTGTTCTCAAGATGGTAACCAGGCTGAGACATTTCAGTGTCCTGACAGTACAGGACAGGTTGAGTCACCTTGGTCAAGATGCTGCTTCGCCGCAGACCCCTGCCTGAGTAGCCCCTCAGCAGGCAGGCCCTGTCCTCTCTTAGATGTGCACTGGGCACACGTGGTGGAATCTTGGGAGAAGGACTCTGGAACCCAAGAGCTAATGAGCCCTCCAGGAGGTCACAGAGGAAGGGGAGGAGAGGGAGGCAGACATGAGATGGGGAGAAAGGATAGGATGCCTCATCGGTTCATGTGTGATCTTAGCTAAGGCCTGACAGAAGCAGATGAGAAATCCCTTTCCTATTCTGTGACTCTGTCTCCTGTGAGAAACTTAGTGCTAGGTGACCGCTCTTTACAAAGAACATTCCAGATATGACAAGGGGTTCTTGAAGCACGGTACAAAGGCTAAGGACAGAAGAGCACCACAAGGCTCCCTCACTCGGTTCCCTCTGGCTGCCAATGGTGCCAGACATGGTCGTTCTGACCACAGGACGTTTAAAAACTATTCAGTTGCTTTGTTTTGTTTTCTGTTACAACTGGGACTGGGTAGTGACGTCTAGTGGGTAGAGGCAAGCCTATTGTTAAGTATCTTACAGAGCGCAGAATGCACCCCTCTCGGACCTTCATACATAATTACCTACCCCCAAGTAACTTTATGTCATGGCAGAAACCTAACCTTTGACCTTCACAGGCTCCCTCCTCATGCCTCTCAGGGGGAGGAAAGTCTCTTGCAGGTTAAGGAGGCCTGGTATTTTATACCCAGACACACAGCCTGGCTTTTCTGTCCTAGACTTCCCGTGGACATAAAACACTAAACTCTTAATGGCTCATTCCCTTAATGCTCCACTCCAGCTGAAGCTGAGAGTGGAGCTGGAGTTGGAGTTGGAGGGTGTATGACATCCCTCAGACTACTAAAAACCCACAGGCTGGTGGAAGTCACATCCTGGACACTTGTCCACTACTCTTCCCCCTCACTGCCAATATAGACGATTCCCTTCCTGACGACAGTTGTTTACCAGCTGTTTCTAAGCAAGTGTGCAGTGGAAAGGACTTGCAGTCCCAGTTCTAGATCACTTAAAAATGTGGATCTGGTATGCAGCGCCGAGGACTGCTTCTGGAGCCTGTTATTTCCATATGTCTCTTGGCCAGGGTAACAATGGGGACAACTGAGGTGGCTTTGTCTGCAAAGTAACTTCAGACCTCTGGTCAGACTTCACATCATGGTAACTGTGCAGTTTCCCTTCTGCAGAAAGAAAACCAGTGCCACAAGAGGACAGAGTCATCTGAAGATGTAATTTGGTGCAATTAGAGAAGAGACCAAGAATTTCTTTGTTCTTTCAAAAAAAAAAAAAACCCACACTTACGTAGCTCAGACCATTTACCAGGCTCATGCTGGCTCTGGTTTGTTTGAGGGGACTCACCAAGACTCTGACCTAAATTCCCAAGGCTGGAGGAGACCCTTAGAGATCCTTAGAGGTCAGGGCTGAGCAATACATGTGTGTGTGTGTGCGTGTATATATGCTGTAACATACTATGTTTATATGAACAAGTGTTGCATACATGTGGGGACCAGTGGTACCCTCCTCAATATCTTTCTACCTTGTGTTTTGAGAGAGGGTCTCACTAAACCTAATGCTCATCTATTTGGCTAGACTGGCTGATCAATGAGCTTCAGAGATCTGACTGTCTCTGCCTCCCCACAGGCAGTGATTATAGACTATGCTATTGCACCCAGTTTTTACATGGTTACTAGAAATCACCTTACCCATCCATCTATCCCCAGCCCTCACTGCACGTCAATATCTCCATCTTTGATACACTAGAAATGACTTAGCACACCCTGGAACAGAGGTTAGAACATCCCATCAAAATCTGGCACAAAAGCCTGTACTCAGACCAACAATATCTAGACCTACTTATGAGATCCTTCTTCACCAAACTCATGCTTACTTATCTGAGGAAGAAGGAATACAGAAATCTTGAGAAACTCTCACTTCTGACCCTCTGTGGGGAGAGGATGAAGTCCCAAGTGTATTGCTGACACGGACCTGGGCAACAACCCAAATGTCTCAGATCCATGGAAATGGCAAAGCCATCTTCTGGTCCAAGTGCTACAATTGAGCAATGTGTGCAACCCCAACTTCCTCCTCCTGGGAGGATGGCTGCAGCCTGAGCCTGCTCCCCTACAGAGACCTCCCACTGAGGCTAGCTTAGCCCCACCTCCTTGTGTGCTGTTCCTAAGAGGAATCTGGGTTGTGTGATAGGTGCCTCCCATCACACATGCCAGATTTCCAAATGTCTGATACACCTGTCCTTTCTTTATCTCTGCATTCCACCCGTCAAATTCTCAAGACTCAGTGACCTTCATTCCTTCTACAATAAGCTTTTGGGAAAAGGTCTGGCTGAAAGTTAAGATTTTCAAACAAAGGAAGAAAACTCATTCTTTGGCCATGCCTGCCTCTGTCACACTCCCAGCTTGATCTTGGGAAGGCGTGGGGGGGAGGGGCTGTAAAATGTTTATAGTGATTCAGGTAGTCTAGCGAAAAATCTAGAACAAAACTCTAGCACAAAACTCTGCCCTGAGTATTTCCTAGGGAACTGTAAAGGGAGAAAAGAGAGAGGGAGTATACTAGACAAGACCTTCTTAAATAGGTCTTGATTTTGACTTTTGCTTATGGATTTATCAATACCCTTTGAGAATCTTGGTGTGACCCTGACTTGGCCTGTCTGCATTCACCATCTATTAAAGCTTAGGCATGCCATACTGTGCATGGTCATAGTCCTACATGGTACAGTAGCATTTTACAGGGCAGAGCTTTCCGATCTGAGGGCAGGTGGAGCTTTGTCAGAGCTGTCTAGTCATTCATTCTGAATATTCACTCCTCGCACCTCTTCTTTCAACATCGTCGTTCACTCCCTGCTTGATTAATATCGACTCGAGAATTCCGTACATGTTAGAAAGCTAATGTGGTCCTGAAATTTATGGATATTATGAAACACACTATAATTAAAGATCCCAGAGAGAAAGTAGTCTGTCCTCTGCATGTGGGGACTCAGTAACTAGCTCTGGACTTCATTCTCAACACCCAGGTTGTAGTTTAAGGTGTAAGCTTTGCTGTTTTCTAGTTTGATCACTGTGGTGAGTCATTCCATCTTTCTTTCCTGTTTTTCAAATGTGTGTGTGTGTGTATAGTGTGCATGAGTGTAAGTGCATGTTGTGACATCTGTGGGGGCATACATGTGTACATGTGTATGAGCATACAGGTATATATGTGTGGACATGCATGTGGAACCCTAAGGTTACCCTCAGGAATCATCCTCAATTGTTCTTAATTTCTATTCATAAGATCCAAGTAGACAGGGACATCTCAGAAAAACACCAGGAGGCCAGGAATTTCTTTATAAGATAAGCTCAGGAACTTTGGGAAGGTGGTAGAACTCTCCAGAAGGGAATGGCTAATTAACATTCCTCAGATCACAGGGTAGACCCTTTGCCCACCTTCCACTTCAGACAAGGGAAGTCCTTGCCACCTCATTCCCTAAAGACCAATCAGTTAAAAAAGTCACACTGTTCTACCAATCACATTGTGTCTAATGGCTGCTGCCCTGAAAATTGTATAAAAGCTCACTGAACAAGCTGTGAGGGGTCGCCTCCTTTCCTTAGGGTCTGGGACAGCCTCAGTGCACTGAAATAAAAAATCCTCATGCTCTTTGCATCGATCAGGCTCCATGTGATTCACTCAGGGGCTCTCCGGTAAGCTCAGGCTCGACAGGGTCTTACATATTCATTGAGGCAGTCTCTCACTCAAAGCTAGAGCTCAATAACATGACCATTCTCACTGGTCAGTTGGTCCAGGGAATCCTCTATCTCTGTCTGTTGAGGCTGGAATTACATGTAGGCCACCATACCCACCCAGCACTTTCATGGGTTTCTAAGGATCTGAAATCTAGCCCTCAGACTCCTGCAGCAAGCACTTTAACTACTGAACTACCTCCCCAGCACCCACCTCACTCAATTTTTTTATGTCTGGATTTCCTTATCAAACAGGCAAGTCGACTTCTCCTCCCTGGGTATTTACATGAAGATGGAACAGAGTCACAGACACAAAAGTACTGTATGGTGTGCCTTGGGAACACAGCATGCCATTCTTAGAGATGCCAAGACTTTCCTGTGCTTAATATGCGAAAAAGCGTGGCTGGGATGTGAGCCAAACCCTATCGGTGCATGACTCAGCCGGTAGCTAATGGTTCAAGGCCTAAGTATCAGAAGAGGTGACCCAGAACAGCAAAGAGGACCACCCAAGTAAGCACTCAAGTATGAAGGGCCAAGATGAAAGTGCCAAGCCCGGTACAATGTCCATCTCCATTTGCTGACCCCTGTCTGGCCAGAGGCCAGCTTTCAGCTAAGTATCACACGGATGGGTCGAAACAGACAAAGACCACCACAGCTCATACTCCACCTGGTCTTTATTAGTGCCAACGTTAGAATACTGTGCCCATACTCACAAAACACCTGTGACAGGTCACTTCCTTGCCACTTCCCCTTACGGCTGAGACAGCCAGGCAGACTAATGGAACTTTGCAGGAAAACAGACCAACAGTCTCCTGTCATTCAAATGTCTGCTAGAAGCCCCACATCAGGCCAGCTGAGAGGATAGATGGCTTAGAGATGGTCGCCTAGAGTCTTGTATCTAGGAAGAACTGAACCACAATGCTCTAGAATCTTGGACTAGCCCAAAAGCTGCAGACTAGAAGAGATGCGCCCATTAAACAGGAGGCCTGCCTCACCAGCAGTTTTTTTCCAGAGCCCAGACCTGAGTGGTTCTGAGAGGCAAGCCTGAGTGGCCCATGACATTCACAGAGCACCAGGACATTTACATCTGGAAGGAAGCTCAGTGAAGCCTTGTCTGGGCTTTGATGATTTGGGGATGCGCACGTTGGTCTAACCATAGACAAGAAAGTAGTAGGCCTGAGAGTGTAACCACCACATTCTTATAGATACTCACACTTTCTATGGTCTGAGTGGTCTAACGTGTCTCCCCTTGTAGCTATGCAGCCACAGAAGGATCCACTTCTCAGTGCTTCTTGGCCTCGTCTGTCCAGAGATGGTTGGGACTCTCCAGGAAACTCCACCACAAAGCAAAGCTTCAATTTGGCAAGATCTTACATTCAATGACTCTGCAGTCCTGGGACTGTTTCCTGGCAGACAATACATGCCTCTGGATCTGCTAAGCTACACTGGTCCTGAACTTAGCGTGTCCACCGACCCAGCAGCAACAGGCCAGCTGACTTCACAAGCACCGCCTGAATCCCCTATCTTTAGGGAAAAGATTGTGGCAATTATATACAAACTGTACTCAGGACTGTCTACTCGAAATGGCAGGGCCAAGAGGTGGCCCAACAAGATTTTAAGATGGTTCCTAGGCAAAGCCTTTGGGAGTCTGTCTCTGAGAAGCGCTTTCTTGTGTGATTCCCTGATGAATTTTCACAAGAGCTTATTCTCAAAGGACTTCATTTGTGTGTGTGTGTGTGTGTGTTCTTTGAGCTTCAAATACAGTTATATTCAATATTAATTCTCCTGTGTTTGAGAGCTGAAAACACAGCCCAGCTGTGACAGTGGCTTGATTCATTCCAGATCTTTCCCCAGTATTATTTACAAGCAGAATTTTAGTTACTGCTTCTGCAAGTAGTAGACCCCAATTTATTGTTAACTGAGTCCGGCCATTTTTCTGAGAAGCTAATTCATTAATTCAATATTGTTGAGGCATTATTTAAAGAAAGAAAAAAACTTTAAACTCTTGGCAGTTACTATCACAGTGAATTTTTGTTGTTTTCTTTTACTTCTATTAAATGCTTCAACATTAATGAGTTCTGTATATTTCAAAGGCTTGGGGAAGTAGTAAAGTAAGATTATTGATGTTTTCCTCTTCAAAATACGATGGCCCTTTAGCCAGACCATAACTTGTTAATGTTATTTAAACCATTCCTATTTACAGCCATCCTCAACTAAAAAACATGTTATAAAATCTTCTGGAATCTTTTATTGCAGGTTTAGGTGCATTTATATGTGTCTGAAAACTTAATAAGGGAGGAAATATGATTCGCTTACATATTCATTATTTTATACAGTCTCTAAATGGGAATAAATTTACAATCAAAGGGAAAAAAAACATTTTAAAGCCTAACTCAGCTCATGGAGTTTTGGAAGCATACAGCTATGCATTCCTGTGGTGATAAAAAGCATGAGACACTATGGAAATTAATGTATTGAACCCCTGGAAATAGTAATGGGTCAAATAAACAGCATCAAGCCATGCTACCTCAGCTGAGCAGAGGTGGCCCAGCCCATGCAACACATGGGAAACAATAAGGTAGCTCAGAGAAAAGGGGGCTTTTGGAGTCAGAGTGAGGGACTGTCTCACCAGGGGGCACAGGTGGCCTCTCTGTGAAGGAAGACCTGAAAGGAGTCGCTGTGAGCTACAACCAGCACGTTGAAGAGGCATGCCAGGCAGAGCAGAGAGTACATTCTAAGGCCCTGGCCTGAGACAGTCATTGTGACTTGGAAACAGCAAGAAGCCAGCTTGGCTACAGTGGAGCGAATAAAGAGGAAAATGGTGGAAAAGAGCTCAGTAGAAGTGCTGTAGTCCAACAAATATCCCCCCAAATCCATTCAGTTGACATTCAGATGACCACTATGGTCTTGGACCTTTGCAAAATGGCTAGGACCCAAGGACACTAGGACTACTAACCTTTATAACAGAGGCCCTGAGAGAGTTCCTGCACCGTTCCAGCATGGGAGGGCACAGGAAGAAGATGGCATACAAGAAGAGCAGGGTAAAATCTGCCTTGATCTTCAACTTCCCAGTCCTCAGACCTCTGAAAATATGAACTTGTTGTTTATAAGTCAGCAGGCTGGTGATGTTACATTATAGCAGCACAAGTGGACCAATAAGCTATTAAAGTCAAATTCAGGGATGAAATCTGGAATGGAGGCATAACTGAGGAAGTCAATAATAAAAGTGCTAAAATTATGAAATGGGGTGGGGTCACATGGAGTGATGGTAGAGAAAAAGGCTCAAGATCAAGACCTCTACAATCGGCTGAGAATACACACACACACATCATGATGATGATGAAAATGACAATGATGATACATACACATTTTTGTTGTTGTTGTTGTTTGTTTGTTTGTTTGTTTTACGAGACAGGGTTTCTCTGTGTAGTCCTGGCTGTCCTGGAACTCACTCTGTAAACCAGGCTGGCCTCAGAACTCAGAAATCCGCCTACCTCTGCCTCTCAAGTACTGGGATTAAAGGCGTGCGCCACCACTGCCCGGCGATACATACACTTTTTAAAAGAGCGCTTCTATTAATTTTTCTTTAACTTGAAAGTTAATTTAACATCATTTTTATATTCCAATAGAAAGACGGGTGCTGATCAGCTTGCTTCCCAATAAATCTAGTTCTTATCAAGAGCCATTCTCTCTGCTCCTTTCAGCTGAGGGGAAAAAAACAGTGGGGAATAGCAAGGAAGAGCAGACACCAAACTCAGTGGTCAAGGGCACGGGAGAAAACAGATGTGATCTGAGGAGTTACAGAGTGAAGATGAAAGGCTCTCACAGGAGAAAGGCCAAAGGCACTGAGACTTTCTCTGATAATGGAATGTGCATTCCGTGCTGTCACAGTTAGCAGTTGGGATGTAGAGAGCAGATGACAACTGACCCAACCTCCAGCTTCCTGTGACAAGAGGCAGGCAGGGATGAAAGGCTTGCTGCGCTAACCCTGAGTCCTGACATTCCCCAGACGACTGTCAGTGGAGGCTAAGAGGTGAGAGGGGGGGAGGAGAGGGGTCCCCAGCAGGAAGGGGCTCTGGGTTCCATCTCCACACAAGCTGAAGATGGTACAGACAGAGTCAGGGCCCTGGACTCCTCACCCCATCTTTAATGTAAGAAGCAAAACGAAGGTAATTGCTTTGAGCCTCTTTTCCCTCCAGTCAACAGCCAACCCACGACATTCAGATATACGACCAATGGTCAAAGCCTGAGTAGCCTAGTTTACATTTCCTCTTCCTGTGATAAAACATGTCAACCCAGAACACCTTAGAGGAGGGAAGGGTTTGTTTGACTTACACTTCCAGGTCACACAATCCATCACTGGGGGAAGTAGGGCAAGAACTCAAACAGAAGCCACAGAGGAATACTGATGATTGGCTCACTCTCTGGCTATCTCAGCTAGCTTTCTTACGTAGCCCAGGACCATCTGTGTACGGACAGGACCGCCCACAGTGGGTGGGGGTCCTCCTCTGTCAATAAACAATCAAAACAATGCCTTCACAGTTGTGCCCAATCTGATCTAGGGAATTCCTCAGCTGAGCTTCCCCCTTCCCAGATGACTTTAGGTTATGTCAGGTTAACAATAAGAACTAACCAGCACACAGCACTGAAGAGCCCACGAGAGCACAAAACTTACTGTAACTATTAGATAAATACATGCACACACACACACACACACACACACACGCACACACACACGCACACACACGCACACACACGCACACACACACACACACACACACACACACACACACACGCGTACGCCCGCGTGTGACCATCTCCACGTTTTAAGATGCATATGATGGAGTATCTCTTCTAGTCAGCAATGCTTTAGATAGAATTGGGAATGTGTACGAAAGAGGCAGAACCCCCTGTTTATTCTTATGCGGAATGACCTGGGCAGGCATGAAGTTTAGAAAAAGCTATGTCCAGGACACTGCTGTCTCAACAAACCTCAAGGCTGTCTGGATCCTGACAGATTTTTATTCACTGGAAATCAGTTCGCCATCCTCGGGCCTACACTTGGTACTTAACGGAGTGATTTTTAAAGGGGGATGGGGCTGCTTGTTTTCAAACAAATTCTACACAGAAGTGCAGGGGAAGCGAATGGAGATGGGAGGGAAGGAAAGGTTTGAAGGAGTTCCATCATGAGCAGGCCAGAAGCAGGGCCATAGCTGGATCCCAAGAACATACAGAGACTCCACTAAGGAACCCCTCAGCATCCACTGGCCAGACACGGCCTTTGGGGTCTTGTTGTAGCTTTGGTACCCTCTTTGACAGCTGGGCTAGAACAAAGCTTTCTGTTTGTTTGTGTTCAGGATTCCACCACCTAAATCCAAACCACACCTCCACCTGTCCTCCTTCACTGGTGGAAGGCTGATGTTCCGTGAATTGTAAGTCAACGTCTCATGATTTTTTGTTCGGGCCTGTCAAAACTGTCATACCCTGACAGGAGTTGTCAGCTGGGTTCCTGTTGTTGATGAATGGGTTATTTGTTATAAGGAAAGAATTTGCGTTTAATTGTCAGTGGTGAGGACTATATCCACTCTACCTATAACCTACTGTGGGGAGGGGAACTGTAAAGTTTAAGGATGGAGGAGGGCCCCAGAGAGATGGCTCAGTTGATAAAGTGCTCAACACTCAAACACGAGGCCCTGTGTTCAGATTCCCCAGGCCCCATTGAAAAGGCATGAGAAGCAGTGCACCTCTGTGACCCCAGCCCTGCGGAGGTACAGACAGACAGGTGCCTGGAGCTCACTGGCCAGCTGCTCTAGCCGAGCTGATGAGCTCCAGGTTCAGGAAAGCCTTGTCTCAAAAGACGATGGAAAGAGACGGCGAAAGACGCCCAGCGTCAACTTCTAGTCTTCACATGAGTCCATGTGTGTACTACACATATGCACACAAACATGTATCTATACTACACACACACCCCACACTCTGATACAGACAGACAGACAGACAGAGAGATTCATAAAAAACTCTTTGCTTGGTTCACATTAGCTGTCACTGCATTGATTTGGACATAGACCTGACTCATTCACTGAATCTCACAGCATCATCTCCCACTCTTTGCTTAAAGTGAAAATAGAATTTACTTTCCATGGAAGAGATGGATCAAAGGCAACGTCTTAAATATTATAAACGGTTCTTGTGATTTACAGATATTGACTCACTCCTGTCTTAAACTTCAGGTGGCCTCCACATAAATACAATCACATCTTCTGCAGGGCATCTCACCAAGTCACTAAGACACTCGAAATCCCTAAGGATTCGGCATCAACAACCTTGAGTGCAGTCAGACACCCTGGACATGCATTTTTGGTTGTTTCTTTCTCAGGGAGACATTAATCTAAATACCTTGTCTCTGACTGCTATTTTCCAAGTCCTTTGTTTTGTTTTTTTTTTCTTTTTAAGATTTATTTTATTTATATGAGTACACTATAGCCATCTTCAGACATACCAGAAGAGGGCATTGGATCTCATTACATGATAGTTGTGAGCCACCATGTGGTCGCTGGGAATTGAACTCAGGACCTTTGGAAGAACAATCAGTGCTCTTAACTGCTGAGCCATCTCTCCAGCCCCCAAGTCCTTCAAGTTGCCTCCTCCCTCATGTTCCCTCTCCCCTTCACTCCCAGCTTCTTACAAAGGCCTCAGTTAGCCGCCTAGCTGGTTAGCTGCTCGCTCGCTCACTCGCTCACTCGCTCACTTGCATCCTTGGCTCACCAGCTCTGCAGTACTGAGTCCTAATCCTGACAAATTGGAATGGACAGCTGAGAAACTGGATTGGTTACTTCACCCACCTCCTGCCTGAAGTCCCTGGGAGAAAAACCGTGGGAAGGAAGAAGAGCAGTATTGGTCTGAGTGGTTTCAGGGAAAAAAATATTGGAAACAAAAAAACCCAAAAACCAGGAAAACCATAGACTATGCCTCATCTTTGGGAGGAGAGGATAGACCCCATTCCTTCTCCATTCATAAAACTCTTCATATTTTAAAGTGCAGCACAAATACTTTTAATTAAACAGCATGTTTGCTTGTTTGGGCCCTAGGCATGGAATGTGGGGCCTTGGGCTTGCTGTCCATGAGCTCTGCACAGAACTGTACCAACAGCCCTTCCACAACAACACAATTTTTTACAAGAGCAAAACATCCAGAAAGCTATCTCTGCTTTTCTCAGTGTCCCTGGGCTTAGAAAGCTAGCACACACTGACTCTGATGTCTTGGAATCTTGAATTTTGTCATCTTGGTGTGATGGCTGATGGCCTTAAAAGAAACACCCACAAGAGGCAGGAAGCCATTTACTTGGTTAAACGTGTGAAAATCTTACACAGCCAGGGGTGTGTTCTATTGCTTACACACACACACACACACACACACACACACACACACACAGAGAGGCCATATTTAGCCATTCTGTCCACAGGGGGCTCTGAACTAAATGCTAACAATCAAACAGCAGGGGGCCGTTTTCCTTCCTGGCCACCTAGTGTGGTCTCCCAAGCACAAACTCTTATTCATCATTCAACTGAAAACAAAGGCTCACTTTCAACTCAGTTTGTCATCTGTCATCGGATTTGAAAATCCAGAACCAAAGTCAAAAATAAGAAGTATCAACATCTGCATGGTAAAACATCTGTAGCCTGAAACACTGTAGGGAGGCGGAGCTAAAAGTGCAAACCATTAGAAGGCTCCAGGGACTGTGTTCCCTCTTCTACCTCTACCCCACCTCCTGGCCCATCCTGCTCACCCACCAGTTGAGTAAGTGATTCTCATACAATCTCAATGCTCCAAACCATACTAGATTTGATCAGGATATAATATATGCATGTGAGGAAATATACTAAAGTCCATTAATACAAATAATAAAATATGTCAATAAAGATTAAGATAAAATCAAAATAAAATGCACAAAAGGAGAACCCTTTCCATCAGTAAGCTGTTTCTTTTAAGCCCTCAGCTTATATACACATATATATACACATATATGTAGATATGTAGATATGGGTATATATGTAGATATGTGTATATATATGTAGATATGTGTATATATATAAAAGAATATATGTATGCATATATACAGTTTACAGAATGTGTGTGTGTGTGTGTATCATTTGGTTTACACAACACAATGATGACTATAAACTGATTACAAGATTAGGCACTAAATGTCTTCTATTCATTGACTATATAAACTCTGTGGGAGCAGGACCTTACCTGTCTCTCTTCTATACACCCTTGGGACCTAGTGAGGTACCCTAAAGGATACAGGATCCGTCTCTTACCTTATAGGTGATGGGACTGTAATGGCTCTTGGGAGCCAACGAGTGAGTGAGCCAAGGAAGGCTTATTTGCATAGACCCATTCTGAACGAAGAGTAAGTACTGATGGGGAGAGGCTGTACGGTGTGTGGACATTCGAGCAAATACTCTGCTGAAAATTTTTTTTACTAGATATTTTCCTTATTTACATGTCATACGATATCTTCTTTCCCAGTTTCCCCTCCAAAAACAAGACAAAACAAAATAAAACAAAAACCAAAAAACAACAAGAACAAACCCC